>NW_008825566.1:4359417-4386448 GCF_000699105.1 Pygoscelis adeliae | reverse complement strand
CCCATTTAATTTTTGTAAATTTTAGCCAACAGCTGTGGAACCTGTTGTGTTCCTTGCTGACTCAACAGTCTATGTACCAAATATGTTGCTTCACCATAAAGTTGGAAACAAGCACTGAAATAATACAGAACTTACTTCTTGCCACAACCAGTCTCTGCTTAAGCTAATAAAAGACACAGTTCTCAGATCTGAAAACTTGAATCTAACTTCATGAGTACATTCAGTGTACCACATTGTGACATGATCTTGTACGATATATCTGCCATATTGGCTTTTGCCTGAAACAGTAGAAAAGAAAGAGCGTATAACACATGATCCAAGAAGTAAGATCTGAGAGATCCAACAACATCCTCCTGTATGGTTAAATACCAGTACTGATCACCAGAGGCTTTTTTGGTCTTTTGGGCTATTTGTGACATTATCCTGTCCTCCAGACTTTCACTAATGAATTGATGAATTCTACTCATTTAGTTTGCAAATCAAGAATAGCCCTAACAGGACTCCCGTGGATGTGCTGAAATCTCTATCTGTGTGGCATTGATTAAAAAACAAGCTAAGACAGTATTGAACAAATCCCGAAGTCTCCCTAATACTTTAATTGACACAGCATGTAAGATTATTCCCCAGAAGACACCCCAAATTCTCCTTTAGTGTCTACCTACATACACACTTACTATAACCCTGAAATGATCTCAAGCTAAAATAGACAGCCCGTTCCTGGACTCTATACCTGCAGCATTCCTAAGCTGTACTTTTCCAACATGGTCATGTTAGACAACATCCAGGACAGCATTCAGTTAGTTGGACTAGCACTGCTGGCAAAGCTGTAGTGACTCTTGTGAAGAAAACATCCAAAAACCTGTAGGGCCAGGAGCAGATAACTGAAAAATCTGGAAGTTAAAGACCACACCTACTCATCTAGTAATGCCACCAGACTAGCTATGAGAAGCTGGATCAAATATTCCTCATCATACAAAGCAAAGACTCGCCCACTGGAGAGTTCTTTCCAACATCTCTATGGTGAAGAGGAGGGAACAGCTTCAATGCCTTTTTGATTGTAATGAAAACTCTTTTTTGTCATTGAAAACACTGAAAAAAAAAATCTTAAAGAGGATTCAAGAGGACTCAGATGGAATTCTGAGATAATCCCATGGCCATGGTCACCCTGAGAACCCGCAGTACTGAATCTATGACCGTGGTCATTAATAACACTCCAATAAATTGTCCTTACATGAGTCCCTGCTTTAACTCTTCAAAACTTCTTGTAACAGTTTTTGCTCCTTGGCTGCAGATGATTAAATGTAAATTGTGAACAGTCCTTGAATTTTAACAGGCAAAAATATATTCATTCACTGAAGGATGAAGGCTTATTACTTAAGATTATTTTTTGGAGGTAAAGTGCTGAAATGTCACAGTTTCAGTTTAAACACTGAAAATAATTTAGGTTCAATCATTGAGACTGGTTTTTACTTATTGTTTAGGCACTTTTGGAAAAAAAACCAACCTGGAAATCAACAAGATTTTTAAGGACTGAAAATTTTAGCATGTTCCATGTCACTGCTGTAACACATATTTCTTCCTTTACCTTCCATCAAATACTAGGAAGTTCTGTTCTCTAACCTGGTCGATTTATGAAAAGTGTTCACTTATGAAATACATTCTTAGTATGTACAAATCTGTACTTAGGTACGGGTGATAAGTCAATAAGATGCAATGTAACTTTGCATTGAAAAACACGAATTTTGCTATAATTACAGATACATTCTCTTCTGTACCTGCACAAGAAGAACTTGCTGAAAGCTGCTCGTAAATGCCATGTATATTATAATGGCTCATAAATAATGAAATATGAGAAAAATTACACAGGAATCAAAATAGTAGAAACAGGTTTAAAAAAAAATGTGCGGTATTTTACTGGCTAGCATTTCCCAGAATTAATCTGAGTATAAGTTTATGTTGTGTTTCAGATCCAGCTATTCCTAAATATACGTATCAACCCATATTGCTGACACTGTGCTTCTTTTGGCCTGCCAGCATATTACATCCTCACCATGGTTTCACCACTGGCAAGAAGCCTAGGAGCGGAGTTTGCAGATGGAAAGGGATGGAGAAATTCCCAAATAATCTGTTCCATTCTGGTCAGGTTCTTATACCATGCCCACCACCATTGCATGAGGGACCTTGCTGAGCTGATACATTGGGGCCCTGCTTGCAAAGCACAAGCTCTCAGGTCTGAAATAATGATGGATGAACATTACGTTTTGGTTCAGTTACAGGTCTGGGAAAAATTAAGAAGAGTTCTCATTTTATCAGAATGAATTCACCCATCCCTAATATAGAGCTGGCGAGGTATTTTTTGCAGCATTAGAATACTGTTGCATAAGCATAGTGACTAAATGATAAATGTCTCTAATGGGAATGGAGTAATGGGCTTGAACTATTGTAGACAACTCCACTGGAACTGCTGTTCATCCCTCACAGCACCGCTAACTTCAGCTTTGTAGTATACTAGTAAGATAGACATTCTTCTCCCACCCCACCCTCCCCACTCCATGCTTGCTGAAGTGCTGTTAAAGGGAGTGTTGTCATTAAAAAAGGAATCACAGGGACTGGGTATATAGAGTACTGCATTAGAACTTACCCCATCACCCTGAACTCTTCATGCTGACCTGAGCATCTCTTTCTCCACAGTTTATTGATGTTCCACATTAAAACTACTTGTCCAAAAGAAAGCCTTGATTATTGATGATGCAAATACATTTCTTCATTATTAAATGAATTACAATTAGCTTGGATTTTAACATCTATTCATAATGATAGCAGAGGGCAACTTGCAGTAGAAAAAGGGTTGTAAGCTTTCCACTTACCAATTAATTCTATTATCAAATGCTAAGAAAAAAATAAGTGCCTGCCAGCTGTGGCTTTATTGTGTTTTCCCAGAACTAATAATGGGAAAGCTGTGAAAGTTTTTCTTTTTTCACTTTTTTTGGTGTTAGCCAACAACAACAAAAACCACAGTCTTTTGTTTCCCACAGAAATATTTTTTTTTTCAGAAGGTGATCTAAACAGAACAGTAGTGTTAGTACTACTAAAATTAGGAACCTCAGTTTTAAGCTGAAACTTTCTTCCTGCTAAGCACTTCTGAGATATCATGAGCAGTTATTTCCCTGACATGTAGATGCAAAGATAAGGTGAACTGATTTGGATAAATGGCAGTGCAGTCCAGAACAAACACATTTAACCATTTACAGCTGGCGTTTTCTTACCTTTGCATCAAACATACAGTGAGTCTCACTGTACTCCAGCTATTTGGTGAATTGACCACAGACAAGTTTAAGTGAAGGAAAAACTTCTCCTTGCTTCTGCAATGCCCTCTATAGTCTTTTTTATGATTTTCCAGATGTGTGCTGCAAGAAGCATGTCAATGCCAACAATTTGTTCCTGACTGAGATGGCAATATCAAAACCCTGGATTTGAAATCCTCCAGACATGAATCAAACTTCATAAAGCTCTAATAGTTTTATCCTACTTAGTGCTCACTTAAAGGTCACTATTAAATGGACTCAAATACTGGGCTCTCAGGCAGTCCTCTTGTTTTAACATCTTATGACTGAACAAAGAATTTTAACCAATTTCAGTTCCACCATTTTCTTCACAGGATGAATTTCATTCTGCCTCTTAATCTGTGGATTTTATTTCACCAAAACCCTGAATTGAATTTAGCTAGGCTCCTGGTTCAACAAACTGAAAAGGACTACTTGCTCCTCTAGGTCAGGCCTTAGGCAAAGAAATAATGAAATTACCTTTTCAGCTTCTTTCACAACTGATGAAATTTCCTCACTGAAAGCATAGTTACACTGTGGAACTCACTGAGGTGGGATGCCACCAAGGCCAATTCAAATAAGGATTTGCAGAATAACAATGTCCACTGCTAAGAAAAAAGAAATGTAGCAACTAGAAAATTTTGTGCTTCACAGTTTGAAATGCACTTTATGTCAGGGGATTAGAATGAAACATTCTTGAGGAAATGGGGTTTCTAATATATTTTTCTGAACTGTCTGGTACTGGCCACTCTCAACACCAGGATAATAGGACAGACAGATTTCCATCCAATGGATGGAAATCTGACCAAGTATAGCAATTCTATGGAAGCAAGTTGTATGACATATGCTGTAGATATTTTAGTGACCCATAGTGATGGGGCAGGGTGGCAGGTGGTAACCCATAGCCCACATTATTTTAATTTATTTTATTACATTCAATTGCTGAGTGTGATATTAAAAACACTAAAAAAATAACAGTATAGGCTGATTTTTTTTATTTTATTATTCAGAGCTGTAGCAGTTGTGAAGTTCCTTTTGATCACTATAGAAGAATATTGACATGTGCCTTCCTTGTTAGTATGCCCTGATACATGACAGACTGTTGAAGATTTAAGTATACTGTTTTAAGTATATTGACCACCAAGCTCAGTTTTACATTCATTTTACAAAATATACATATGCTTGTGCTAAATAGCATGGGGTTGTCCCTAGAGAAGTTAGTCAAAAAAACAACTTGAGCCTGTCCTCTCTGAATGTAAACTTTTAATGTACACATACTGTAGAAATGCATTCGTAAGTCAGGAGATAGATAGTATTTCTTTTATAACTTTAGACATCAAAAAGAAGCATCTAGGTGGAATAATGTCTAATTATTCTAGACCATCTGGGTTCCATGACAATACAATTTCTTCAACTCCTTCCTTGACAAGTTTGTTGCATAATTTGCAGATAAAGTGGCTCTGGTCTGGTCTGATGAAGTAAGTTGTAGGGCTCATGAGGCTTTATGTTCATTTGGAATCAGTTTAGTTTCCAACAAGAATTTTTTTTGCCATTTTTTTCCATACAGATCTGGCCCAGAAATGGAATTTCAGCTCCAGAAGAGACAAGGTTTTGAAAAAGAAATTTTTGTAAATCAAGTCAGTAACACCTCACCTCCTCCTTCCCCCCCCCCCCCCCCCCCCGCCTTTTTATAAAACACAATGATATTTTTATAAAGCTCCAATTCCACAATATTTCGTTTAGGAAACACCACAACATCACTGCTGCAGGGACGGATTAGTGTTTCCAAACCAAAATGTGCTCCTTATCTCCACCCTGTGACTGCACGTGCAGCCAGGGAGCTGGTGTGGAGCTGGGCAGCTCACCTGCCCACAAAGCTCCAGGCAGTCCCATAGCTGGGGCAGCCTGTACAGCCAAATAACCTGCCCACCAGAAAGGCATCTGATCAGAAGTGGTCTCCCAGGGAAGTCTCCGCTTGCTGTTGAGGCAACTGGGTGAATTACACGTTATCAGACTGTGTCCAAACCTACAGTAAGAGTTAAGCTGGAGTTAAGCTCTTATGAAGCCCGAAAGAGAATTCCTGTCAAATAAATAAAGCTGCTCACTTCAGTCAGGCTCTAATGTTTTCTTCATATGCTCAGAACAGATATAATGTATTAGAAAAATGATTTAAATTATAAGCAAAGCTATTATTCCTGTATATAGCGCATGGTAAATTGCTACTAAAGGATTTTGGTTATTCAGTTGGTTGGGTACTTATAAAAAAGATTCTAGCATCTAACTTGAAAGAAACTTGCAGCTTTTTCTGTAGCGGAGTTCATCTTTCCTGTCCAGACAGGATGAAATGGAGGGATATTTGCAAAGAGAACCTTCAACACATGTCCTTCGTTCCTCAAAAAGGCTTTTACAAAGTTTTACAGAGTAAGGTGAGATGGTGCAAATTCTAGGCTTCTGACTTCTCAGGGAATAATCAGTAACACAGTAAAAGGAAAAATCTAAGCAAAAAAAAAAAAAAAATTAAGAAAGAGACTCCCAACTGATTTACTGTACCAAGAGAGAAACAAAAGCTGTGAATGCAGTGATTTGATATTAAAAATAAAAATAGAAAAAAAAAAGCCTGTGTTAGAATAGAATTGCTGTCAAAGGGAATTTATTAAATAATGAGATAAAAGCTATTATAAAATGCCCTCAAAATGCCTTTCAAGCTCTATCTTTTCCTACTCACTTCCCCAAAGGTTAGAAAGTGTCTAATGTTTCCTTTCTGGCCAAACACCTGTCAAATTCCTAATTTTAGTTAGATTTTAATTAGGAGCAGGAACTAATACCCTACTAATTAATTGAGCACCTTCCTTTCCCAATTCCTCTGCTGCCTCTTCTTCTACAAAGATAACCCACCAAATAGGATTGCTGTACAGCCATGAAATTCCCTAAAATAAGACTATGAAGATAATAAACAGTTGAACACTCAAAAAACTAATATATCCAAACTTATTCACATAGTCTTAATTAATCATTAAAATTTTGTTCAAACTGCGCATCTTGAAAAAATTTCATTTAAACAGCATATTTTCATGTGCCTGATAACATAGTTGCTATCTATCTATATCTGCAGATTGCATACAAATTGCTCGAATGAAAGCAGAAATGGATCTCCTTGTCTTTTAATGTGGACTGTCTTTTGTTCATCTTAGATTGTTCTGTTGATACAAGGGTATGTTTTCCATGTGCTTTGCTCTCAAAGTACTTGTCTGAAACTCAGTAGACTATATGTTTTCTATAAACTTAATTCCAGTGACCACAGAAATTTTATGGTTCATTTCAGTTAGGGAACTACCTTGATCTATTCACCAAAGCTTTTCTCCAACAATCCAATCTCCTGCATCACATTTCTTGATCAGTATTAAATGAAAGACTTGCTGCAAAGAGATGTTGTCCTGGTTTCAGCTGGCTATAGTACTGTGTTTTGGATTTAGGATGAAAAGTATGTTGAGAACACACTGATGGTTTAGTTGTTGCTGAGCGGTGCTCACACTAAGTCAAGGACTTTTCAGCTTCTCATACTGCCCTACCAGTGAGGAGGCTGGAGGTGCACCAGAAGCTGGGAGGGGGCACAGCCAGGACAGCTGACACAAAATTGCCAAAGGGATATTCCACACCATATGACATCACGCTGAACAAAAAAATGGGGGGAGTTGGCTGTTGGCCGAGGGGGCACGGCCGCTGCTTGGGAACTGGCTGGGCATCGGTTGGCAGGTGGTGAGCAATTGCATTGTGCATCACTTTTTTTGTATATTCTTTTATCATTATTATTATTTTCCCTTCCTTTTCTGTCCTATTAAATTGTCTTTATCTCAACCCACTAGTGTTACCTTTTTTTTTCTGATTCTCTCCCCCATCCCACTGCAGGGGGAGTGAGCGAACGTCTGTGTGGTATTTAGCTGCCTGCCGGGTTAAACCACAACAGAGGTAAGAGAACTACAGAGAAAGCGTGTTTCATAAACTCTTCAAAAAGCAGCTGATCTCATCTTTAGCCTTAAAGTAGGCAGAGGCTGCAGAAGTAGGAAGAAATGCATTTGTTTTACTTTATCTAAATTAGTTTTCCCCTCCAACCAGCCTCTTATTTGGAAAAAAAAAGGATGCACTTTCTTCTGGAAGCACTTAGGATCAAGCTTGGAATAGTGATAATATCACTTCTGGAAGTTGGTGAACACCCGAATAAAACATTCTTGGGTCCTATCACCTATTGTCATCATCTAGAAACTTTGTCATGCTGTCACAGATAAAAGGAATACACCAAAAGACTATACTAGAGATCAAATAAAAATGGATTATCTATGATGGCTTTATTGGAAGTTACAATTTATTTTTAAACTGAATGATGAAAGTCATCTATCAGAAACGTGTGATTACTCTATGTTGTTTTTATAACAGTTTTGATTTTTATCAGCTATTTTATGCTATTCACCCAGCTTCAGTGCAAATTGGTAAGATCCTGCAAAGTTTTCCAATGCCTTTTTCCTGTTAGGTCATTCTTTGAAACAATAAAGGAACCAGAGCTTTATGTAGCTACACCGATACCTTTTACTAAATGCTCGCTTTATCATTTAAGCAATTGTACACGGTAATGAGATCCTACATCTAAAAATCATTTTCCCTTCTGACAGTCACCAAGGTACTGATATGACTGAGAAATTTCTTCACCATTGATTTTGGGTTTGGTTCTTTAATGGGCAGGTCTTCCAGTTGAAGGTCCGGCATCTACCAGAGCAGCAAAGGGAAGAAAAGGATGACTTACCATGTGGGAAGGCTGAAGACAAAAGAATTAAAAGATTTGTTAATACCCGGCTCTTAAAGTCTAAACCAAGCATTTGTCATGGACCAGCACTGGAGACAGGACATCGGGCCCAACCCAGATGGAGAACTGACCCAATTTAAAGTAGCCAAACTTATGGTATGCTCTTTGGTTTAGATAAGGATATATTATCATACAGTACTTAATCTACACTTAATTTATTTTAGCCTGGGGGAAAATCTACATGATGGCCACCCATATTTAAATAAAGATAGCATTTTTCCTCCAGGTTTCAATGCAGCAAATGTTAGGATTTTATTAATATACTGAGAAATGTATTTGCGTTATATTCCATAAAGTGATCTCAATCTCTGCTAGGGTGAAAGCAATTTAAAAGCTACTTCTTTATAAAATAGTTTTACAGACTTATTAAAGTAATTAAATATCTCTATAAGAGAGACAGAATTGCTCTTACCCTAAAGTCTGAAGCACTTTATAGCTGTATTTCTTAACCAGAATAGTGCTTTAAATCAATTATATCCTGTTATAATGATCTTTTTGCTAAAATATACGATTTGTGGCATTTCTGTAAAAGCAATTAATAGTAGCCTTTTAACACAGACTCCGTACATTCGGCATACTGTATTCGTGAATGTGTGAAACATGCCACACCTTTATGAATCATTTTAAAATCGTTTAATTGCTGCCATAAATCATTTAAATGAATCTTAGTCTGAGTAATTACTTTTGATTGGTTCAGTGTGCTGTTTTACTTAATACATTGTGTTTTTCTAATTGGCCAAGATTTTAATAACAAATTAGAAAAGGGTGTGGGGGAGGATGGGTAGTACAACTATCAGCTTTAATATATGTGGTGTCCTGAACTCAGTTAATTAATCCAAACAGCAGTGTTTGAAACGGCATCTGGTTGATGCAACTGGAAGTGCCTTTATAATCCTAAAATGCTCTTTAACTAATCTGCTCAGGCTTCTTAAATATGTATTTTTAATTACAGTTATTATTTGAAATAAAACACATGTGGTTAAAGAAATCTATGGTGACTGGTATCTTCAGGGTATATTCTCCTTACACATTTTTTTTAATTTAATTTGGAATTCTTCCTCCTTAAAGAATTTTGTGAAATATTGTGATTTAACTTTCCGTCTTGAGTGAAAAAGCAAGCTTGTGGCTACAGTGTCCTTGGAGCAGATCAGAGAACTCGCTGTGACACTGAGGACTGGGCTGGTCAGGGATGCTGTTCTACTGTAATTACACCAATTCTAGTCCTTTTTCAGATAGTCTGTTCTCAAATAATTTCTTCCATAATAATTACTCTCCGATGAAAGTAGAGAATCAAATGGTGTGTACAGTAAGAGAAACCAATTGGGACTGTGATCCTGGAAATTGGTATATTTTAACCATTCTGGTTTAGCTGTTCCAGGTGGACACTTTCTATGGAATAATTCTTCTCCTTTGTGAAAAGTGAATTTATCTCAGCATGCAAGATGGGACTTCCGGAATGGGGAAAACTGACTATGCTAATACTATTTCCACTCAGGATCCTGAACTAAGACCACTCTGCAAGAAAGAGACATCAATTCCATTGATTTTGGCTCATTGTATAAATTGAGACCCTGCACACTTGAGAATTAAGAATAGGTCTTTGACCTCAGTATAAGCACAGCTGATGGATAAAACAAGGGATTTATATCCCCTGCAAGTTCCATTCCTCTTTTAGATACAGTCAGATTTGGTTACTGTGGCAAGAAGGTGACAACAACATCTCTTTGAAGATTCCTCCCAGATATCAAATGCCACTGCCCCACAGAGCAGGCTTTCTTGCTAGTCCTAGAGATTGTATTTTTCTCAGGAATTAGGATGGTGGGAAGAACTTGGCTTTTGTTGCCTCCTAAGTATTGAACAGGAGCATCTGTAATAGGTACCATTTGTGGCTCTAAGACTTATGTTCTCATGCTAAGTTATTTCTGTTAAGTAGATGTAAAACAGTGCCTGTAATTGAAACAAACTCAAGAAAACTTTAAGCTACATATCTCAGGTCCTGCTGGCTGTCCAGCTGGAGCAGGACAGACCTCAGCTCGTATCAGCAATACCATCCAAGAAACAGAGGCCATATTCAGGATGCAAGCAGCAGCCCCAGCATAGGCATGTCCTGAAGCACTGCAACATGGCTGGAAAAGTTCTTTAAATATTTTGTTTCTTAAATCCCTGAATTATTTTAAAAAGGAAATAAAATTAATAAGAACGGTGTTCAAACTGCAGAAAATTCAAAATAAAATTTAAGAGGTAAAATTGAAATTTGAATCTCACAGTCCTCTTCCCTGCTCCCAGCTTTAAAAGGAGTGTATAATGCTACTTCTGTTTCAAATGAATTTATTTGAAAAATTGGTAAAACTCCAGAGGATATTTCAGACAAAAATCTCTCATTTTAGCAAAAAGAATGCCCCTTTTCAACAGGGAGAAGTGCTGGCCAGAAATCAAGGCATCAGTCTGTGTTACAGCTTTAGTCTTGTTTTCTGCTTGCTATTTTCTACCCAAGAGCAGACTTTAGATAAATCACTTACTTAGGACTTTAGTGGTATATAAGGTGCTGAGTGGGACTTCAAAAAGCATCTAGGGAAGTATGAATAGGTAGATACTAAAATAGTTTTAAAATTAGTCCCTATGTTTCCATCGTCTTCAGTTATACTTCAGAAGAGTGGTCTGAGGGTAGATCATCACTTGATCTTGTGTTCACAGTGCCACTATCCCAGTGGGTATCACAATCACTACAAATGTCACATGGTAGTGGGTACCATAAACACCATATCTGGTGTGAGATCTTGTTCTTAGGCAGACCTTTTCACACCTTGTCGATTACAGGGTGCCCCTTTAATGAGAGAAGAAAGATCCAGTACTTGAAATTCCAGCTGCCTCTTCATATGCAGCACTGCTGTCCCTACCTCTGCATAGCCATAAGGCAAAGGGGAGTCTCCAGGAGAAGCCCTGGGTGGAGCTATATCCTTCCAGTCCCTGTCGCGATGTTTATTTTTAGATACTAGCAATTACCAGAGAGTTTCAGAGTAAGGATGTCTCACTCCACCGGCAACTCTCCCAGGGCCTGGTTATTTGTAAGGTTCTCAGAAAACGCTGTGATCTCATGTAACAGGGCTATCCAGAACAGGGACTTCAGTCCAAGTGGAAGTCTTGGCTCAGGATTTTCTGTTTTTTCTTAGTTTACAGACAGTTGGTTAGTGTTACCGAACAAAGTTTGTGTGCATGAGTTGTTAGATTCTTGCTCCTATTTTGTTGCTCTGTACTGTATTGTAGTTTGTTGTAATAATTACAGGCTAATGTTGTAATTATAGACTTCTTAATTTTAATTTATTTTCATGGCAACAGCTTTGGTGAGTTTTTTATTTAAAAAGCAGACACAAATTATAATGAAAATAATGTGTAATTTAGGGGGATCTGTGCAAACAGATCAGTAAAACGTCAAGTTAATGGCACAGATAAAAAAGCAACTAGACATTGAATAACCTCTCCAGGCTGGAAAGCAGGTAAAAAAATTCATCGCTTCCCACCAAAGGTTTCAACATTTAGACAGCAGTAGATCTCTGCATGTGTGCAAACAGGCAACTCAGCACCCTCAGCTTTCACAAAACTAAAACATTGGGCAGCACCAGGTGGGGCCGAGCCCACAATCCCTTTTTCTCATCCTTCCACCACCCCTTTCTTGAGGAAATGCAACTCAGTGATGATGGCAGGAGTAGCAAGAAACAAACAAGAGAGCTTCCCTGAAAAAAAATAGGTAACATGGGAAATCCCCAAAACGATGAACAGCTTCTGCACATATATTGCAACCTCCATTCAGAAAAGATGTGTATAAGTACTAGGTTTTATGTACTTTGCCACAAGTGTTTCTTCAGTCCGAGAGACCTGAGTTATATCTGCAGCAGGCTGCCTGAAGCCATCTGTTTCCATTGATTGTATAGGGAGCCAAAATTTATCAGTCCTGAATAGTGGGCCAAATCATTCGCACACCTGAACACAGCTGGACTGTATGGAACATAAGTCATGCATCAGCCAACCACAGATATACCTCCCCCCTGTGCCAACCACCAGCCTTTGAGGATTGTGTTAGCACAAGATGATCACTGAGTGACTTAAGTTTAACTTTTAACTGTGGGTTACTTCTTTCTGTGAAAGGCCGTAACAAACCCAACTGCTTTTTCAAACCTTATGAGACACGCACTTGAGAATGTATTTGAGAGTATACACTTGATTCAATAGGCTAGCTTGGGTTTATCTCTAATATGTTAAAAGACTGGAACCTCAAAGAGGGCTTTCACCTTTTGTATTTGACTAATGCTAACAGTTTTATTCTCTGTGCGTTCTTGTCCCATTGTCTTTACTGCTACTGAGAATCTTCCATTAAGGTTGTAAGGGACTAACATCTTCTGTATTTGATGGGCTCATGTTCTTTCTGTAGAATGGTTTTCTGCAAACTGGTCATTTAAAGCACGCTACGTCAGTACCCTTCTCTCCTCTCCCATCTTCCATGTTCTGTCTCTTCATGTTCATAAAAAACGAATACACGAATGGTTTCTCAGCTGAACATGTCTTCCAAAATTCTGTGGATGTTGACATTCAATACACACTACATCATTTGATTAAAAAAGTATCAACTAAAATAAACAATGTAAATGGTACATCCAAACTATCCATCTGAAAAAGTATTTTCTTAGTACAAATACGTTGTGTGAAACTGATCATTGCAAGACATGAAAGACTTAGATTACATTCTAAGATGATCTTGCATTAAATCATAAGACTGCAAGTACTTTGTAGACTTAACAAATTATTAATGTTATATACAAATATCAGTTCTTCTACCTCAAAAATGCAAACAAATCTAGGGTGCCAGAGGCAGTTGTCTCCCAACACAAGGTAATACTACACACAGGTTTAGGGAAGAAATTAAAAATAACATTGAATTGAAAAAGCCAAGGGAATTTAGGTAGGCAGAACGTAATTACCCAAGCTGGAATTTGGCCAAGACAACAAGTACCCAGGGATCTCTAATGAGAACACGGTCAGGACCTTCATTTGATAGCTCAGCTGAAACATAGCAATCTCAGCAGCACCATACTACCTAACACAAGGCTGGGGCATAAGTTCAAATCTGACTCAGAAAGAAGAGTGACACCAACATCACTACCACCTTCTTCTTCCGTACCTTGCTCTCCATGGTTTTCTCTCACTCCGCAGCTTAGCAAAGTGCTGTTTGTCAGGTAGAACAGAACATAGGAAGACTGGTATTTCTTTTTAAATGTATTTGGCTCAGCCATCATTGCTCCCATTTGGTATTTTCTGCTGGGTAAATCTGTCAATGAGTACTGGCTGACTATGAATGGTGAGCTAACCAAGGACAGCAAAGTGGAGTCTACTCTTGACATGAGAGAACATAATTATGACCAGAAACACAAAAGCAGAAAGTGTACCATTCTAGTAATTTTAATCACTTGCATTTGTTAGTAAAAGACCTTAAAATAGTTTTGCAATGACAGTTTTAGATTGTCAGAAGAGTCTATTTAGTGAAACATTTTAATATGTATTTTGTCAGTCCAAATACTGTCTTTCTGACATCTCCAGTTCTTTGGGTTATAAAGGTGAGAATTTGGCTGTTACTGTTACCATTGCCATGGTTCAGGTATGACATATTATAGTCTATTTGCATATTGTGATGTAATCATTTCCAAAACAGCCACAAAAAAAAATCAAAGGAAAGGAAAAAGCGAGCATAATTTTCAAATGCTAGTGAATTCAAACCCCACGTTAATAAATAGTCCAGTTTTCAGAGGCACTGAGCACACTCAGATTCTGTTTATTTCAATTTATTCCTACTGATGGCACATGATCACATGCTAAAAATGTGCTTGGCAGGATTAGGCCCCAAGCCGAAACAAACTAATTTAAAGACATTTCAATAGCATTCGCAAGGGCAGCAAATATAATCACAGGCAGTTGCTCTCTTATTTGTCTTCCATTTATTCCTACTAGGTCAACAACGAGCACAGCTGGTCCCAAATGGTCCATGGCTTGCACAGCCAGAGAACACTGTCCTGGTTTGATTGATCAAGATTCAAAAAACTCCAGTATTACAGGTGGCAAAGTGTGTCCTTACCCTCCAAACACTACAGATACCACCATAAGAAAGGCTTAACTGAGCTTATTAAACTATCCTTTTTCCTACTCTTTTCTGCTTACCGTCTACAAACCTGTGAGCTGATCCTCAAAATAACAGCAAAGAAAAGTATCCTTGATGTTTCTGCACCAAACAGAAAGACAGCTTTCCCCAGCTGGACAAGCCACACTGTCCATACATACTGTGGAGCTCACAATTGCATCAGTCTGTTGATGCACTTAATGTACTGTAGTATAATAGCATAACAGCTTACTTCAGCTTTGACTTCTCTCCATGCCTAGCGGATCCTAAAGATCCTATTTCTGCATTATTCAAATTACACGCTATCTTCCTTCAGACTAACTTCTTTGTCCGTAGGATTTTCCCTTGAGAAAAAACTACAAAGCAATCAAGAGTCAGGAAATGCAAGTCAGCCACAGCTTTCTTGTCATAACAGGATGATTCTGAGTAACGCGCATCAGGAACACAAAATAATTTGTGCAGTGTGTATGGTATTCATGCTAAACACGTGGTTTGACAGAGGAACCTGAGAGACAGAATAATTTGTCTCAAAGGTCTCATTTGCGATATTTGTAATTATTGTCTTTTATCTGACATCTAGATAACAATGACATACCTTATCCTACCTGGTAAAGAGCAATTACAAATTGTTTTGAAATTCAGCATTCCAAAGGCTTCAACATGAAAGGATTCAAGTGGCATCCACCAGACACAGAAAGTGCTTAGTATGGCAAGGAACTGGCACCTGACATGGGGACAATTGGACATGGGAGAGACCACAGAGCCACATTGTCATCTCCTCTTCACCTGACTACAAAAGATGCCACCACATCGTGCCAATGGTTGGAGTGGGAAGGAGTTCCGCCTCCCTCACCCATCTTTACCCCATGTAAATCTGCCTCAGCATGAACAAGGTCCTTTGTCCAAAGTCCAAGAGGCAGTTCACTGAGCTCAGGCAACTGTCTTGAAATCTATGTGACTTCATTTATCTTACCTGAATTTTGAGCCATTAAACTTTGTTACTTGCTTTTTTCATCCACAGTATATATATGTGTGTGCGTATGTCCAGTTTAACAGGGAGAATGTAAATGAAAGTCTAAGTATCTAGATGTTTTAATGTCTCTATGTTCACATTATTCAACCTTTTTTCATGCTGCACGGGGTACCCAAACAAACACTATGTATATTATATTCACCTCATAAGAGCATGAAGCTCTTTTCCAGAACAGCACCCAAACTTAACTGAGAGAGAACCTGTCAGTGACTGGACAAGTACTTGCATACCTGAACTATTACAGCTGACTTCATTAACAGTGTCAGATGTTCTCATTTGCAAGACAACATCTCTCAGACAGGCATTTATATTCTCAGCTTGCCCCTGAGTAGGTTTAGATAGACAGATAATAGATTACATATATAAGTGTATATTTGTACTTTCCAAACACATGTGAAAGTTAAACCTGAAAACATTGAGAGTCCTAGTTTGAATAAGCAATGAAAAGCCCAAGGGAGTCAAGAGTAATGACGGAGCCAAAATGCCCGCTGAAGTACGGAGATGAAGAAATCTAAAAAGAGATTCTCCTAGATCTGTGCAAAAAGAGTAACAAAAAGCATAGTGTTACCTACATGAAACCACCCCTTTTCCTGGGCTGAGTTAAGCAGTTACAGATAATTGCCCAACCAAGAGTGTTCAGAACACAGGAAGGTCCTGGGTCATGCCAGACTCACGTCCCGCTCAGCAGGACACCACCTCATCACTGCCCATTCCCTCAGCTGCTCTTTCAGCAGGGTGACGGGGATGAATCCTGCCTTTCAGCTCATCAACCTGCTGTGGTCAAGTGTTTGCCATGATTCCTTTGCTTGTGCCTAACATCTCTCTCACCTAGGTTTTGGATAGTGTGTTATACTAAGATAACTTAGTTTCCAAGACTAGAGGCAGTAATCCAGCATGGCCAAGATCTCAGAAGATACCAAAGATATCTGAAATATGCAGCAATCACTTAGCCACTACTGATTAAAGTCTAACTTCAGTCTCACTTGCCTCTCCTGGACGCTAACCAGAAAAGCAACAAGGAACTTTCAATCTATGGCAAACCAGGATGTTGTACAGACAGCAGCACACAGTATGTCCAGCCCTGGCCTTGGTTCAGAGAAGGGATTTACCTGAGTTCACATTCACCATAATATTGATTTCACCTCATAGCAAGGTCTTTTACAACTTTTGGACAAGCTGGCTGACCAGAGATAAGAACGAAACGTGCATGTTTTTACCTGTCCTTATATACTCGATTAGTGATCAACAAACCCCAGAAGTGCTGAGTCTGTTTCAGATAACCCCTAACACATTGGCATGAGTATCTGAAGTTTGCTAATAATTTCTTGCTATAATTTCTTGGATCTGAAAAATTAGGCTTGAAGTCCTGTAAGAACAAGGTGCAATAGCCTATTGCTGAGAAAAGATGAGGACAAAGCTGACATTTCAGAGCCTTCCGAAAGGTTTAGTTGTGGCAAAGAGAGTTTGTATTTTATAAGCATTGCCTCACCCATTCTTTGTTAAGATACTGACTAAGCCTCAGTATGATAGAAAAGAAACTGAAGAGGTCTTTGCTTGGCAGTGGGTCAAGAACAGCTGTGAAAATAAATGATGACTAGAGAGAGAGAGAAAATATATGAGGTACCATTATGCCTTACTGTACTTTTAAATTTATGCTGCAGATGGTGGAGTGTTTTCAAATCTCAGCACTCTGAAATAACTAACCTGGCAGGTGCACACCTGGTGGACTTCTAAAGGGAGAGATCCAACCACTATTATCATAGACAATCCAGTTGTTAAAGCTGAAGAACTGCATGGCCATGCAGTTTTTGGTGGTTTGGGGTTTTTTTTTCTAGCTGCATGCCAAATCTACATATCAAACCACAGGCAGAGATTAAAGTCTGCATAAGAATTCATACACGCATATGCACATACTTGTTCATGTTCACACGCATTTCATGCAAATATACATTTGTGAGTATCTGGAGTTAACGGGAGATTAGAGCATTTCAAGCATTTTTAAAATTTTTTAATTTTTATTTCACTTTTTTGGTGTATTATTATCAGAAGTACTGATAACAGGAAGGAGGCTCTACTTCCAGTTACAAAAAAAAAAATAATATCCCTCAACCGATGTGATTCTTTTCAACATCTGCCTCTTTTCTTTTCTTTCATAGAAAGCATGCATGAATAATCAGACCATAGTGCTGCTGTTAATTGTAAAAATCATTAGTAAACTTCCAGGTGCTGTTTACTATATAACCATTGTAATTTTCTATCCTAAAATCAGCATCTCACCAACATCATTGTCTGCCCTGGGGCATGGGGATTGTGCAGCTTTTACGCTGTCAAAGGCAGTTGCAACCCCATTTGCTAGCAATGAAAGAAATGGATCCACACCTGCAGCGTTTGAGGCAATAATTCCTAATATTAGCCAGACCTCATGAGGAGAGGGCTTTTTTGCCAATCCTTTATGATTCAACATTTTACAATCCATTTGAAATCATTTAAATATTCTTTTATTTTGTTACTCTTACCCCATGTTTATTCTTCCCTTCATTTCTCCCTCCTCCTGAAACAGACCTATGAATAAGAGATAGGCACTACACCATACCATACCTATGCAGCTAAAGAAACGGAAGAATTAAAAACCACCTCTTATTTCAGAGTATGAATTATTAGACTTATCCAAGAAAAGGGCGGAGAGGTATTCTACAATACAATATGACTAAGTACAGATGAAATCCAAATCTCTCTTGGAAATAACACGTGGTTTCTATCCAAAAAAAAGTTATTTCAAAGTCAGAATTGAATCTCTGGGCCAGAACAAACTGCATCTCGTAAGCCAAACTACAGATAGCAAGACCTCAGCTGGTTCAAATTAGAATATTTTTTCCTGACTTCAAGAGGGCTGCACCTTTTTGCACCTACCTGGGCTCTGCCTTTCTGTATTCTCAGCTATAACATACCAGCCTTCCACAAGTCTCTGGCCCTCTCAAAAATTGCTTTGGAATTGACAGATTTATCTGTCTCTGAAATGCCTTCTGAATTGTCATCTTCAGTTTCCCCAAGAGACCCTGCTCAGAAAAATACATTCAAACAGAATTCAAGCCATCTCAACCATAATGTGGTTTCTGAGAAACTTCAAACGATGCTGGCTGCCAATCCAGAATTTGCTAGAGATTTAATGGAGTGAATTTCATCTTCAGCATCATATACACAGCATTACTAGGCTAAAATTAATACTAAAACAACCATCATCACAGTTATTTTTGACATAGCATACTCCTGGCGGGATCAGCTCTGAGTAGCTGTTCCTAAATACAAATTTACGACTTGTAGCATAGACAAAAGGAGAAGAGCCACCTGAATACACTTAATTAGATGCAGCATAAAAATAACATGATTTAGAAAACCCCTACTTGTGTGAGCTGGCTTGGAAGCCAGTGAAACTGCTGGGAAGGAATAAAGGTCACAGCACTGTAGCCCAAGGAAGACAGTGAAGGCCCTGACTTTTATAGTGCTGAGTCCCCTAAAGCCTTTTGGGGTCCCTAAGAACTGGTGAATGCAGCCAATCTGAAAAGAAGAGAGACTGAGAAAAGAAAACCAGAGGAGTTTTTCAGCAACAGCAAGAGGGGAGAAGCCCAATAAGAAAAGGATGTATTGTTGGGGCTTCATTCAGCATAGTGTGCTTTAAAAACAGCACTGTTCAGCAAAGCATTTAAGTATTTATTTAATGGCTAATGCCTGATTAAGATCAAGTCACTGGCACATAAATCCTGCCAGTCTTAAAGGTTGACACACTCTGAAGTGCTTTATTGAACTGGGGCCCAAGTAATACTGACTCAATTAGGAAGCAATTTTAAAAACTCTAAAATATATCAGTGTCTTTGTAACAGATTGTATTGTCTTCCATAATGAAGAAGGTTCTGCATTTTCCTCAAAGAGACAATAAATTGTCTGGTAGCATTTTCATCATGAATAGACATTTTCCAAGACATTTGGTCTTGCCTTTCAAGAATTCATCCACATAAACTTTCTTCTGATAACAAGGAGAATTGATCACATATGTTCTTTGAAAGTACATTTTAATTTCTTAGAAAGATTTTTTCATAATATACTATCTAAAGGATACGACTAAAATGCACAAGAGCTAGTGCTGGGGAACAGTCATCCACATCACTGAGGTCAGTATTTCCACACTTCTCAGTGTTGACCTGTTTCTACTTTAGGAATTTTGCTTGTGACCTGAAGCCTTCATAGGAGACTTTGGAAATTCTAACAAAAAGTCAGAGTTGATTTAGTGTTTTTAAACAGTTTTATGTCCTGAATCATCTTAAGGCAAAGACCAAGTATTTGTAAGTATTTGTCCCTACTTTTACCTTTTACTCAATGGTAAAATGCCTTGAAACGTAGGCTGAACTCATTTGGGAAGCCCTAAGACCCCTGTGCATCTGTGAAGGCTTTAATCTGACTTCTCAAACTGTTAGTCTGATTCCAAGCACTTTGAAGTAAATGAAAAAAACTTTAATAGACATCAATAGGTTTGATTCAGACCCATTGGGTCTTCAGAGAACGTTTTTTGGAACAGACTGGCTATTGTGCTCTTCACCTTTAATATTGACTGTCTTTTGCATCACTAGAAATTTATTTAAAATCTGCTCCATAAATAATCTGGTATTTACAATAAGTAATATACAGTATTATTTCCCTCCTTGGCTTCCACATAGCATTGTTCCAGATACTCGACTGGAAGTTTTTAGTGGGTTTAATTTTCATAACTCTATGAAGTTTGTTCCAAGATTTCCAGGTGTGTCTGATCACTGAGTTATTTGTCTTTAAATCTTTCAGGGTGAATTCTTGGTAGGTGCCAACCTTGCATGCGTCTGTTAATTGATGCTCTGTTTTCACCCATGGCAATTGCACTTCATCAGCCTGCCAGACTCTGAAAGCTTGAGCCAAATTAAAAGCCCACTGCTAGAGCTTTACATTTGGTAATTTTAAACCTCCATATTTAAAGTTGGCAAAATGTTTTGTACTTCACATCTTCAGCCTATGCTTTGGAGAAAGAAAGTAGATATGGCCTTAGTCACTTGCATGTAAGCTGTGCAAAAGCAATCTTGGAAATGCACAACTAATTTGTGGAGCTGAGATGATTTGAAATGTGAACTTGAACAGATCCTGGCATCTTGAGATCTTCTTTTATATTCTGATTTATGTTTACAAGTCTTATGACTTTAAAAGTTTCTTTCTGAAAGTATTTTCCTATCTTCCATGCATTAAAAGGAGCTGAAGGGGTCATATACTACGCTTGAAAGAGTTTTGATTTCAGACCACTTTATGTGGTAGCTTGATACCTGGGTGAAATCAAATACCACTTTCAGATAGCCCAAATGTATGCAAGTATATGGTCATGTCTGCACCACCCAGAAAAGCTAGCTACCTTCATGAGATTCTGTTTCAGACCTCTATTGCTATATCATATTCTATAGATTTCTGTATAATTATGAAATTACCATCTCTAAAAGACAGCAATTAGCTTACCTTAATATGCATGGAAAAATATCTTGACCCTAGCCAACATTAACTTGATTTTATTCCTGTGTGGATAAAAGCTCAGGGAAAACTCATATATTTGTTTGTGTCTTCTACCCTTCATCATTCAGATGTCACTTCCCCTGCTAATCTTGAAAAAGGTCATAGTCTGTTAGTCTGTGTGGGTGGTACAGGGATATAAATATTACTACTAATAATAAATTTATGACACTTCTTCATCACACATAATTTAAGCAATCGTCCAATAAAAATCTGTCAGGGCCCCAAGGGCACTACCAGCAATGACTGTCCCTGCGCAGCTCCTCTGGGACCTCAACCCACCCTGCCCATGGTTCAGAACCGCACCGCAGCCCCCCTGGGGCCATCAGTCCCTGCCCCAGTGATGGTGCAGCAGTGCCGGTCTCCAGCCCCATCTCTGCCTCCATCTCCTTTTGCTCCTCGATGGAGCCCCTGGCTGTGCCCTGGCCCCAGTTCATCACTTGCTGTGTTGGGGTCTGTCGATGGACACCATTACCAGCCCCATGGGACTGTGCCCTGTGGATGAGGGCATGGGCAGCGCTGGGTCACCCTCAGCTCTGGCTCCATGACCCAGAGGGAGCCTCCAGCCCGTGCTGACTTAATTGTACAATATACAATGGAAATGTAATTTATGTATTTCCTGAACTGAGCCTACAAATACGAAAACATACCTAACTTACCAAGCAGCTCCACCAAGGATTACACCATTCTGTGCAGAAGTTTCTTGGGAAATTAGGTCCTGATTTCTACACTGATTTTTTGCTTTAAGTTATATTTTCAATTCCTTGAGAAACTGGTAATGACACACTCTGCAGGCTGAACATGTTTGCAAATGGTTTCATGTCAGTTTTAAGACTAAACTGTGTAAGGGAGAGAAGAATATTCCTTTTTGCACCTTAGGAAAATGACTTGATTCAGCCCACCTAATGAGACCTGAAGAACATCGTTAGGAATGTGGCAGCATTAGACTCCTCTACAGCCATTTAAGACAGCTCCAAAAAGCACTTCTTAGGGCAACTGAACTTGTTTTCCAAAGGGACTGGGTTTTGCAGGAGGAAAGCTATGTCCCTCCATACCATAGCCACTACCATAACTGCAGCTCACTGCAGAAAGCAGGTAGCGACTCCCAAAGAGCTCTGTTTTGTGGTGATCCCTCCACACTCTGATAGCCTTCTCAGAGCACTTCTTAGGTGAACTTTCTTTAGAGGCACAGCGAGAGGAGATAGATGCCGACTTTCACTGCCTCTTCTGAGACATGAACCAGAGGCTGTCAAAAAAGGTAGGAAGAAAGCATGGCCTCAAGTTGCGCCAGGGGAGGTTTAGATTGGATGTGAGGAAAAATTTCTTTACTGAAAGAGTGGTTAAACATTGGAAGAGGCTGCCCAGGGAAGTGGTTGAGTCCCCATCCCTGGAAGTATTTAAAAGACGTGTAGATGAGGCGCTTAGGGACATGGTTTAGTGGGCATGGTGGTGTGGGGTTGACGGTTGGACTCGATGATCTTAGAGGTCTTTTCCAACCTTAATGATTCTATGATTCTACCCTCAACCAGCCCCTTTTCTCCCTTTTATCATCTATTTTCCCATGGTTGTTGGTCTCCAATCCACCTTGATCCTTCCCTTTCCCCACTTCTGGTCCTTCCCCTAACCAATCCGTAAGTCTTGTAATCCACTTAAAACATCCCATTATGTTTTGAACAATCCCAAAATTCTCTTCCCTCTACAACCCATAATAAGTCCATGCTCCTTTAGGCAATGACCCTCTTTAGTTTGCATGGCATTGAAGGTAGACACTGTCTTTTACTGGCTCAGCTCAGCATTTTCTGGTGGGTTTCACACCAGGGACAATGGTCTCACCATTCTCCTTGGGCGGTCTCAGGAATAGCTAAAGTTTACATACATTCAAAGGAGGAATGGCCGAACTAACGGAAGATAAATTTGTCGGAGATTAGCATATATATCCATCTTAGGAAGCCCCTGAGCTGCAAGTGATTGAAGGCTAGGAGAGTACTAAAAGGAAGTATCATATATACTTGTTTTGTTCTTAAACTCTTCCCTTGACACCTGCTTTTGGTTACTGTCCTAAATAAGGCACCGGGGAGATGAATCTTTAGTCTTCTCCAGGATGGCTGTTCTTACAAGGCACCACTCCAGCCTTAAGGGCAATGCAGATCTGTCCTCTTCTGACACAAAGGAAAGACTTGGCTGCCATTGTAATGAGCATTCATCTCTGTCATGTCTTTCTCTACCTTAGTCCTGTTTCATGAGAAAATATCTCAAATGTCTAGCCCAAATGAAATTACAGAATGGCAGGAAGGAGGAAGGTCTCATTTATCACACGAAGATACTGGCAGAAACAAGGAGGAACAGTGAGTCAGAGGGCAGGTAAGAAGCATAAACTGATTTGGGGAACATTTCCCATGTTGCAGATTTAAGCCAGTACAAGCTCTCATTTTTGTGAGCTAAAATGTAAGATTGGTCCTCTAGCACATTATTTGCCATATTTTTTGCAAAGCTTATTTTAGCCTTCTTTTATCTGAGGACAGATCAAGACAATATACAAAATAAGGTAGAGCAGAACAGGGAAGGAGAGTTACTCTGCAGCCCCCAGATCTGTTATCACAAGCTGTTTCTTCATTTAACATCTCCACTGTGCCTTTCTCCATAAAGTATTATGTTTTTGCTCTGAATTAAAACTGAACTATTTGCTGTTTAATGTGAGGGTGTTTTTTATAGATTATTTAAGGCACAATTTCTGTTTATGGTCCCAGGGTATATTCTAATCACCTTTGTTTACCTCATAGTCCTTTCCTAATTAACTGACAACCTATTAGCATACATTTTTTTATCCCAGGAGTATTAATTATACATAATTTATATCATAAGCATTTATTCCTTATCAGTCGGCTGAATAAAACATTTACCTGTTTATAGCTACTTGAGGTTAATACTTTTATACAAAAAACTCACCTGAGACTTCCAATCAAATTATCAGATTTTTAATTTTCTGTTACATAATGATACTGTATTAGTCATTGTAGTATTTTATTCCACTCTAGGCTAAACAATCATTTAGTGGAGCAGAGTGTTGGCAGCATTAATTAACCAATGATACATGCTCAGTTGAACAATAAGCTGCAAATAATAAAAACGCAAGATGAGCTAATGTATAGACCTTCTGTGTTAATTGTATGCTGGAAAGCAGTACTAAACCCTGCCCTCAACTGTACACGTGTAGCTCAGTGAGAGCTATGCACCTGAGGGCGGGCTCTGGCTGACAAGGAAGGACTGAACATTGTCACTCTTGGGCTGCAAAGTTCATCGGGCAGATTTTACCTTTGCTCACTAACACTCAGCCATTTCTGAATGCAAGCTGCAGAGGAACCCAGTGGAAAGGGGCTATTCTATCACCTCAGGAAAATAAGTTGATAAAGACACCATGGCAAGGAGCTTTGCATAAATGCCAAAAAAAAAAAAAAAAAAAAGAAAAAAGAAAATGCAGACAGTCGAGCATTGACTGTGAAGTAAGCTTGATAGCCTTAGCTTAGGACATTGTGCTCTTATAGGACTGGAGTCAATTAGTTTATCCCAAGCCGTATCACACCTTGGTTGTCCTTTTTGCCTCTCACCCCTCATCGTTCTATTTTCTTCTGAGTCTTTGCGGTTTTTTTAAATCCTTCTGTGGCCTTCTGAACTCCTTCCATGTTATTAACCTTCCGTTGTTATTTTCTTGAAGTATCTTTTTTCCCATTTGATTTTTATTTTCCATTCCCCTCCCACTCCTGTGGCACTGTGACTTTTCACTCTCAGTCTCCCATATGTTTCCCACTGCATCTCCTCATTCTTTCTCCCCTTCTCCCTCACCGTAGTTCTCTATTTACTTAGCTCTTACTTCATTTACTATTCATTATTGCCCTGTTCTTTGTACAACCATTGTGCCTTAGAGCTCTGGCCATGGAGCAGGCGCCATTGTACCAGGCACTATAGAAACACAAAGCAAATCACGTGTCTCTGATCCAAGCAGCCAGATACAAGAGAAAAAACTAGAGGTGATGATTGCTAGATCAAAAGAAAACTTTCTCCTTTCACCCCTGCATAGAGATCGTTCAATTTACTTTAGAAGGGGGAGAATAAGGACAGTGTTGTTAAACAAAAGTAGTCAGGGTTGGAAGCACATGAGCATTTGGGGAAAAAGAAGTAAGAGAACAACACAGAAGAAAAACTGAAAAATGTGGGCCAGAAATTTTCATGGTAGGACATCTTTAAGGGCAAGAAGCACACAGGAGGACATTGAAAAGACCATACAACATGCATGACGCACAGTTAAAATGACAAATACAGCGACTCATAATGACGACTTCTGTCTTGGGATTAGGATTCATCTGACCAACTTAGATATCTAAAATCTGAGTTAAGTTTCTTGATTCTTTCTATAGTCAACCAACAAAGGGAGTTTCTGGACTGCAATTCATCACTAAAGCAAATGTCTAAAATAGCCAAGGTTGACTGCATCTTAAAAATGCATCCACCTTTCCCTTTTGGCTGAAAATGAGCCTGACTAGGTCAAATATTGACTCTGTGGAAACTGAAAGCTAGGCAAGAGCGACTATGCAGGCATGTCCATCCTTGATAATAAACTGGCCTGAGTCCTAATTTTGTACTGTCTTTGTGCTCCTGTGAGCCCAGCAGCAGAAAGACAAGGCATTGCTGGGCCACCCAGGTGCTGGAGGCCCGTGGGAGCCCTCTGGCCATGCACGTAATCAGGTGTGACAGCAGCTCAGGGCTCTGCCATGATTTCCTCCTCCTTCAGGCAGGATGGTGACTTTGTGCTTCCAGAAACCAGGCCAGGCCAAGAGGTGCATTTATCTTTTTTACCTTGTCTCAAATCTCATTGCTTTCTTTTGCAACATACAACATTTGCTAATTTGGAGTCTTGTCCCCTTCTGTGGCTGGCCTCTTGATGGGGAATACTATTTTTAATTTGATTGAGAATTCACACAGTGCTCCAAGCATAACCTCCATAAACTTCCAGGTTAGTCAGGAGCAGAGCTATCCCGACATTACGAGACATTGTCGGTTTCTTGTTAACAGGATCTAATATCATCAGTACATAACATTTCTATGTGATGCCCTTAGCTGTTACGAGAAGGTGAAGACATCCTTCCATCCTTGGAACACCCTTCTCCTGACCACTTCAAAGACACTTTTTTTGCTTCTTAACACCAGTTTGCTTCTTCCTTTCTTAGTACCAGTACCAGTTTTCTAAAGATAGAATCAAGCAGTTAGGCTACCTCCTGGCCATTAGCGACTGGTGGTGGGAAATTTAAACAGTGTTTGAAGCAAGAGAATTTCTTTACTTCCACAGATTGGTTAAAGACTCTGATCTCCAGGATGCCAGAGATCTCTGGGAGTGACTGAAGTGCTCTTTGTGGAAGGTGTTTAGCTTGTTGTTACAAGTAGTCTGCACTGAACAAAATCTTTTCCACTCCCACTTCCTTGGAGAAGAGAAAGTAATTACTCTGGCTGGAGATGCTGTCCATGGACAGGATTTGTCCAGACAGACTATCTCCATTGTTGTCACCCCTCCCTTCAGGATGGTCTTCCTGTTTCCCTTGATGTTTTTCTCTTTTTTAACACCTGAAAAGGAGCCTTAAATTTTGCAGATGTTCAAAAATTTGTCTGAACCAAATTCTCCTGTCTGTATTCAGTACCAAGACAGCTTGCGAATGAGATGAGAGAAGGGAGAGGGAAATGTGCCTTTAATAAAGGGATGCAAACAGTGCTATAATGACCTGCTTTGCTACTTGCTATATGTTGTTGTGTGCTGCTAAAACAGACTGCTGAGGCCACCAGAAGATGAGAAGAAAGTCTCTCACCTCTCACAGCCTGTTAGAACAGTAACTTGGATACAGGTGCCCGCTCCAGAAACTCTTCTCCCTCTTTCTCCATCAAATAATGGGTTCATTTCTGACCCTGTGGCTTCCAAGCTGTGCTCTGTGTACCACTAGCAGGTCATGAGGTTGTGGTAATGATCAGCAGAAGCCTGCTGAAATATAATAATCAGCCATACCAGGTCACCTTTGTGTTCAGTAAAACCGTAGACCAAT
>NW_008825566.1:4358389-4359388 GCF_000699105.1 Pygoscelis adeliae | reverse complement strand
AATGCCCGACGGTTGGCAAAAATGCTTCCTGGTTCACCAGAAATGTTGAAGGTTGAACAGTAGCTTTGTGGTCCAAAATGTGAGAAATTCTGTTTCAAGCTGTACAACTGTTTTAAATTGCACCAGATATCACATGAAATCCCAATTTATCACTTAGCAGGTTTGCTGCCTGCATCTTTTGAGAACTCTCTCTGCTTGCTTTGTTGGTGACAATAAGGCTTCCAGGACTTTTCATTCCTCCTAGTCCTCCTGACCCAGCTGGGGTTTTATTTCTCCTGCTGTAGCGTCTTTGAAGGAGCCACTCGGCCCTGCCCAGGCAAACCTACTGAAAACACTGAGGCTGTAGCATTGCCACTGGTGACACAATCTGGCTTTTGAATACCTTTGATCCAGCTGAAGGAAAGAAGCCACCATTGTCCTTGATCCCAGAGAGAGTTCACAATATGATAGTTATAAAAGTATCTTCTACTTGTGAACCTAGTATGTTTAATGCATAAAATTATTTCAAGACCATCAATATGCAGTATTGGCAACTTATGGCCATATGCTTAGTATTGTACAGTCCTCTTAAGGCTTTTGAACCACGCTTTCACCAGTCTGATGCAATTGTCTCTCAGGAGTAGTGAATGAAGACAGCACTTAAACGTACAGAGCAGACCACCACCCTCCTTTCAAAAGGAAGTCACAAGGTCAGCTTTTCTAAATTCAACTGCTTAAAATTAAGCATCTTGCTCTACAGCGAGGCATTTAGGTGGCTTCATTTTTACTGAGGTGCATCACGTAAAGCAGCCGAGATTAAAAAAAAGTCATTCTTGGCTCAAGCCCTGAGGATTGAAAAAGCCTTAAGCAGTTTTATGTGGGACATTCAGTTTTCAGAGCCATCAGCTGTCAGAGCGCTGACTGAAAGATCTTCAAGTTCTCTGCTCCGCAGCGAGCACTGAGCCCGTTCAAAAATGCCGATGGATTACTTGGGATCCCCTCTTCACTTTCGCCGTCCAA
>NW_008825566.1:4357048-4358077 GCF_000699105.1 Pygoscelis adeliae | reverse complement strand
ACCGCCCCTGCCCCTCTTCCGCCCGCTTTCCCCTGGGGGCCGCCCCTCGCCGTCACCCCCAGGCAGGGCCTGGGTCGCTGGTGTGGCCGGCTGGCCTGTCTGCGGTCGGGCTGCGCGCCTCCCGCAGGAAAATGCCCCCGTCTTGCATTCACCGCCGTGATTATGAACGCTGTTAAATTTTCTCCAGCTCAGTTAAAGAATAAGCCATAGGGAAACTGCCCTTTTGGGAAAATACCCAATTTTCGGGATCTCTCAGACGCTGAGTATCTTGTAAAAAGTAAAAGAGAGGCCGGGGCTGGGGCATTTACCTCTTTATAGCCAAGTCTGCTCAAACACTGTTTGTGACAGTGCTTCCTAATACCTTGTAAAAACCCCAAAATAAGACAAAACCTACACTTTCAACCTTCAGAGCCCAGAAATGGAGGAACCACAAACCGTTGGTCATTTTTATCATTACAGCCAGTTCTTCAGCAGCTTACAGCACTTGCGTTAGTCTGTGCTCAGGTGAGCTTACACGGGATGCTTTGCCTCTTGCTATCAGAGCCGAAAGTTCACATGGAGAAAAAGCGCAAATAAGGATGTCCTGAAAGAAGAAAATCCACGCCTTAAATAAGAGGGTTTGCTCCCTGAGAAGGCAATGCCTCTGGCCCAGCCCATCAGAAACCTGCATTGGTGCAAATTAACTTGCTCCCATTCAGTGAACACAGACTTAAGAGGAATGGTTTGCTTCCCATTTTGAGTGCTCCCTAACATTCTGTGTAGTAAAACAAATATTTATGTTCCAGAATCAAAGCCAAATTTCAAAAAAACATTCTGCAAATTAAACAGTCTTTCAGAATTACAGCACAATATTAATTAACTCAGACTATATTTAATGCTGGGATATGCCATTTTATGAAGTATTGAAATATCTTATAGTATTCTGGGTGTTCTGATTGTATTTTATGACTGAAGTAACTATTGTTTTTAATATTAAAATCAGCTTCACTTAAAATGGGTGAAGGAAGCATTTAATTCCTTTTGCCTTGA
>NW_008825566.1:4347017-4357031 GCF_000699105.1 Pygoscelis adeliae | reverse complement strand
TTTCAAATCAGTATTTAGGGAAGAAGGTGTAGAGGGAAATCTGTCTTACGTGACCAAGAAGGAAAAACAGCAGTTGTCACAGGAAATGATCAGTTAATAAGGGGCTGTCCACAAAACGTATGCAGCAATTTGAGACGTCTTCAAAAGTCAAGAGAGTGTTATGCAATTCCTGAATTTACTATGAATACTGAAATATTTGTCATTTCTCTTGAAAAAGTAACTCCTGAAGTAAGACTGCTTAAGTGGAAATCTCAACTTCCAATAAAAAACCAGCAGCTTTCTAGCTCTCACAGTCGTGGCAAACAGGTTGAATCATACCACATGAACAGAAATCAGAAAATAAATTTTAAAAAAGCAGTATCGCACACTTTTTAATTTTCGTGATTACTGAGGGCTTGAGGTTGATAATACTACATAATCCCAGCCCCTGATAGCATTATTTCCCTGGAAAGTACTGTGGAAGGTACACAAGGGCATTACAAAAACGTAACAGAGTGCCCAGTTTCATTATAAATAGCCTATTGGGCGCATATATGAAAGAAGGATCACAGACTCAATAGACACAATATAGAGGAAGGTGATGCTAATCCATAACACGCTGACTTTTCAGTAGAAAACTTCCACTATGTTACGTAGGCTACAGAGAAAATGAAGCCATTTAAGAACTTTGCCTCCATCCCTCAGTTTATTCTTTGGCTGTTCAGTGGACTATGAAATCTGTATATTTCAGTAATAGCTGGAGAGTTAAGGTGCTGCGTGCTCAGAGCATCCAGTTCTGGCAAACTGTTTTCAATGAAAGACGGTAGCAGAAAATGTGGAAGCTTCCTCTATGTCCACCTTAGGACCTAGAGGTCCCGTTCACCCAGCTTTTATTATTCATCTCTTTTTATCTTTTTGTCCATTCTTCCTTCCTCCCCCAGATTTCATCCTCTTCTTCCTCTCTTGATCTTTGCTTTCCATTCTTATCTTTGCATAACTAGCAATTCTCAAGTCCTTTGGTGAATTGTTTCAAAATTCCTCACCCCAACAGCAGCTCTTCTCTTTCGGCTATCTGCCTCCAGGAGCTGGCAGCAGAGCAATCTAGATGAAACAGTTGCTTTCAGATAGGCCCTTTTGGATTCTGTTCGTGCAGGAAGGGATTCCCAATAGCCACTCTGGAAACTCTGTGGACCTTTCCAATTCCCAATGAAATCTATGAAGAGACTCCTAAGCCTAATCCATCAGAAATTCGTGTTAGCAGCTGGTGGACCACAAATGTTTGGCTGCTCTACAGACCACATATGGTAGCTGATGCTTCAATAATGAGTGAGAGGTCTCTTGTCCACATCAGCTGTACAAAGCTTAATTATATTTCACCTTGCCCCATTCCCAGAAATAGGTCAGCTACATGGAAGAAAACTAATATCTCTGGACAAAGGATGATGGAAGAGCATTTAGTCATTGCATATATTACTACAAACAAGGAGAAAAATTCAGTTTCTAACCAACAGCTTTTTCTAATATTACCTCCTCTGTTGAATAATGATAGGCAAAGGTGTATCTTTCTACCACTTTTTTTTTTTTCAACATTCTCTGGGTAATATATATTTTTGTGTTGTTCACACAGAAAACATATTTTCCTCTTTCTTGAAAAGTCACACAATTTACACCGGGAATATCTGCCTATCCTGATTTCTGTTCCAGAACCACTCAAATTGAGAAAGCTGAGTACATTCATTTGTATGAATGTATATGAAGCTAAACTGGGGTATTATGAAAAACAGTTCACAAAGCCAGTAGAAAGCTATATATAAAATGATATTCTCATTTCAGATGAAGCCTGAGACAAAAGGGATATAGGTAAACACAGCTGCAACATTTTTAGGCATATAATCAAGGGCACAAAAAAATATTGGAAAACTATGTTAATTATTGTAATTAAATTGTGAACAGTATTGATAGAAAAATATCTTTAAAGCATATAAAATCAAAATGAATCTTTTAACATATGGGAATTTATTCTAGAGGAAAGATGTGTCAGAACAAAAGTACCAGTTACCTACTGGCTGCTTACTGCTAGTAGAAGTTGAAACTTAAGAGAGAAGCACGAAATGGAAGAAACGTTCTTCAGTTCTGGTTCACTGAATCCCCTAGTTTATGAAGAAATAGGAAACTAGCGTCAGAACAATAACAGAGGGCTTTTTTAAAAGACATTTCCCTCTCCATCTGCAGCTCCAATGTCATTCCCTTCTCATATCGTGTTTCTGTATCCTTTTCTTTCCTTCCTTATCTGTCTTTCGATTCTGATCTTTTCCTTATTCCCTGTAGATATTTTTTCCTTTTCTCACTGTGAATGTCACAGAACGTGAGTGCACGCTCAGCTTTCAGCTGGACTTGCTTCCATTGGGCTTAAGCACAAGTGTAAAATTTTATTTGTCAGTGGAAGACCATGAAGCTCCCTATGCAGTCTGTGGAGACAGGCAAGGTCTCCCCAGATGGATTCAGAGTAGGAGCGCCAAACTAGACAGTTTGGTCTTCCAAAAGTTGCCATGACTGTGCAGGCAGCCTGAGGCAACCAGGCACCTGAAGGAGGTCTCCATCAGCTCTTGGTCATTCCATGGAAGGCAACTGAGGCCCCACAGCAGAACTTTCCACTGCTTTGTCTTTCTCAGGTTCATGCATTTTTTTTTAATGGACGTCACCAAGAGTTTGCTCTCCAGAGCCCTTCTATTCAACAGGATCCTCTAAATTAAGTTATAAGAAAGGAGGAATAATTTTGAATCCTAATATGTTAGGCAGCATATACCCACCTAAAGACATTAGGGTAGTCTAAGGACTAAAAAAGCCTATATACTACTCTAATGTCTACCTCTTGCCATGGCTCTAGCCATACAGGAATAAAACCAGCTACAGGCCTGCTAAATCCCATTTCAAAGTGGGCAGTGGATGCAGTGGCCTTGGCTCCACCACTACCAGTGGCTTGCAAGTACAGCTGGATGCTGTGGCGCAAAGCATGTGCTGGCCTTCAGTGCAGCCCTGGTCCTGCTCCTCGCTGCTCAGAGGGGAGCCTCTGTGCCTCTTATGGAGCACCCTTCGCTCCATGCTGGCCGGGAAGCCTCAGCAGTCCTGAGTGCAGTGTGAGGAGTGGAGTGAGTTACTTGCTCTAGAGAGTCAGTCAGGCCTTAAAGCAGGATGTGAGAAGGCACTGATAGCTCCACAGATTGGAATAGCCACCCGCTAATTGGTCAGAGAGATGGGCTTTTTCTGTTTTTCCATTCAGAAACTATTTTTCTTAATTTATCTTTTGGAGGGAGAGCTGACATCTTCCTTCCACAGAGAAACATTTAATTTTAAGATAATTTGCACATAATACTTTGCTTTTGGATTGCTTCAAACAGAACAATTTCCCATTTAGATAAAGCAAGGATGAGCAGACTGTGTCCACTGAACAGAGTGTGCTGGCAGAGCGGAGCAGCAGTATAATGACATTAAGACTCAGATTTTTAAAACATTCAAAAAATAAATCAAATTACAAAAGAAAAAAAAACAGTCCAAAATTGTCTGAGCAGCAGAGAGTCACTTGGAGGTCCTTCACAAATGCAGAACAATTGGCTTCACCTACAGCCCTTAATTGCTCCAGCTGGTCATTACCTGGCCGCTAAAGCCCTCTGGACGAGTCAGTAATGTTTAAATAATCCACATCCAGACACTGTCTTACACCTTCCTTAGTGGTCTGCAGTGCAAATGTGTGGTACAATTAATTAACACTGGGACCAAAACCAGAGTCTCCAGCTTCCAAAACAAATGCTCAGCCATGTAGCCAAAAGCACAGCTCCAATGGCATAAGCCAATGTAGCCTCTGTTTTATTAAACTTCCACAATATTTAGAATCACTAAGTCACAGTGGGTCTGGCACTTCATGTGATGAACCTTGGTGAGCATTTCCTTACCCACCCAGGCACAATTGTAAGCCTGTATTGCTAATTCCTCTATCTGAGGCATTTCTGGTTTACTGCAAATCGTATGTAATGATGTGAAATTTGTCAACATATGTAACAGTGCCTGAGCCCAATTAAGACATGTGTCTGCCTGTATGTGTGCATGTGCCTGCTTTCCTTCTAAAAGTTTGAAAATTATTTTTTGGTCTATGTGTTTCTCATGGCATTGCCTGAGAGCACTCTTAATGTGCAGGCCTCCAGCTACAGACAGCTATAGTAAGCTTAGCTTTGTACCCATGGTTCACCCTCATTTACTTGCAGTTATCTGGAAGTTAAGTTTCAAACATGAGCTGATTGTCTGGATTTCTTATATACCCCACAGACTGATGCAGGCACCTCTAGAAGGCAATTTGTCCTGCCCTAAGCTTAACTGTTGAAGAGAAAGAGGGTAATGTGCTCTGAGGTGGCCCGTCTCTCTCTGCTGAGCATTGATGTAGTCTAGACACCACCTTACAAATAAATATTTTTTTCAGACAGCATGAATCACCTGAGAGGCATCCCATCCTTACATCTATTTGGCTTCCAAATAATATCTCAGTTTTGTAATTTCATATTAATTTCCCTTCTATAAATAGGGGGAGATTGAAGAAACTAAGAAAAGTACATTTCAGGATCTAATTTCAATTATGTTCAAACACTGTGTACAATTGAAGGACAACAGCCACAGGTAAATTCTACAGCTAAGCAAAAATTTACTTTTTTTAGTTTTCTATTGATGTTCTTTACAGAAATAAATGTTACTGAAATACTACTGGGACTCCATGCAGCCAGAGGTAAGACCTGCTTGTTGGCTTCTCTTAGCTCTTCTCATTCCCTCAGTGGGAGGGGAAAATAATCATTCCATTGAGACTTTTGTTCTCTATTCTTCTACCTTCTTGCAAGAAGCAATAGTAAAGAACATTTTTTTTAAGGAACTAAGGATCTTACATGTGTAAATTGATCAAAAGAGTGTTTGTAGCAAGGTAAGAACTCAACATTATGACCAGGATTCATTAGATTTCAACACCAGCCTAGTCACCCTAAGCTCCCTTTCTATCCCTTTAGTAGAGAGAAACGGGCACTTTTATAGTGTGATTGATCTGATGTCCTTTAGACGGAGATGAAACCTTGGCCTTTGGAGGGGCCAATTTCGCTCTTTTGATGACAAAGGAAGCTTATGGTGGCTAAATCAGTTATAGAGTTCTTAAACATAGACAGCAACATTTCATCCAATGGGTCTGGGGGTCATGGGGAAGGATCAATGTATTTCATATTTAACTGCTTCCTAAATGGATTAAGGCAAATGAAAATAATAGTAGCCACACAAAGGGTTTTCTCAAACAGCCACTGTGATTTAAGTTGCCACTATTCCTAAGTAACCATTCAGCTCACCAGACATGACTCTACTTTAGGGTGAGCTGAATGTTTTTTTGCACTTCATTGACTAAATTGCTATTAAAGCTGCATTGCCCTTATTGTTCAGATCACACGCACCCCATCCTCCATGGGAGCTCAGACACCTGCCTCACATGTGGACAGTGCATTGAGGGGACTGGATCTGAAGCCAACCATGTTCAAATTTTGCAGCATGTAATCAGGATCTCAACAGGCCTAAAAGACAAAATCCTACCTGTTATCTGGGATTATCTGATATCATTTCGTATCAGTTCATCTATATCAAGAATATTGCAAGATGCAGTTTTCCATTTATAATACACAGATTAACATGAGAGCAATTTTTTCACCAAGCATGAGCTGGATCTCTGAATGTTTTAAATCATCCTACCCTCCTAAAGCACTAGCCCTTTAAAGAACCCTTTCTAGACTTGTAAAGTAAAATGTGACTCTTAGTTCCCACATATTTAAAATTTTACAGGTTATTGAAATAGCATAAGCTGGAAATAATTGCGGTCAGCTGGCATAGTGCAGTAATTCTGTTTTAGTTCATTTCTAGCCTGTACTTGTTTATAAAGCATCTTGTTGTTTTAACATCTGCCGCTTTCTAGATATAATTATCACTTCAGATCTTCTATTTTGTTTCAAAATAATCTTGAGCAAACAAGGTTATTTGTCCTCCTTTTCCATTCATCGCTGTAGGTGATGGATAGTAAACCAAATCCTTCTCCATTATCTGTCCTCACCTAAGCCAGATCCTCTGGTTGCCCCATTCTGGCAGAACAGCAAGCTCTGAGTCTTTGTTTCTTCTGTAAAATTTGCCAGGTGCACTGTCCTGACTTATTCATAAGACTTGGCTTTCTCTTTTAAGTAGTTCTACCATACCATCTTTGACAGTATTTACAGATGGTATTGAATGTTTCTTTATAATCTTAACAGTCACAAAAAAGGATATTAAAATTTTCCTAGTAGAAGACATCTTTGCTAATAGAGGTTGCCTGTTGCTCTACACTGGCAAACTTGTTTTATGATAATAAGATCACTTCTCATAGGAAATGTTTCAAAGGTTTCACTGGCACCTATAATGCATATTTAATGCAGATACTCCCATCATTAAAACTGCTTTGATGGTATTCCTGAAAGTTTTGTTAGGGTACCTGCAGAAAGCAAGGGAGAGAGGAGCAGGAGAAAGGGAGAGAGCTGTCTGGATTTCTAGCTAGCACCTACCCCAGATCCCTAAAAACATCTACCAGTGTCCAGATTTCTTGAGAACATGAGACAGTCTTGGAGCTAGTACAGGCCATTTGGCTCATCATGTCTCATTCCCTTTTCCATCTACACCATGATGTCTTCTAATTGTTTCTTTAATGACCTCCGTGTTTTTGCCTTAACTATCTTGCCTAGTAAGCCATTCCACACATTTATGATTCGCTGCTTGAAAAAAATGCTTCCTGACATCTGTTCTGAATTTGCTTTTCTTTAATTTTCATTTATGCCCTCTCGTTCTATCATCTGTGTTGGGCTGAAAATAGGAACCCATGTTGACATTTTCTGAACCATTTAAATTTTATGTTCTTTAATTAAAAACTCCCTCTCAACTAGACGGAAGTCTAACCTGGTAGTAGAGAATATAATACTGTATTTAAAACAAAAATATTACTTTTATAAAAATTCATTGATATGTATATTTAATATTCCATAGGTCAGTTCATTAATTTCTCCTAAAGAGAAAATTCCAACATTTGCTAAGGTTCACTCATGAAGAGGGCATGAAATGCACTAAAACCACTTTAAAAGTGCCAGCACCTAAAGTTTTTTTCTGGTTTTGTCTCTGGCATGTCCTTTTATTTTATGGTTTTATTCTTCTTTAGATGTCCTAATGTTATGAGCATCATTGGAACTACAGTTTTCCCTTTGTCAGATTTTCAAATTAAAAATCCAATTTTCAAAAAATGCTAAGTCTTCTACCTTTTCAAAATTAGATTTTTTAAGATATATCAATTTGGACTACCACAGATTGGAACATCCTCACAGTCCCTTTTAAAAGAAGGAAATTATTACATTTTAGTTTGAAAGCTATCAGTAACTTTAATCACCAGGGGTTTGTTGACGTTAGCTGGCCAATTCAAGCTCAAGACCTTTACACTGTAAGCTTCTCTAATTGGTGAATGCTGTGAATTTATTTGGGATCACGCTGTTCAGTATGTGTTTACCTCGTTCTGTTAATCCCTCCATTACTTTGTCACTCCTTACTTTTTGTCCTTCCCTTTTGCAAAGCAATGACCAAAGTGTCAAGATGACCCTAATGCTCTAAAATCTCACTCACCATAACCAAGAATGGTATTGGCACTAAAAGTGATTTTAGTTTCAACCATATGGTGTAACTAATGAGCAAATTTCTCATCAGTTCTTCCACTTGCTATCCTCAGGCAAAACTTTCATGCCCTAGGTCCTGAGGAGCATTGCCTAGTCTAGCCTGGTGTGCAAGCAGCCTCCTTGGGAAGGACCAAAACAATAACCCAAACTATAGGTGCAAAAAAATGTAGGTGATGATGATGAAAGTCCTCTTCTGGGACTCAGTGGCATTTTGAGACCTCTGAATGCTATTAAAAGATAGATTCCATAGATTCCACAGCATTCTCCTGGAGAAACTGCCTGCTCATGGCTTGGACGGGCGTACTCTTCGCTGGGTGAAAAACTGGCTGGGTGGCTGGACCCAAAGAGTTGTGGTGAATGGAGTTCAATCCAGCTGGCGGCCAGTCACAAGTGGTGCTCCCCAGGACTCACTATTGGGGCCAGTTCTGTTCAATATCTTTATCGACGATCTGGATGAGGGGATCGAGTGCACCCTCAGTTCAAGAAGGCCAAGTGCCGGGTCCTGCACTTCAGCCACAACAACCCCATGCAGCGCTACAGGCTTGGGGAAGACTGGCTGGAAAGCTGCCCGGTGGAAAAGGACCTGGGGGTGTTGGTCAACAGCCGGCTGAATATGAGCCAGCAGCATGCCCACATGGCCAAGAAGTCCAATGGCATCCTGGCCTGTATCAGAAATAGTGTGGCCAGCAGGAGTAGGGAAGTGATCGTGCCCCTGTCCTCAGCACTGGTGAGGCCACACCTCGAATACTGTGTTCAGTTTTGGGCCCCTCACTACAAGAAGGACGTTGAGATGTTAGAGCGTGTCCAGAGAAGGGCAACGAGGCTGGTGAGGGGTCTGGAGAACAAGTCTTATGAGGAGCGGCTGAGGGAGCTGGGGTTGTTTAGCCTGGAGAAAAGGAGGCTCAGGGGAGACCTCATTGCTCTCTACAACTACCTGAAAGGAGGTTGTAGCAAGGTGGGTGTCAGTCTCTTCTTCCAAAGTAACAAGCAATAGGACGAGAGGAAATGGCCTCCAGTTGTGCCAGGGGAGGTTTAGATTGGATATTAGGAAAAATTTCTTCACCGAAAGGGTTGTCAAGCATTGGAAGAGGCTGCCTGGGGAAGTGGTTGAGTCACCATCCCTGGAGGTATTTAATAGTTGTGTAGGCGTAGTGCTTAGGGACATGGTTTAGTGGTGGACTTGGTAGTGTTAGGTTAATGGTTTTACTTGATGATCTTAAAGATCTTTTCCAACCTAAATGATTCTGTGATTCTATAGCAAAAATCTCACTTGTTGAAAGCACAGCTATTCTTATTATCACACCAAATACAGAAAGAAGAGGAAAAAAAGTGAAGATTGTGAAGCTTCAAAAAAATTGCATGAGAAATTTGACCATTCTGAGTATTTTTTTCTGTTACTGGTCACCCAAATGCCAATTTTAGATCCCATGCATTTAAGTAATATTTCCAAATATTTCTGAGAATTTAATTGATTTGTGTGAGAAGAATCAGGCTCCGGCACTTCCCTGAGCCTGTATACAGTATGGAAAAGGATCTCTCATTCTTTCTATGTAGATTAGAAGTATCCCAAAAGGCAAAGGACAAAGCATGTGCCATTTGCTTTGACCTGAGGGCCGTAGGTGAGAAAAAAGGCAAACACTAACCCCTCCCCAACCAATTCAAGCAATAACCTTTTTCTGCTTCATTTTAGCACCTTTCTGCTTAGATCTTAGGATTCTTGTGCCAAATTCTTATTACCTTTCTTTTTTATCTTCTTACCAATACTCTCTGATCTTTTCTGCCAATGTTCGAAATGTGTGTTCTGATGACATCATGTATTATTACCCAAGCAGATAATAGGACCCAGGAGTTTTGGTGTGCCATGTTTGAGTGCCATACAACATCGGAAATTTTTACAGTTTCTGCTGCTTTTGGGGCCAAGTGTCTCGATTGAGCCTGCATCAGTGGAATTTAGAGCAGTTTCAGAAACTTACACAGAAACAAAGGAATGCAGAATCAGTTTAACAGAACAAGAAGCGATAGCCATCTCAACAGTTTTCCAGGGTAATTTGGCTTGGTGCTTATGGCTAAAATTCATTGTGTTAGTTAGAGTGACTGATCTTCAGTAGAAAAGTGTAATGAATGGACAGCTAGGTTAATGTCTATGTGCTGTTAGAGGCAGAAGCCAAAAATTCTCTTTAATGTCGTCTCATTAGGAAGCCCCCGTGTAAGCATCTTTCCCGGAATACTGTGAGAATCTGTGCGCCAGAGCTGGTGGGAGGGATCCTCCACCAGCTGCCAAACATGA
>NW_008825566.1:4327769-4346442 GCF_000699105.1 Pygoscelis adeliae | reverse complement strand
AGGCTGCTGACCCCTCAGCAGGTGACATCTGTGAAGCAGCCTTTCATCTTCCTGTCTCTCAATGGCTGGATACCTGCATGGGGCAGGGATCCCAGAGAGGCTTTATGAATGCAGCCTGTCTCTTTCTCCCAGCTGGGCTTCCACAGCCACAGGCTGAGGATCCCAGAATTTGAGCTTCCAGTGTCAACATCTGCTCTCAGAGCCTCTTTTGTCCATTTCTCTCTTTATGTGCTGACAGCTAAAGCCCGGTCCAGCCAATATAAACCGTCTGTAATCAACAGAACACAATCTACTGACTGTTTACAGCTTACAAGCAATAGGTATATTTTTTTCATTTCTGTGGTGTATTTAGCTGAATAGGACAGTGATGAACCAGCAGAAAGGACTGAGTAGTTTAGAAATTTTTCAATTGCTGTAAGAAAAGGGAAAGCTTCAAAGCATGATCTGAGTGAAAATTTACTTATAGATGATAATAACGTCAGAAGCATTTAAAATTTTAAAGCATTGATGCACAACTTCTGGTGTTCTTGCATAGACTCTGCTGTTAAATGAACTATTTTCTGAGATGGGAAAAACAACACAAAATGGAAAAAATAGAAAAGTGGTTTATTTTTTCCTTTTCACAAAGCCACCAAAAAGGCAAACGTTCTTTTCACAAAATTCCAAGTGATGCTAAATGTAATTTATTCATCACAATTAATGTTATTGCAATGAATACCAAATGAATTGCTAATCATTGGCCACCCTGTTTTAAAGTGTTACCTATCCATCTGTCTGTTTTGCTAAAGGTACTTTTCACAACATATGTTTCTTTTGGCTCTTTGAGTGCCACTAGCAAAGGCATAGTCACCCATCAGAAGGACATTCAAATAAATAATAAGCAGAAAATTGCTTAAGAGTATTTCTATGTCTTTGCTAGATACTTCTGGATTACTTTTCTTTATGAAGGAAGCAAGGTTTTACCTCAGTGCTGGATAAATGTAGGTGGGAAGATTATTTCTTGTGGCCAAAGGATAAGGATAGGAAACATGAGGTCTGGATACTTCTTACTTCTGCCGCAGGCAGTCTGGCCTCCATGATCCAGCACAGAAAGGGGACCTAAGTAGGTAAGTAGGAGTTGAAATGTCATTCAATTTCAAATTGAATTGGGGTCCTAAATAATCTTTAAATAAATCAACCACAACCTTTGGGTTTTCTTGTTTGATGTTTGTAAAATGATCATCCCAGCAAGCCTTTAACTGTGGTAACTAATTTATGGCTATTCGTAATGTACATTGGGAGCCTCAGACTAAAGGAGCTCAGTAACTATGAGGTATAACCATCTTCATGAAGTTCATCCTCCTGACACTGGTGAAACAACAAGATGGCATTTTCTGCTATCACTTCTTTTCAGTTGATCAGTGCCAAAATTTGCTAAAACACATATAACAGTTGATACGGACATGGCAGTGCTTGATAGGGAGCATTGCCCTGTGCGCCAAATATGATTTGTGCATAGCCAAACACCTGGCCTCGCTCTTCAGCGGGGGCACTATACCTACACCTCTGCACCTACAGCCTGCCTCAACAGCCACTGAGAGTGACAATAAAGATCAGACCTGTAACATGAAGAAAGGATAGAAGCCCAAAAAGGATACACCTTAGAAGGCCAGCTGTGAGCAGGCTAGGTACCAAGAGGTATCCTCACTACAGGAAAATAAATAGTGAGTTTCCACCTCAATATGGTTTAGAAAACAAGACTAAACAGCTGGATGATGTATGCAATATGAATATAAAGGAGGTGACATGTGACCAGACCTGTAATCCTAGCAAACAATTTAGTTTTATGTTGTGACTGGAACGATCACAAAGATATTTACCGTAAAAAAAATATATAAATATGTGAATATAAGTATTTAGAAATTAATTTAAAATTGCAAGGACCTCTGAGTACCTACTTGTATATTTGGATATGAGCATTTCTGAGTAAGCACCGAGTCTTTGTATGTGCGTACAATGCATGGATGAATGTTGGATAGTGTGTTGTGAATACTACAGCATATAAATACAAATAATAAAATAATAGCTAATCACTTAGCTGCTTAGCTGTAACTCCAGACCACTATAATTAGGAAGTAATCTCCTACCTAGAATTTGGATGCAACGTCAATGTTACTAGATCCTGAGAAGATTTCCAAAGCACTATAAATGAAGAGAAGAGCTGAAGTAGCTCTGATTTTCACCACTCTGAAAAGTCATTATTGCTCACAGTAAAGCAAGAGCAAATAACTCAGAAGAAAATGCAACTACCTTCTGGGTCATCATCCCGCACTTTCTCAGGGGTGTTTGGTGTCAAATAGTGAAAAAAACAGAAAAGAGCAGCGGATATTCCTAACTCCAATACTGTGGAGAACACATACATTAAAGGATAAAGCTATAATGCTGCCTTCTTTAGCAATTGTATCATGTAGGTAGATAAGTGTTTTTGTCATAAACCTTATATTGGGGAATCAGCTACTGAATATGAATAAATTAATATCATCCTCCATAAATGTACGCACCTCAGTCATCTCTTGTGTCTCTACTTACATTCAATGACATCTATCCAATCCCACATCTCCGTTAAATTTCCAGTTCACAAAATCAATATCCTGGTAAAGCATCTTCTCAATGAACAGATTCTCTGGAGAGCACTGACAGTCTTTTGCTTAGTGTTCACCAGCATGAAGGCAGGGGAACCACCTGTTTATGCCTGAAACTCTGCTTTTCAAAAACTGTTGTCTTTAAATTACATCATCTCCAGTTGTTAGAGATTCTTGGAATCAAAATACTCTAATTTCTTGCAGATTTATTTTCCTAATGCCAGGTATGCAATTATTTTGTCAATTTGAAGTGAAAAACATCAGAGCAGTACTTTAAAAAAAACACAACCAACCTGGAAAGGAGAAAAAACACAGGAAGAACAAAATTATCAGGTGTCCAGGATATTAATAAACTGCTTGTTAAAAGTTCTGGTTAGTGAAGAACGTTCTCTGGCCAAGGACAAGAATACAAATTGAGATACATTAGCCTTGAACAAAACCTCTCTACGTCTTTGAATTTATTGGCCAAATACATACATATTTTTTAAAAGGTTTTTTTTTTAATTATTGTAAAGGAATTCATTTGCATGATAATCTTTGTGGAAACAATGATACCTTCCATCTGATTCTAATTTACTGTCAGAATAACACCAAGGTAGGAAGGGCAGAATCTTTTAATGTTTATTTCTGCTGTTTGAAAATGCTCTAAAAAAGGCACTGTGACTCTGGTGGGGGCTCTTTGATGGAAGTTTTTATGAAGTTAATGTTGCAGAGAGATGGTCGGAAGCCCCCAACAAGTGGACTGTGGTGTGTCGAATGGTCAAACGATTCCATCTGTAGTTAAAACTGCTACTGGAAGCATTTATCAACCTCCCAGTTGTTTAATTTGGGATCCTGCTGCTCCCACACTCTATCTGGATTTTGTCATTTATTAGAGCAGCACCCTTGCTAGGTTTTGAAAGAAAAGCAAAACCATACAAGTGTTTCAGCTGCTTCAGATAGTCTCTTCAGAAACAAGAAATACTGAAAAAAACAATATTATAACTTTCCTCATATACTCATATAATCTATTTTTTAGATAAGTTAGGGCATTTTGAGTGAGGGATTCTTCGGAAACTTTACTGACAATGTTAAGTAAATTTCACTAACTTCATTCTAAGCCCAATTCTTTTTACTAGAGGGACTCAAAACCGAACTGCAAATGGGAGCCATCCTCCCTTGAACTTGTAAAAATCTAAATCTCAATTTTATAGCTTCATCCTTCTTCTCCAAACAGCTCAATCCAGCAGCCCAAGTCAGCATATGTAACACTTTGTTCTCCTCTCCCTCACCTTCATCTGCACCTTTCTTCCAGTTCCACTGTGGGCCTGTGATAGCTCTCAAAACAAGGGGATCTAAGAGTTTCTGCTCTCAGACCATTTCCTCTGTATGCCTATCAACTTACCACAAGACTGCAGCTGAGACACAAAACTTGTTGACCTGAATAGAGTTAACAAATGTTTCTTTTGCACAAAAGAGTCTGGAGCCCCAGAGAGCAGTCTAGGATCCCCTCCCCACTGCAATAGTCATTCTCCTTTATGATATTGTGATCCTTAAGCACCTTAGCTGGAAATTATCTCTTTATCACAACATCCTACCAGTGCACCCCAGCCATGCTGCAGGACCCCTTCCAAGGTGAGAAAGGGTTCCATCACTATTTGTATTTCATTCTTCTTCAAGCAGGAAGGGGGCACCACACAGAGCTCTTAACTGGGAGGAGGGTCAGCACCCGTCAGGGGGATCTAGAGGTGGAAGGATCCAAATCCTGCTAGTAGTCATGTCAGCCAAGAATTCTAGTTAAACATTGTCAAGTTATTGGAATCAATACTTCTTCCAGTGGTGCTGGATTGGCAATGCTGCAAAACAGCCACAGGGACCAGCAACAAAAGAAGAATGAGTCAATGGGCATATAATAAAAAAGAACGTGTCCCCCCAAAAATAGCAAATGAATGAGAAAGAGGGAAACACAATGAGAGAGGAAGTAAAGTAGGAAAAGGCATAAAATACAAGCCCATTTACATGATTTCTAGGTGGCCACCATACTGTGTATGTTGATCTAACAGCTCTTTGGAACAAAGAGTTACATTTTTCATTCCAGTGTTGGCAGTCTGATTAGAATATCCCATTGCACAATGTGATCTGGATGCCAATATCTTACTGTTGGAAGCATCTACAATAGGACCAGTTTCATAATATTTCTTTTATTGTGGAACTGATAGAAGCAAGAATTAATTGCAAGAACAATAACTTGCCTTAATGTCAACTATATTTGATACACTTCTCCCATTCAAACTATTATAGAGGAAAAGAAAATAAGATTAAAGTGTGAAAGCTGCCAAAAAAAAAAAAGAGGATTGAGGGGAGGGAAGAAAGGATAGGGAAAAATTATAATAAAATTTCTTGCTGTGGTGAATTCGCCCCATCTAACACCCAAGAACCCACCCAGATGCTCGTTCACTCCCTTTTCCCCACCACCACCGCCACCACCAGCTAGACGGGGAAGAAAATAGAAGAATAAGAGTGAGAGATTTCATCGGTCAAGGTAAAGGCAGGGAAAATCACTTGCCAAGTACTATTGTGGGCAAAACAAACTCAACCTGAGGTATTTAATTTATTGCCAATTCACATAACTAATTACTGATTAGAGCATTGGCAAACAAAAAAAGACAAGCATTAAAACACTTAGGGAAAAACCATCTTTCCTTCCACTTTCCCAGACTCAGTCTCCCTTTAGACTCCTCTCCTCCCCCCTTCCTTGTTTCCACTTCACTCCACTTCAGACTCCTCTCCACCCTCATTATTGACACAGGTTACACTCAGTCCCCTCAGTGAGGCAACAAGCAGCGCCAGAGGTAGGGGTCAGTGCATAGTGGTTTCTCTCTTTGTTTATTACTCTTCTCCGCTGTGGGCTTTCCTCAGGCCACAGTCCCTTCAGTTGTGTACCTGCTCTGCCATGGAGCACCCCCTCCTCTGACTTTGGTGTTCCCTCTGTTGTTTCTCATTCTTTTGTTCCCTCCTTATCTGCCTCTGGTGTTTTCTGCCCTTTCTTAAATATGTTTTCACAGAGGTGCCACCAACTTAGCTGATGGGCTCAGCTGTGTCCTGCAGTAGGTCTGTTTTGGAGATACTGGTTGTATCTGACACAAGGCAGACCCTGGTCTCTTCCCCCAGAGGCCACCCCTGCAGCCCTCCCCACTGCCAAAACATTGCCATTTATAAGAAATACACTTATGAAAAAAAATGAACTTTTGTAAGTTGACCATGAGAAAGTTAGACCTATACTTGCACTGATACATTTGACAGGAGCGTTAATCAGTGCCACAGGTGAGAGAAGACCCAAACCACTCTATACGTTATCTATGTATCAGGGATGCAAAGAAGGCGCAGGACCTTCCAACCCCCAGACATCTCTTGTCAATGGGTAATTCCTTTCCCTCCAAATCAGAGTGTCTTTCCTCTAAGGTGCAAGAATTGCTGTAGACTAGTACAAGACATGGCAACTTGCCCTGTTTGCAGTTACTCAGAGGTGGCCACGTGTGGAAAAGAACTAACTGCCTTACAGAGCCTGGTATTTCAGTCTCATAAACCTGATGAACTTACATGTGAAATTAAACTGACTCAAGTCATCAGTGCTAGAAGAATGCTTCTATTTACTTCAGTCCCTAGATCCTGTTATTTTCCTAAAACAACTTCCATGAAGCAACCTCTATATTAGAAATGTTCTCCCGGGCCACCTTTTCCTCCATATCTCTACTGCATCCTCTTTCAAATCCTAGCCTGTGTATCCAATGTGTATACTATAGGAACTGATTTGGCTCCCTATGAGTCCAGCAGGTCTGCCAATATCAATGTACTTCAGAGTAGGCTGTGAATGTGCTTGCTTAATTTTCAAACATGAGAATGATTAGAAAGTCAGTTACCAATGAAAAAGGAAGTCATTTGAATTTTCTAACATTATATTTATAATACCCATATTTAGCTAATACATACTCTGAGCCTGGTTTATGGTGTGATATCATCCTTAGCTCAAACTCTGGTTAAGTAAAGGAGTGGAAATGAAGACCCATTCCCAGCTCCTTTTTAAAATTAAAGCATTAGCACTGTTGCAAATAGAGATTATTGCAGCTTTGTAGCTGTGGGAAGAGCAATATAGTGTAAAAGCTAGATAGCCCATATATTAGGTGCCCCAAGACAGAACCAGTAAGTGGTATAAATGCATTCTATATGGCCTTTTGTAATTAGTAATGAAATGCCTGAAATAAATCCAAAGCCTTGCAAGAAGTCAGCTTTCCCTAGAAAACCTGTTTTCAAATGGTATCATACTTCAGCATTCTTCAACTTTGTGAGTTCACAGCATCTGCTGCTTAAATATAACAGCACATATGGCAGCATCATTTTGGAAAGCAATGTAAAAAAAAAAGACTGAAGAAACTATTATGAGGACTGCTGTCATGCTCTTGGGGCACAACTGCAATCTTGTGTTCCCATACGGCACCACTGGAGAAAGAATGTGAAGTTTTAGTAAGTAGATAGGGTCAAATACTGTATAATAAACTGACTCAAACATTCCCTTTTTGTACTTACATTTTATTAGTTCCAAATGAAATACACAATATAATGTAGGTCCTGACTTTTTACTTGGGACTAAAGGAGGTGCTTCACGTTTACCATGAGCGTAAGTGCTGTTTTGAAGCCTAAATCAGCATTCATGCAAATTCCAGCAAATGCTGACATTCTATCTCTGGCAATCCAAGTGTATAATTAATTTGTAGATCATCATACACCACTTTTGTGAACCGGTATCAACATCTAACTGTTCTGCCACTGGGTAAACATGTGGTTTTTATCAATGAATCTTTTTATTCTGACTGTATTATAGTAGAGAGGAGTTGTGTCTCTCAAGGGTTAGCACATTCAGCTGGAATTCTACTGATGTTTCATTACTGAGGGAGTTTTATAACATGAAAACAATGATGGTGCAATTATCAGGGCACAGCCTCAACCCAAAGGGAGAGGTATGCCCAATAGGTTTATGAAGATACAATTCTTTTGTGAATTCCTGGAAATACTATTTCCCTTTAGCGATATTAAAGCATGGTATTATCCCCTTTTGAGATGTATATCTTTGGGAGAATGTGGAGGAAGCTGACCCGTCTCTTTTCTGCAAATATGAATATCTGTGGCCACTACACAGGGAAAATGCTTCCTTTCTGTCACTAACCACCCCCAGTAATCTTCAGGTTTTGGGGGAGGTAGTTTTGAAAACGGACAGTAAGTAGAGATTCAAGGTCCTAAATGAGCTGAGCACCATGAGTCTTTACTGGGACCAAGCAGAAAGAATCTGTCCCTTCTCTTGGTCCGTGGAATCCCATTTGATTTGTCAAATCCCATTTGACTTGTCCTGTGATGGCTGATACCACTTGTGTCCTGCCACAGCGAATGAGTGCACAAGGAATATAATTAGTAGCAAGCAAACAGCACAAGGAAAGTTACTAAGAGATTGATGTAGTCATGTACCTTCTTTGATGTTATTCATCCCTTGGAGGCAAATTCAATAGTGGCCAGTGGAAATCCTTGTCAAAGGCATTAATGAGCTTAGCAAGCTTTTCAAAAAGAATTGAGAACCAATGAGGTTTAGGGGCAACTATTTTTCCTTGTTTCTATTTTTTCTTTTCCAAGCAACTTAAAACTACACTTTTCCACTTATTACTAGGTTATTTTTAGGTTATTATTAAGTAATTTTATAACAGAAAAAATCCCAGAGCACCAGAACAGCACTTCATGTAATTACTGGCATGTTCTTCTTCAAACCACACTGTATTTCCTTGTCTTTCTGTGACAGAATTGCATTAGAAAAAATGATCTCCTCACTGCTGCCTAAAAGAGTGTCCCAATTTTTACCGCTACAAATGCCGTGCTTGAAGTATGTTTTCTATAAGAACTATTTCTCATTTACTGGTCATCCTCAGATTGAAGTGATTTGTCTCAAACTGACATTTTTAGCTCCATCTATAACATGTAGGCTTATTTAGAAACCAAAGGTTTATCCCATGGTGTGAGATCTTGAACTAACCTGGTAGTCATCATTAGCCTGTAAACCAAACTCATTCAAACAGTCCACTCTGGAGATGCAGATTGCACTGTAATTGGTCCAAAATTTGGTCTGCTATGCAGGAGGCATACAAATTACAGTTTTGTTTAAAAGAGGTATGTACCTAATGATTTCTTTCTTTAGGCATTATACTTAGATGAGACATTCTAGACCTCAAAGGTTTAAAGTTATCAGGATAACATTATGATACCAAAAAGGATTTGTTTGCATACCATCATCCCTGCAGCTCTTGATCACATATGGATAGAGAAGGATGTATTCAGTGTCTGTGCCCTGCTTTGCTACATAAATCAGTACCCACTTGAGTACTTCTTAAGAGCACAGGGCCTAGGACCATTTTTTGATAGAAAAAAATACTGGAAAACTGGAACTGTTTCACTAATTCATCTTCAGAAGATAAGTTTAGAGCAGTTATTAGCACAGCAGTGAACACTTTTGTTTCAATAATAGAGGAAACCAAATCATGTCTTAAAAGATCTCAGTATGTTTTGGGGAAATATCAAGAGCTGAGAATATTTTAGACTGCTTTTCTCTTTTTCTTTTTTACTACTTCACACCTCCTTCCTTTGATATATGGAGTTTGTTTTTTATGAATACAAAAACAGGAATTTCATGCTGTGACCCAGATTTCTATCCCATCACATACATTGCCCTGTGCATCAAGTTTAAAAGCTAAAAAGACCCAGAGTTTTGCATGAAATTTGCAACTTGAATTTTTTTTTTCAACTTTTGAATTTTTTGAAAATGGGTCATTTTATAGCAGAGGAAAAAGTTTCTGGGGGAAAACTAATCCTTTTACAAGTAAGGCATCTATAGAAAAATGTCAAGAGAAATTCTGTGTTACAGACAAAGAAAACCAGCTATCTACATACCTAATGTGATAAAGAAAGCTTTATCTTCACTCTAGTGTCAAGCTCCTTAATTTCTCTGGGCTTTATTGTGGTTAAGTTAAAAGCCCATTACACTCCATTGCACTGTTACAGAATAGATAGAGACCTTGAGACTGGGTTCAACAAGGTAAAGAGATTTAAAGCAATTTCAAGCTGCGATAGCCGAGGAGGCAATAATTTAACACAAAAGAACAATATTTATACAGTAAGTGGTTGTACAGAATGTCTTTTTTAACTGTCCTGCACCTCTGATTTTCCCCTAGCAATTTCCTTTCTTCTAGGCTCTTGTTTTGATTTCTTTCGTTCTACTTCGTGAATGGCTGTACTTGTCATCTATCTTCTGAAACATGGGTTTTAGAATATGCTAACCCACCTTGTCGGTAATCAGTTCTTCATGACAGTTTCTGTGTTAAACAATTTTCCTTCTAAAGGGTGAGCTCTGCAAAGATCCTGAACTGATTTTTCAGAAATAGGCACATGAAATAGCAATCTTAACCCCATACATGAAGCTCTATGTGGTCTTTTCCTAAAAGGCACCGAATGCCTAAATATGGAATCAAATTTTATTTGAGGGGTCTCACAGTAGCAGTCTTATGTTTATGTTTATCTTTAGCTCAGAATGTGAACAGTGATGATGACTGAATTAAAAAATCTCAGGCATTCCTTCAAGAACTAGAGTCTGTACCTTCAGCCATGAAAGAAAACAAATCAGATTTTTTTTTATCAAACCATAACAATACATTCTCTCCTTATTTTTAGGGATGGGGATTCTTCCATGTTTCAAAAGAAAATTTCCTTCTCTCTAACACTTCTCCTTGCTTTTCTTTTAGAAAACAAACATCTTGGTAACTTTCTTTACAGAGCAATCTTTTAGAGAATAAAAAGTTAGACTCTCATGATATGCCAATTTTCCTAATTTCACTTGAACTATGTAATACTTTTCAAATTTGCAGAAAAGAAAGCAGGGTTTGAATCTGTGAGTCAGATGAGAGAGTCACATTGCCTCCAAGGCAACTGATAAAGATGCTCAGCAGTTTAGGAAGAACATTAGAATTAGTATAGAAACTGGTCCCAATCTGTAACTTTACTAATTACCAGATTTTAGCTCTCTACACAAGTCAGATTCTCACACAGTCACACAGTTCTGGCTTTAAGCTTAATCTCTGTTTACCGCAAATGTCCAATGTTGATAACATTGCTTTTTGTACTACACCCATATACTAAGCTGATGAGCACATTTTAAGAATTTGTACAAAATAAATTTGCTTCAAAACTAGTTAGACTATTTTTTTTTCTTTAGGCAAAAGAATAAGTATAAAATAAATAATTGTTTCTCAGAACTGGAAACCATACATTGCCAGAGTCCTGAATGCTGCCAGGCTCTTAGTGCAAGAATGCCATAGCAGCATTCTGCTAGGAAAGAAATCTACATCCTGCTTGTTTGGGTAATAGTTCTTCCATTAGAGGCAATATTAGAATTTCAGCTTTTGATCTCTCCTTGTGGACCCCTTAAAATCCAAGCTGTGAAACAGCAGCTGATGCTTTACATACTATCACAACAGCCAGCAATATACGAAACCTGGAAACGGCATGCAAGGGAAATTAATGATGGGCTGTTAAGGGATATACAGTAACTCACGTTTGCATTACACAACATACAGCAAATTAAAGCTGCCTTTCCTTTGTTGTGCTGGTGATAGAGCAAATAAACATCAAGAAGCAATGCAGAATGGCAATGTCTGAGATCACTTTTAATTGCTGGAAAGCCCAGGAAAAAAAGGGATATTTTTTATCAATAGCGCAGAACAAGCTCAGAAAGTTACACTGATCAGTAGACAGAAAATGAGCTCTGCGTCACCATTGCTAGCCTGAATAATAGCATATGGTACAGCAGATCCATAACAGCAAAAGCCAGAGCTAGATTCTGAAACACTCATTTGTCAAATTAACAATTGCTAAAAGCACAACAGTCACATTAATGTATTTGTTCCTTTTTTTGTGTGATTTTATTATATTTTTGCATATGTTTACAAATAAGAGGCCATAAATGACTTTTTTATTTCACAGGGGCTATCTTGCGTGTATTTTGTCTTAATGCAAATGAATCCATGTAGTTAAAGGACCAGGACATCATAAGCACAATGCAGAAAGGGTAAATTTCGAGGCTTAGTATTTATTATACTTAATATACCATGGGTTACACAGTGTTTGTGCTAAGTGTGGTATTTCAGCTTATTTTTGACAGTAAACATCTAATGATTGCTGCTTAATATTTTGTTGTTAGGTGCTTTCAGGCTGAATACAAATTAAGGAAATTTTCTATGGATTCTCTATAAGCTGTGAGAGCACTTAAATTAGTTTCTCTGAGTGTACTGTCAATTTCTATTGCATGATCATATCTTTAATTAAATCAAGTATCAGACATATAAGTTTAATTAACAAAAATATAAAAACAATGAGATGTTTCTTCACCTAAATCCCAAAGCAATAGAATCTGTAGCCCTTCTTTAAAGTAAATGAGTGTTTCCTGGGTGAGGTCTTTTGAAGTCTTCCACACTGACTTGCCTTAGCTTCCATTCACCTCAACAGACGCATAGTTAGACACAGGTGAAGGTTCTCTCACAGCAATCCCAGCCTCTGAGAGAGGCATATGAATCAAAAAGCCTCAGAACTCAAACAGAAGGGGGTGTTATTAGTATTCTTCTTATTACTATTATTTTTACAACTGCTCTGTAAAAAGTTTTTGTTTGTGTTGTTTTGTTTTTTTTTTTAAAAAAGCAATGACAAGCAGATAAGAGCTGAAACTCCTTATACAGGTTGTGCTGCAACAGCCATGAGACAGAAAACGCTATGTGTTTTTTTCTGAACAATGGCACAGCATGACCATGAATGAAAAGTGTTTTAAGTCTGCCAAATAAGATTTAGAAAGAAAATGTTACCATGCCACACCAGGATTTCTGTAAACCTAAATCAAGAAGTCTAAATCAAGAGTAGGAGGAAGAGGATGGGACACAGTCTTGTATACATGTGTATAAGCAAAAATTCTGCTCCTGTCTATCTGAACTCCTATATTGTCACTCCATCTTGCTGGACGACACTGGTAATGGTAACACCTCACCATACAGCTGTGTAAGCGGGACATGTAGGTTTGTAGCACCATGTAAAGACCACTACATGGCAGCCAGTCCATAGCTGGCACCCTAAGGTGGGCTCAGAGCATTAGGAGAAGAGCCTGGCTCTGCTCGTGCTGTCGCCGGCACTAGTCCCCTAATTCCTCCACTTTGTCTCTCGCCAGACGTTGGACTCTAAGAGTATCCACATACCTCCTCCTGGTGGAGTTCCTGACAGAGCTGCCCATGGTAGCTGTAAACTAAGCCAACATTCAGACCAGAAACTGTACAGTCAATTGCTGGGGTGCCCTACTTAAAGCTGATCACCCTGTTTAAGAGTCAGTGCTTATTACCTTGGATTGCCACATTAATAAAATGACACTTCTTTCAGGTCCAAGAGGGTATCTTCTCACTTGACTGTCTATCTCCTGTCCCACTGCTCCACAGACACATGCTCAGGTTAGGGTTATTTAGGGCAGCAGGCACTGTCAATATTTTATTCTCTTTGCAGCAGAAATTAAAGCATGCAGGAAATTTTACTGACTGAAACAGTGTGTCTCAAAAGATGGCAACAGCTGAAACAGAAGGAAGGAGGAAGGCAGGGGTTGAGAATATGAGGTTTTACTTCTATGCCTAAATTGACAAATAAATACCTACGTCTTTCTGTGGATCTGTTCCTTCGTGTGTGATCTCCCTGGTCCCTGTTCTTAACCTCTGTCATAGTTGTGCTGGAAAAACTCTGCCCTGAGAACATTTGGCTGTCATTTATTTTATGTTGCACTTATAATCTACCTATCATAGGGTACTTTCATAACTTGGATTTCATAGAAAAATTGAATATATATTTAAGCTGTGTCTAAAGCTGTATGTTTAATGTACAACCATCAGTTCAATAAATCTGTCAGAATCAACACTTGACACTACTGCTGCATCAAAAAAATAAAACTATCCTACTCTAAATGATATTCAAACAGACTAAATGATCCTTTTCCTGTTTCAGAACAGGAATTCAAACCTTATTTGTTCAGGATGTCAAATTGCTGGCAAAGAGTACTTGGCTTGGCACACTCTAAATCCTGTACTTAAATTGAATGTGATACCTTTTGAGTGAAAACACTGCCAATTTTTAAGGCATACACAACTGGGAAAAGAGACACTAATGGTGCATTACTTAAAGGTGTCACTAGTCACAGAAGAAAAGCAAAACCAGTCAAATTATTTTAAAGTGCTACAGACTGGTCTGAGACAGTAGGACATTAGGACTGGTTTGGATATGAGGATCCCAGAGTATGGCCACTGTGCAATATCCAGACATTTATCGTGTGGTATAAATGGCTCAAAGCCGTAACTTTATCTCCCTCTTCATGCAGTTCAGTCTTGTTCAATGCCATGCTTCTCCAGGAGCAGCAATAAATTCCCTACTCTTGCTACCTCCCAATTTAGACATTAACATAAGCAAAAAATATCCAAACACCCCGTGCATGTGCACATACACACATATTGCTGCACCAAGAACATTTACAGTCATATCCTGAATTGCTCAAAAAGATGTCAGCTAAGATTTTTCTTAAGCAAAACATGGAAAAAATGCTTAACTTTAGACTTCTGCACTGCCAATAGTCTGCATAAGAACTAGTCCTCTTAAAATCCATCAACTTGAGCTTCCTACATAGCCAATGGAAATAAAAAAGGCATTTTTATGGTGCAGTTTATCCAATGTGTTCTAGACATCTGTTTGAAGATGAGATGAATTGCACCCCAGAAATGTCTATTAATTTCCATTGCTTATGAAGGAACTAGCGCACATGTAGGTGGTGGATGAGGTGAATCCCACTTTAAATTTCTTGTGTTGTAGATATTTATAACTGATAAAATGAATCCCAACTTTAATGTCTTGGTCCTACATGCAAAACTTCATGTCCCGCATATGACAGAAGTAAGAAAGGGGAACTTGGAGGAATGGTTTTTCTCACCTACATCTTTGCTTGCTTACTTTTCCAGGTGCTGCTCCTACCTGCATCTCCAGCCATGCCTCCTACGCCACAAACATGTACTTGTCCTAAGATTGGATTCCTACCTTTAATTATACCAAATGGCTCATATGCTTCCATCCCCAGCTCTCTCCCCCCTTCAAGGGCCTCCTCCATCCTCTTTCACAAGGGCTTTCAGTCCTGTACCCCTCCGTGTTGGACTTTGCTTCCAAATCCTTGATAATGGGCAGTTTTATAAAGAATTTCTTTTTTTCCTTGTGAACATTAAACTATCTCAGCTACAATAACTTCTGCAGCTTCTCTTAATGTAGCATGAAGTAAATTCATGTAAAGAGAGCCATGGCCAGGTCTATGCATCACTTCAGACACTGAATAGGCCTTGTGCTGGCTCTGCGAAGTGAAGTTCATCCTTTGGGAGAAATTTCTCTCAAGTCAGAAGAGAACAGAAGGGAACTCTGTTCTCTCTCTCCATCAAACTGTATTCCCCTTATAAACAAACTTTGAATGTGAGACACTCTGTATTGCCAAGGCTTCCAATTTTATCACAAGCCCAAACACAGTGGATTTTTTTTTCCCCCTGTTAAATCCCAGCTCCTGGAGTCATGTGAATACCCAAGGAATTTCGGTTGTCTTATAAAAAGATTGCATTTCTGGCCCACACAGACACAGAGGAAACCCTGCAAATGTGACCCCATTGCACCCTAAACACTCAAAACCAGAAGGCAAATAAAAAGAAGCCAAGTACATTCACTTGCATGATTTTCAGGCCAATCTCATGATTATTTCAAGCCCGATTCAAGATTTTTGGATGGTTTGGGTTGGCAGCGCTGAAGACTTCATTATAGTTTCAAAGACTATAAAAAGAAAAAAAGTTTCCAAGCTGTATAATTATCAAAATGATGGAGAGTCTGAAATACAGCAGAAATGACAGGCACACTTGGGCCAGCATTTTCAAATGGGGCCTGATAGAGCATGCTTCAGCTATTTCATTGCCACATCCAGACACAGTGGACCTGATTAGCTTAAATATAGCTCTCACTGGAAATCAATTGGCTTAGGCAGGAGTTCAGCGACACAGGTCTCGTTTTTGACAACTGCCAGGGGTGAATTTCACCCTGAGAAAGTCAAACAAGAGGAGGGAAGGATTGCTGACCTTATTCAAACTGTGTATTGAGAAAGCAATTTGTAAAATACAAGACAGAGATTTATTCAAAAACATGTGGAAGTGATTTATGGATTCTATTGAAGATTTCTGGTATTAAAACCTGGAAATAAGTGCTACTCCTATATTTTGGTTGTAAGAAGGGTTACATTATGATGTTTAATCTTTAAACAGGCATACTAGCTTCCTAAATTCCATTGTCCTTTTTCTCTCCTTTTCTGTTTTCCTGCATTTCCTTGATTTTTCTTCCTGGTAGTCTAAGCTTTGGTTAAAAGGCAGGCTTCAGAGAGTATGGAAGTGCATGCTCTATATATTCTTATTTGGTGAGAATTTTCTGTCCTTCCTTATGTTCAGCAGTATATTGTTCCCCAAGCAGTCCTACTGACGTTAACAGGCACCTCCTAATGCCAGTGTGGGCATAATATGGAAGAAGAAAAGGAGGGTGAAACAGGCAAAGAGAGCCAGGAGGTAATTTAAAGGATGTAACGAGACAAACAAAAGCTTGTAATCTTTCTATGGGTTTTTCCATGGTGACTTACTCCTTTCATTTAAATCAGTGGGAAAATTCCTGTTGATTTCAGCGGCAATAGGCAATGTTTCCTTCAGCCTATAACCATAATTATGATATTACTTTGCTATATTGAAGTTTCCTGTCTATAATAACATTCTTTTGCCTTTAAATTTAACTCTTACTTCAGTAGGACGAATTCTACACTAAAGACCAAATTCACCATGGTGTTCATGCACACCCTAAACTATAAGCACACAAACAGGCACGCTGATTTACATTAAGGAAACTCGCCAACAAATCAGCCCTGGTCATCACCAAATTGGAACCTCTCTTGTTTATTCAAAATAAAGATATGTGCAGAAACTATCCCCTCGGCCCCATCAGCTCTGCTGCAATGCAACACCAGAAAGTACAACCCACAGCAAAATCATTCTTGGTGGCAACAGCAAGTGAGTGGTTTGGATATCACCAGTGAGGAAAAAAAATGGAAAGATGCTGGAGTTCATGACTTTCCAGGGCCAAAGATTTAACATCAGTTACTTAATAGCACATACAGAGGAAAGTCTCTTCACTTATTTATTTATTTTGGGGGAAGAAGGGGAGGGTGAGGAGCTCCTTCAGAAAACGTGCAGGCAGGAGGCCCCACATGGTGGGGGAAGAGGGGATTATTTCACTTACAGGCGTCCGGGTAGCTATTCTACCTCCTTGAAACATTTTCCTGACAATCTTCAAAAGCAAAGTCCCAATTTGCATTTTTAATACTGAAATGTAATACGCTGTTACCGGGAGACACCCCTGAGTGTTATTACTTATCACTGGGCCATTATAAACAATCATGAAAGATTACAGTTGATCTGCCCGACCAGATGCATTCTTGAAAACCCAGAAAGAGGGTTAAATGAGAACCAACATATGTAAAAGATTCACAATGCTATATTTCAAATAAGAAACATGTCGGGAGTGGAAAAAATAAAAAAGCCAAAGAGCATAGTGGTTAAAGAAAAACTGAAAGAAAAACACATAATTGCTTTTAGTCTGTCATTTCCCCCCACAGAGTAGTAAATAAGAGCTTTGATACATAAAAGCCGTTATCAAACAGTAACAAATTAGTTCTTCACCATCTGTGATCCGCGCGAGGGGGGTGACAGTTATAAGCAAGATTTTAAAATATGAAATCAACTATTTATGAACTGGTTTCAGAGTCTTGCTGTCTACTTTGCCTCTTGCAATGTGGCCACAAGAAAGAGATGGGGTTTTCAAAGCTAACAAAAAACAGCAGTTGTGGTTCCACTCTTTAAATGATGCTAATTGCTGGCTGACATTTGTAAACAAGATGTTTCCTTTCCTACCACTGCCTACTATAGCTCAGCGTCACTTTCAAGAACAATATCTCATTTGAAAAAAATAAAATAAAATAATGACTGTGACCTTACCAAATATTATTACTTTGAGCTCCTTTATGTTACACTTGATTGGCCCAGTATTTCATGCTGGATCCACTGCTTCAGAAGTATTGCAACTTAGACAGAATTAATCTTTCTTTCTTCCTTCCTTCCTTCCTTCCTTCCTTCCTTCCTTCCTTCCTTCCTCCCTCCCTCCCTCCCTCCCTCCCTCTCTCTCTCAGGCACGCTTTCTCATTTTCTTGCTTTCTCACTGCCTTCTTTTATCGCTCCTTCTCTCTCTTTTTCCTCTCTCTCTTTCTCTTTTTTCTCTTTCTTTCATTTTCCTTTTTTTTTTCCCTGCAGAAACACCTCCTTTTGGAACTCTGTAGGTGAACAGATATTTCAGCTCCTGATTTTAACACGGGAAGTACTGAGTTCTTCATGATGGGCAAATTACTATATATTAACTGACAAGTAACCCTAAGTTAATTTAGGAGAAGGAAAAAACAACTCAAAACCATTCATTCTTTACTGATTCATCTAGCATTTCTTCTTTTGCTTCATTCCTCTGTGCAGAAGGGGTGTTTTTCTGGAGTGAAAGCAATTAAATCTCAGAGAGATGGTGGTAATTTGTTTCTGCTTGGGAAGTGAGCACATTTGAAAAATTAGTTTGAATTGATCTAGGGGTTTTTCCGTCTCCTCAGTGGAAGAAACAAAACAGAATTAAAAGCCTGAAATGTTAGGAGACTCCATTACTTAGAAACTGCTGAGAATGATTATTATTATTTTTTGAAAACAATGTTTTTTCTTGCAGTTTGGGGCAATAAGAAAAAAAAAATTGCGTTAACATGCTGTGGATTGTTGTATTTCATGGGATAAGCCAATGCCTTTGCAATGTGTCATTTTCACTTTCAG
>NW_008825566.1:4322949-4327743 GCF_000699105.1 Pygoscelis adeliae | reverse complement strand
AATATAAAAAATAAAAAGGATTGACCATTTATTCCCACAGTCCCACATCCATTGACTACAGCGCCAAGAGCTCTTTCATTTAGATTAAGAGGCTTTGACTGACAACAGTGTATTTCTCTGCTGTCATCAATTTCTTCCAAGACAATGAAATATGTTCGTGTGGTAAATCAAAAAGGCTATACAAAGAGACAAATGTAGATGCATCTGCTTAGGTCCTTGAACAGTGGAAGAAGTACACACAGGCTTGGGTGCCTTAGGGTAATCTGGTAATTGAATTATGTGAATTATATGAAGTAAGCTGAATTTCTCACTAAGATTTCGGCATCTGTAGTGGCATCTATCTGGCCAAATATAACCATCTATAATGCACAATATGCCTAAGAGCTGGTTGTCTAAACCCAGTGGAAGCTGGTTTATCACATGATACAGCAGTTTAACACATCTATATCATTGAATCTATGACTGAGAGATAGGCAGACAAACAGCAAGTCAGTGGAAAGAGAAAGATGTTTCTGCTATTATTCACTTCAAACAAAAATAGGTACTAAACAAAGTAGATAAATTGTCCTGTGTTCTCCTTGCATTAGAAGAAGAGTCTGGGGTCAGTCCTTGAATGCAAAAGTGGATGTCCAACATTCAGTGAAATGAATCCTATCTCTATGGTCTTAAAGTGGCATTAGGCAGAGTCTAACTGACCTCAGTCTATAGCAGTAATGGCCAGGAGTTTTCACTTCCAGCAGTTTTAAAAGTAAAAATGGAGGAATTCCTTTCATTAATTGCACAATCACTTTTATGGGTTCTGAAAAATGTTCAGCCCACATTGCTATGATCAAAGTCTTGGTAGCACCAGTAGTATGGTAACATCAATATTAAAATGTAACCCTTTCAATTCCATTCTGATAACTTAAATGATTTTAGATGGCATCATTTTGCTATCATGACATAATTCATCTAAGAGATCAACATACTTCTGAGATGATAACATAACATTTTGCCAGCAAGGTGTAATTTAAATTCACTTCATACCTTGTTAGGATATTCATGACCCCGAAATGAAGAGGCTGGGTAGGCTGCGATCTCAGCTGGAAGCAATTTGTACTGGTCATTTCAGTGCTCCTGGTATTTATAATGATGCTTCTGAAAAGGATATAGTGTGCCTTATTCTTGCCTCATTTAAAAAAAAACAGGTTTTCAACTTTTCCTCCACTTTCAAGAGCTATCTGAGATTTCTCCAGTAATTCAAGTACATCTCTCTGATTCCTCCAGTACCATTCATTCTCCATTTCTACAATACATGACTGTGGCTCTACTCAGGCAGTAATGATTTTTGCTGGCTTCCAGCTGTTCTTGTTTGGTCTCAGGTGGCCTGGCTACCAGCCTGGACAGCAGTTTTCTACGTCTGTCATAACATTTCTGGTTTTTTTGCCTTTCAGCTGGATTTGGAAATTTGGTATTTGCTCAAGTTTGACTCTTGTGAAAAGAACAGCCAATTAACATCTGTTCAAGAGTAGGCAGTCTTAGTTCATTTCATATATTTAGCAATGTAAAGGAGAAATTTTCATCTCTGCTTTCAGTTTCCTTGAATATATAACTGAATAATAGCATTCAGTAGAATAAAATGAGCGAAAAGCTTAAACCAGTGCCTAACTTCAGCACAAGAATAGCTGCAGTAACTTCAACACTTTCAGATATTTTCCTGCTTTAAAATCCCTTCGCTTTTCAAAAAAGCTAATACCTGTGGCTTCCCATGCATAGCAGTTTTCATTGTTTCATTTTGCTAATAACCAAAGCTTCTTCAGAGAAAGGTATAGCAGTAGTTAGGTACTTTGCTCAATACTGCTGGTCCTGGTGTCTCAATAGTTTTGAAAGAATTTGAGGAATAAAAACAGACCAGAGTTAGTCCATCAGGTCTTGTGGTCCATTTTCAATATGTTGATCTATAATGTATGTCTTGCATATTGTACTTTCAAATAAATGATTACCATTTTAAATCTTGTGGTAGTTTTGAAATTGTACACAGAAATTTTTATGTTTCTGAAGGAAAGAAACCCTTTTCAAAAATATTGATTCTGTCGCTACTTTTTGGAGTGGGGGGTTTTGTCAGAAAGAAATGTACATCTTTATTTGAGAATTTGTTTTTGACCAGAACAAAGCAAAGAAGCAAAGAGACTTCAGAATTCCTTTGTCCTTAGCAGATTGTAAGTTAAGCCTCTTCAGGTATTGAAAGCATTCACCTTTGATTCTCCTTTGTGAGCATGTGATCCTTGGAAGAAAACAGAAATATCAATCTTTTTATTAATATGGACTTCCTTGAAAAGTACTTAAGACAAGCCACAGCCTCTTTCTTCTGGCAGATAATGTGTAGCTGATACACCTGAAGGGCTCTAGAAGCTCCTTCACTTACATAGGCTGTTCTATACAGAGGGACAGAACATAAAACCACTTTTCAAGAGCACAAATGGATGCTTCATCAAGCACTTGAAGATTTAATCAGGATGCCAAGCAGAAGCAGGATCATCACTGATGAGAACGTATTGAAATTCCTTAATTAATCTGTTATCTGAACCACATGCAGATTGTTATCTGTGGGTACATGATCTGATACAATGACTAAATATATCTTCAAAGAAGCAAGGGGTGTCCTAAAAAGTTTTGAAGTAAGCAATCACAATAATTAATAAGTAATCACAATATTCTTATGTCAGTGCTAGTGATGGATTACCAAGTTATTGCTGATATAGCCCAGGCTGTATTTAGCTTTCATCACTGCAAGGGCACACAGCTGAACTGGCTTAATCTGGTGTCCACAAGGATTCCTAGGTACGTTTTTGTAGATCTGCTGAACAGACAGTCAGTCTCCAGGTTGTACTAGTGCACGGGATTAGGTTTTTTCCAAATACAGGACTTCATGCTTGCTTCTGTTGAACTTCATAAGGTTCCTGTTCTTTGAGCCTGGTAAGGTCCCCCTGTATGGCAGCCCTGTCCTCCAGTTTATCAGTCTCACTCCCCTAGCCTGGTGTTGCCCTCAGACATGCTGTCTGTATGAAGACTTTACCAGCCCTGGTATCAAATGCAAGGTAACATTAGCCAGCTCCCTCAACACGCTTAGATGCATCCTGTGAGGTCCTGTGGACTTGCATATGTGTATGTTCAGCTCACCTAAGTAGTCCCTAGGGTGATCCCCTTCAAAGATTCATTGTGTTCCTCCCCTCCACAAACTTTGTTACTTGGGGTGCAGGCCCAAGAGGCCTGAGGAAAGACCTTTTCTGCAAAGGCTCTGAGTACCTCAGCCATGTCCCTGCTCTTTGCATGAAGTTGCCTGAACTCTTCATTAGCAGCTCTATATTTGCCCTGGTGTTTCCTTCACTGATATGAAGCCCTGTAGAAGCCATTCATATTGACCTTCTCATCCTTCACCAGTTTCCACTCTAGCCAAGGTCTGACTTTCCTAACTGTCCCAGAGTGCTCGGGTGATGCTATATTCCTCCTTGGTTGTCTGTCCCTGCTTTCACTTTCCATCTCTCCATTTCTGCTTTTGAATTCAGTTTAAGTTCCCCATTCAGTCAAGCTGGTCTCCTATCCTACGTCAGGGTGGATTGTTCTTGTGTTTTGAGGACATTATATATAGGCCAGCAAGCTTTAAACAGTTCCTTTGCACTTCAAGGCAGCCTCACATAGGATCCTAGTGACTTTCAGAGATCAGTTATTTCATTTCATAACTTAATCTCATAGATATGTGAGGTTTAGCAGTTCAGTAGCCAAAATGTCTTCAGCCAGTTAACTTACAGCCTGTTCCGAGAGATCTGGTGTGTTTTCAGGGTAAATAAATGAGCTGCATGGACATCCCAATGGGGAATTGTCTTTTTCCTTAGTCTTCTCTATCATCTAGAGTAAGTTCTCAGTGTCTCATTATTGCTTTAATATTCTGACAATTTTGAAGCTTTGTTATGTGAATTTTGTATTTATCATTCTTACATTAAAAAATTAAAGAACTCTTTTCTATGCTGCCAACAGAATCTGCATGTGTTAATATAATATTAATTCCATACTGTTTAGCATTCCATGTGGCAACTGCAGATTTTCTGGTTCAGTATTAGAAGTTGTATTCCATGTGAAGGTAAAGGCAAGTTTTAAACAAACTTCAGCTGCCTTATGATCTGTTTGGACACATGAGTTTTTCTCCCTCCATACATATGGATAGAAATTAACCATATACGGTCATCAGGATCTTCTTTCCAGCCTTTCTTAACAGTCTTTCCGGCTGGTTAAGTGCCATCCTTCTCTAAATGTCTCTAAAGTCTCTTCCAAAGGCCTGACGGAGCGAGTTGGTGAACTCTGGATTCGGGCTGTATTACACAATCATCAAATTTTCCCATTCTCCTTCAGATACACTTTTTCTGTGTCATGGTTTAACCCCAGTCAGCAACTAAGTACCACACAGCCAGTCGCTCACCCTCTCTCCCCGGCCCTGGTGGGATGGGGGAGAGAATTGGAAAAAAAAAGAAGTAAAACCTCTGGGTTGAGATAAAGACGGTTTACTAGGACAGCAAAGGAAGAGAAAATAATAATAATTAATAATAATTATGATAAAAGAATATACAAAATAAGTGATGCACAATGCAATTGCTCACCACTCGCTGACCAATGACCAGCCAGTACCCATCCCCGAGCAGCGATCACTCCCCCTGGCCAGCTCCCCCCAGTTTATATACTGAGCATGATGTCATATGATATGGAATATCCGTTTGGCCAGTTTGGGTCAGCTGTCCTGGCTGTGCCCCTTCCCAGCTTCTT
>NW_008825566.1:4306114-4317529 GCF_000699105.1 Pygoscelis adeliae | reverse complement strand
AAGATGTCCCTGCCCACGGCAGGGGGGTTGGACTAGATGACCTTTAGAGGTCCCTTCCAACCCAAACTATTCTATGATTCTATTCTATGATTCTATGACTTTGAGAGCAAATAAATCAACATTGTGACCAGCGACTACTAAACTAATATAATGAATGTTTATAACAAATTTGTTTTAACACGCTCTGGTCAGATCTATTGTTATCTCAACCTTTTGTGCCCCACATTGGGCGCCAGAAAGGACTGTTGTGGTTTAACCCCAGTCAGCAACTAAGTACCACACAGCCGCTCACTCACCCTCTCTCCCCTGCCCCGGTGGGATGGGGGAGAGAATTGGAAAAAAAAAGAAGTAAAACCTCTGGGTTGAGATAAAGACAGATTAGTAGGACAGTAAAGGAAGAGAAATAATAACAATAATTATAATAATAATAGTAATGCTAAAAGAATATACAAAACAAGTGATGCACAGTGCAGTTGCTCACCACTCGCTGACCAATGCCCAGCCAGTACCCGTCCCCGAGCAGCGACCGCTGCCCACTGGCCAGTTTCCCCCAGTTTGTATACTGAGCATGACAGCATATGGTATGGAATATCCATTTGGCCGGTTTGGGTCAGCTGTCCTGGCTGTGCTCCCTCACAGCTTCTTGTGCACCTGGCAGAGCATGGGAAGCTGAAAAGTCTTTGACTTAGTGTAAGCACTACCTAGCAACAACTAAAACATCAGTGTATTATCAACATTATTCTCATACTAAATCCAAAACACAGCACTGTACCAGCTACTAGGAAGGAAATTAACTCTATCCCAGCCGAAACCAGGACATTCTGTCAAGGGAACTATCTTGGTTCAAAAAAAATATTTTTGTGTGTATTTGCCGAAACACCTTTTTAGCTAAGATGTGCCTTATTTCAGCTACTCCCTTAAAGACAAACATTAACCCTTCCAAATCAAAATACTAAAACCATAGTAAAAGGGACTTGATTTGAGTGGGATCTGGAGCTGCATAAAAATGCTGAGCCATGCAGGTCATTTTCAGGTAATTATTTAAAGAAGGTACTTATATTTATTGCACTGTACTTTTTGCAGTGCTTACCATTCTTTGCTTAGGAAATGATGTAAATGCTATAAGGAAGACAAATACCATAGTGTGATAAACAGCCAATGTTTATGATCATTCCCTTCCTTTGAAAAAGTTATTTGTTTCTTTCTTGGAAAAAATATACAGTAATGATCCAAAACAGTGTAATCTTGTTATACCACAAATGTCGAATGCTGAAGTGTGTTTTAAGGGCCCAGTGTTAGATGTTTGTGTATACATTTGTCAATTCTTTTTCCAGTCTTCTCATAAATATACTTCTTAAAAGATTTCAGTATGCAGTCTGTAGTTTCTGTAAGTCAACAGAGTGTGTGTCACACAAGGAATGCTTAGAAATTATGCAATGGATCTAGTCTAATTCAACATTTATTATAATGGAGTTTTATTGATTACATGATACCAATACAGAATTGTCCCATAAATAGATCTCTTTATTGGCTGTAAGGGGGTAAATTCTAAAGTTTTCACATTTGGGTTCTGTTCAGAAGAGCACTAGACAGCTTGAATGCTTACCTGAATGTTCTTGTGTTTGAAAATTTAAGTGGAAATCTTAAAAGAATCTAAATACTTCCTGCTCTAAATCAAGCCTGAAATATCTTGAGCACTGTCTTTGTTGTGGTATTTTGGTACTTAGGTTTCTAGTCTCAGACAGAAACCAGAAATGCAGAAGCTTGTAAAAACTAGAAGAATGGAAAAAAGGTTAACCGAACACTCAAAAATGTATGACTGTTTGGAGGTCTGAGGTACATAGTTTAGGCTATTAGCCATTTATCTCTAAAAGAAATATTCAAAGCTATTCTATTTCATAGGCTTATCATCCTCTGTGCAGTGTATTATATGATATATATTTTTTAATATAAATCTATTTATATATAATTGTAAGTTATATGTAAGAATGGGGTCCATTGTGTTACATTATATTTATTTGTATTATGTTTTCAACCAATGTTATATTTACTACATGAAATCACGTGGGTCATCAAAAGATTAGTTCAGTGACAACATTCACTGTTACTGTTAGAAAGGAGGAAGACAGAAGAAACATGGTGAGAGAACAATCTGTCTCTAGATTCTAGCAGCCCAGATTTGAACTTGATGTACAATGGTGAATTACTACATATTTTGAAGTCTGTTCCTTGTGTGTATTCGGTGGACTAGTCTGAGTTCCTAGTTCTACCAGACTAGCCAAGCAGCACTTGTGATAGATGTGAAGAAAGTGTTAACCAAATAGCTGAAGAAAATAGCAAGTGTAAGACTTATTGAAGCATTGCTGTCTGTTCATAATGAGTTTAGAATGAAGTTTACCCAGAAGCACACATGTTAAGGAATGTCGTGCCTCTAGACAAAAAAAATTTCCCTGGTCTCCCAATAACATACACCCATACATATATAAACACATGCTTAAGACATTAACATTTGTAATATTCAGGAAAAAAGCCCAAATCAGAATTTTTAAGGTGAAAAGGTATAAGTATTATGAAAAGCTTTTACTGCAGAACAAAGGGAGCAACAAATAAACTGTAATTAAAGTATGTATTAACCAACATAGCAAGCTCAGTGTTTGTGTCCTCTGATGTTTCATAAAGATTAAGACTGCTCTCTCTACAGAGTTATGTTGTCATTTACAATGCCTTATCATTGTGAAAACAGGACTTTTGACATACTGACAGATTAAAGAGTTTGTTTTAAAACTACTGCCTTAGCTAAAGGAAATAGACATATCTATATTGAAATGAAATAAATTGTGAGAAATTATAACTCATTCATGCCTATATTACCAAATGACCCTGGATAAAAGTCCAGTATTAAAAGCCCAATAGTGTCAATTTTTTCAGCTTCCCCAATTCTCATTTTAAAAAAAGTTTATATGTCTAATGTTTATCAGCTATTAGTAAGTTCAATACTTAGGTCCTTGCAAACACTTTCTGAGGTTTTATCACATCAAAGTCCCCTTGGACCAAATACAACTCTGTTTTAATAATTTCCTTATTATTTTGTCTTTCAAATCAGTAACCCAGATGCTCAGTTCTTCACCTATGCTGTCTGTAATGTAGTGTAGCATAGGCCAACTACAAGCTGGTGCAATAGCAAGCATGGTCAGCAAGCATGGTCAGTTTGTTCTAGGCAGAGAAGTGGAGACTCTTCTCAGTCTTCTGGAGATTGGTCTTAGCAAACTGCTGAACAGGACAAAGCATGAAAATGTCATTGCTGCTCATTGCTTCTGAACAAATCCCATCTCTTGCCCCTAACTGGCCTAGTATTATAGAGGCTCAGGAGAATCCCTGGAGAACATGGCCGGCAGGGGAGGCATCAAGAAGAATAGTGATTTGCTTTAACACCTCAAAACTAAATGATGGAAGCAAAGGAAAGAATGGTGCCCTATAGATAGCTTGGGGGAACAAGGAATGGGAAGAGAAAGGAGGAAGTGTTTTCTTAGAAAGTGCTCTTTTTCTGAAAAGTTGCTGGCCAGTCAAGTCCACGTTGGTGCCTCTCAGCCAATTGCTCAGTTGAGGAGACACAGGAATATAGGGAGAGCAGTGCATTGACAGTACCGTGATGGCACTGCTTGTCCTTTGTGCATTCACAGAGGTTCCATGTGTGCATCAACAGAAGTTCAGGCTCCACTGTGATGGATCAGGATGAGCAAGACTCCCACCACAGATATGGACATGGATCCCCAGGCTGTATGGCCATGCTTACCAAGGCTTGCTTTGCAGCCCTACCTGCCTGTTCTGCATGTGGGGGCTCTGGTCAGACCTCTCCTCCCTATTTTTCAGCCACACTCCGGACGCAGTGATAAGAGGAAACAGGCACAAACTGAAACACAGGAGGTGCCGTCTGAACACACTGAAACACTTTTTTTATTGTGAGGGTGACTGAGCACTGGAACAGGTTGTGCAGAGAGGTGGTGGAATCTCCATCCCTGGAGATATTCAAAAGCTGTATGGACATGGTCCTGGGCAACATGCTGTAGGACCAGATGACCAGATGACCTCCAGAGGTTCTTTCCGACCTCAGCCATTCTGTGATTCTGTGATTCTGTGTGTGACATGATCCTTCCTTGGGGCTTCTTCCAACACAGAGTGAGGATATGGGTTTGACACACACTAGACCGAAGAGTTAGGGAGTCCTGTGAAGTCATTTCCATCCAGACCATTTATCCTCCAAGTCTTCTCCCTGACACAGCTGAAGCCCATTTCTGTCACTAACAAAGCTACTGACTAGGACTTTACCCTCTACCTTCTTTGAAGCAAGGTCAAGTTTTAGGGTGGTTGGTGTTATGAGACTTAAATAATAACTAAGAAGGTATTCTTTAGCCTAGCAGGGGTAAACTTTGAAGTTAATATTGCATTCAACTTAATGATCATTGTACTTAAGATTTTACATATCTTTCTTACCCTAAAAGGAATAAGAAGAGTTTTGAAAGAAACAACTTCATTGTTCTCCAGCCAGCTTGCAATCCAAATTCCTGTCATCAAAAGAGTTTTTACATATACAAGAGAGACTACATAATATTGATTCTCACTTGCTGTTGCAAGAATGATTTCTAAACCAGGAAATTTTCCCTGTATTCAGCATTTCCACCTCTTCTATGTTGGTATGGCCTTCTGTGATGTATGACATCTCCCTCTTTTAAAAGATAAACCAAAAGATTTCATCTCTTGCTCATTTTGAGTTCCTCTCCTTCCTGCACATCTGCTGTTTTTTAAAAGTAACCAAGAAATTGTTAAGTATAAGTGCTATCTTTTTCTTTAAGACTCTAAGAGACATTCATACCTAATTCATTTCTGGACAAAGTCTAGAAACCGTGAGGAGCTTACTGTGTTCAATCAGTAGAAAATGAATAACTGATAGAATTTCAAATGTAAAATTCCATTAAGAGTTCAAGTGTCAACATTGCTGTAACATATGTCCCATATTACTGGCTTGTGTTTTACATCTATTGAAAGGTTTAGATTCTTTTTTTAATTGTTGCAATTTTGTACAAACATAGCAAAGTCTGTGGATTATGTAAATTGGGATGTTTTGTATTTAGTCACTGAGCAAAGTCAAAATTGAAATGAATAATTATATCCAGATCTTTTTTTTTCTTTATTTTCATGGTCATTCTTCATGCAGCATATTTACTACCTTTTTCAACTCAGAACCTTGAGTGAACATATGTTAGATGGTAATTCATTTCTAAAGCAAATATAACTTTGTAATAATTGACATACTATTTCAACAAAGAATTTCTACCACATGTATCATTCTTCTGTCAGAATATGTACAGTTAAAGGAGTCAAATATGAGCAAAGAAATGCAAAGTAAATGTCTCTCTTCTGCTACTGTTACCAGTGAAACTAAAAATGCTGTGGGTTCATTTTGGTCTTCAAGTTACAAAAGTACATTTTCAGTCCCTACAGCAGCACCCATATGCATGTAAATGTAAAAACAAGGCCTCCCTCATGATTTGAATTCTCATTGAATTTCATGATTTTTTTTTAATAATGTAGTCATAAAAACACTGTATTCCTTTTTAATTCATAATAAACTAATATTTTTTCTCATCTGAATTAAATTATAGTAGGTGGATTATTTAGTTAGAGAGCAAGGACTCTGGACCAGGACCCTTTACCAGTGTAAATGCTACCATTGCAAAGGGAATCTTAAGGGAAAACTGTACACAGTAAACTGTCGGATTGATTGAAAAATAATGAATTTCAAATGTTTTTGATGGAAAGTGGGACTTTTCAGTGGAAATGATGACCAAAAAAATCCTGTTTTTCAAAGAACTATCAGCTGGTCTGCAGGCTAGAGCTGATCCAGCAGTATGTGCAGCATACTGTAGATACTAAATCTTGGCGGCAGAAATCTTTATGATAGGATTTATTGTTCTTGAGGAATACATCCCACGATGCTCTTTGACACTGGAGTTTATTTAATAGGATCAGTCCCAGACTCATTCTTTCAGACTCTCTTATTTCATTGCTCACAGTGGGTTCTTAGAAGTTAATTTTCTTACATGTGAGTTCTTCATAAATATGAGACAGAAAGCTCTTCTTTTATTCGCCATCTGTTTATACTCCTTCATTGTTCCTTTCCTACATTAACTTCCACATCTGGTTCCATACTTTCTCTAGCAGGCCAAAATTATGGCCACATCCACTATCTTCACAACCCCCTCTCCATTTCATGAATTTATCCACAGTAAAAATTGCCAGAGTAACAATGTAATCTGAAGTCTTTCAGGAAGCTCATTCCTTTTGGGTGCTTCAACTTCAAGTATCTCTTCACTTTTGCCAGGCTGAGCGAAATCCCAGCATATAATGATTACTTCTAGCAGTTACCATGCTAATAGCAGCCCTGTGTCCTGCTTAGAGTGTGGGGTGGGTGCCAAGTGCCATGTGCTGTCCATTGTGGTGGTAGGTTTAAATACACAGCAATTTACCCACAGAAATCTGACTGAGATCTCTGACTCATTTCGTGTCATTTCTGAGAATAAACAATTCTTACACAGCTATGATTTTCCACCCTTGTTAGCTGAGCCAGATTTGCAATGGTGGCCTAGAAATAAGCACGCCTACTATGCCATGACCATCAAGTTATAAAGCCACTGTTTCCCTCTCCCAGCATTCATTATAATTGTTTTGGATTCTTTTGACTTTGATCAAATGAGACCATTAAATGTTGTGCAATTTGACTGCTCATGGCTATTCTTCTCAAAGCTTTCAGTTTCATCAGATTTTTATTCAAATCCTCTTTTCCTAAAAGCTAAACATTGTTCATTCAAATCAATGATAGCTCCCTCCCACTAACCTGTGCCCCTGTGTGGCTCACCCCAATGTTGCTCGTACCACCTGTGAAAAAATACACATGGGTATGAAGCTGAGGTGAGAACATCAGGACCAAGTCTTCGACTGAAGGTGGTCAGGTGCATCAGCAGAACACCTGGAAATCAGAGCATATTCTCTGTCTATTCACTTTGTGTCTCCTGAATGCCCTTCAAATATTTGAGAGCTGCAGACATATTACCTGAGCTCACTCTTTGAAGACAGATCACAGAGGTTCCCCTCTCATAACTGAGCAGCTCCACCACAAAGTGGTTATTCCTGAGGAAATGTTACTTAGTATTTTCTGGTTTAGACTTTTAATTTTAGTAATTTCATGCCACCCCTACTTCTATAGGATAATTTTAGCTCTATTTTTTAAAAGACAGACTTTAGAAGTTGCAAGGCAAGAAAGGTAACTTTTCATTGCTACTCAAAATATCCAGTATATACTTTCTAGCAGGTCCTCAGTCTTAGATTTCTAAACTTCTCAGTTTCCTTTTTAATGCCACAACAGGTTGCCAGGCTTTTTGGCATTAGTTGCACCCTAGGTACCAACCTTCCTAAGAAAACTGTCCACAGATGTTGCAATGAGGACTGCAAAGGTCTATGAGTACTTTAGAAAATTTGGCCCCTTTTCAGTGTCAAGCACAAAAAATCTGACCATGTCAGATCAAAAATTTGCCTTCACACATTGCAAGGTGTATTTTCCCCTCCCCGAGGTGGTTTGTAGAGATGCTGCATATATATATGATCTTCTAACACCTCTGTTCAATGTGCGTTCAAAAAGTACAGCAAGTTTCTTACTTTTCTGAGTTTCTCTGTCATAGGACAAGGGAGAGGAAAAGTAAAGAGTTAAAAATTGGTGTTTTCAAAAGGAAAGCAAATTTAATGTTATTTGTAACATCTAGGGAAGCAGGAAGGAAGTTCATTCACTCAAAGGTAGAAGAGCTGGTTTTGATCTTGAGAGCTTTTCATACTTTTCACTAGCAAAAAAGATAGAAGAAGATGAGATAATGGATTGATAGTTCCTGCATCCACTGAGCACTCCTGGTCAAATATCACTGTTAATCACATTTTACCTGTGATGCTATTAACACTATCGCAGTGACCAGATGAATACAGATGACCAAGTTAAAAGATCAATTCCAAATACATTCCTCTCTGTTTTCTGGTGGCAACCAATTTTTTTCTACCCTAGTCTGGCAATGTTTTCAGTGATACTAAAATTATCTTACAGAATGAGCATTTCTCATTATTTCACAATAATTTGAGATCTTTATCACAAGTAATTTTTGTGAACTGAGCCTTATTCCTTCAGCTAGTTCTACACAATATCATATGTCAATTAAAGTTATATATATATATAACTTTAAAATATATAAAGTAAAAAAAATACTTTTAAACTGTTCTTCTTTTACATTCTGTAATTTTTTGAGTGCCTCCTTAACACACCCAAGTGGAATTATCATGGAAAATCATGGAAATATTTTGGTGATGTGACGTATGATAACAACATGTTCAAGTAATTTCTGGGTATTATATTTTTGCAAACTAATCTCTTGTATCATAATGGGAGCCATTTTCACCATTTTTATTCAGGAAAATATTACATCCAAGAGCCTTGATAGACAATCTGAATTAAATTTTCTCTTTTATGGAGGATTCAACTAGGTTTGTTTTGTCGGTGTCTCCAACCAATGTGTTTGTGTGGGTGGTTGACCTTGCCTGGATGCCAAGTGCCCACCAAAGCCACTCTATCACTCCCCCTCCTCAGCTGGACAGGGGAGAGAAAATATAACGAAAGGCTCATGGGTCAAGATAAGGACAGGGAGATCACTCACCAATTACCCTCATGAGCAAAACAGACTCGAATCAGGGAAATGAATTTAATTTATTACTAATCAAATCAGAATACGGTAATGAGAAAATAAAAAAAAAACCAAATCTTAAAACACCTTCCCCCCACCCCTCCTTTCTTCCTGGGATCAACTGCACTCCCTATTTCTCTACGTCCTCCCCCGGAGTGGCACAGGGGGGAAGGGGAATGGGGTTGCGGTCAGTTCATCACACGTTGTCTCTGCCACTCCTTCCTCCTCGCTTTCTTCCCCTGCTCCATGGGGAGCATGGGTCCCGCCGTGAACTTCTCCAACGTGAGTCCTTCCCATGGGTTGCAGTTCTTCACAAACTGCTCCAGCATGGGTCCTTTCCACAGGGCGCAGTCCTTCAGGAATGGACTGCTCCAGCGTGGGTCCCCCACGGGGTCATAAGTCCTGCCAGCAAACCTGCTCCAGCGTGGCTTCTCTCTCCACGGGGTCACAGGTCCTGCCAGAAGCCTGCTCCAGTGTGGGCTTCCCACAGGATCACAGCCTTCTTCGGGTGCATCCATCTGCTCCGGCATGGGGTCCTCCATGGGCTACAGGTGGATATCTGCTCCACCATTAACCTCCATGGGCTGCAGGGGGACAACATGCCTCATCATGGTCTTCACTACAGGCTGCAGGGGAATCTCTGCTCCAGTGCCTGGAACACCTCCTCCCCCTCCTTCTTCACTGACCTTGGTGTCTGTAGAGTTGTTTCACATATTCTCACTCCTCTCTCCGGCTACTGTTGCACAGCAGTTTTTTTCCCCTTCTTAAATACATTATCACAGAGGTGCTACCACCATCGCTGATGGGCTCGGCTTTGGCAGGGGCGGGTCCGTCTTTGAACCAGCTGGCATTGGCTCTATCAGACATGGAGGAAGCTTCTAGCAGCTTCTCACAGAAGCCACCCCTGTAGCCCCTCCACTACCAAAACCTTGCCATGCAAACCCAATACAGTTTGAAACGAAAACTCAAACCTGATATACGGGTCTTTTGTAGACTTGATAGGTTTTGGTCCTCAATTTTGAAAACAACATCATTTTATTGGAAAAAAATATATTTTGAAAAGTGGTACTTTTAAAGTGATGTTAAGGCATGCTCAAAAATACTTAGCGTTAGCTAAGCTCTGCTCCAATTAAAGTCAAAAGATGTATTAACATCGTCTCCAACATGCTGAATTGAGCCAACAAGCCTCACTTTTCAAAATTTTATTCAGAGCTTACAAGAAAAAAAGTATCTTTGAAAAAACACAAATATTGCCTGCTCTGCCAACTGTTACACAGACTGAGAGTCAGGCAGGATTATTTCTGACTTTTGCCACATCACCAATACCAAAATACTTTGCAAGCCCTTTTTCCCTTTTTTAACTCATTAATTTTATGCAGCTCCATTATGCTAGAGAAGATTGTACAACTCTTAGTGATGATGACAGAATTTAGCCCAGCAACTAAAGCTTAGTTTCCCGTTGATGATGTGAAAAACAGTAGACTATCTAGCACACTCCTTCCCTTTAATAAAATTGTGTTTGTTCCCATTCAAGCAGATTAGCTCCAAGTATACACAGAAGAGATGATATTTACTGATAAAAGTGTGATTGTATAAATTGGTCTATTATTTTTCTCTGTGAACAGAATTCCTCTTAACGTTAATAGGACCTGCTTGCACATTGTGGAATGAAACAGAGAGACACCATCATTTTGTACTTATAAATATTTGCTCATCGTTTTAAAAGCAACAGTAATATACCATAACTCATTGCTAAGACTGTGTTATAAGTGCCATACTGTGCCAATCCACAGAAGATATAATGTGTTACCTCCCTCTCACCAGCGGTCTGAGTGATTAGCTCAAGCTGTACATACCTCCCTGGGATAAAGCGCTGGAGGTGCATTGTGGAACTTCTCTACCGGACTTTAGAAGTGGGCATCACATTAATAAGTGATCCTCTTTGTAAGTAATATTCTTTTGATGACACAGTTCCTACTGTTTGGGACCGGTTCATTTTGCAGAGTGATGAAAAGAAAATCCCATCATACAGTTTTAAAGAAGCAATAATGAAGCATTCTTGTATAATGCTTTTATCCCAAAACAGCCTGATTCAAATACAAACACACACACACAAAACTGCCTCACACGTTACAGAAATTCAAGTACCTCAGGGTTGTTATGAGACAAAATTCTTGTCATAGCAACCTCTTATGACTACATATTGTATCATGATACAATTTCTAAGCTGATTTTAGTCCCTTCCTCGAGGTAAACAGCAGTATTCAGAAAAACATACTAGTACACTTTCTAGTTTTGAAGTCCAAGGGGTTTAAGCACACACTTTTAATTAGGAAAAGACAAAAAAAATCAAACCAAAAGAGTTTTTAAAGAATTTAGAGCACACTTCCCAGTGTACCAAGAGATTATTCTGTCCCTTGCATATTTCACGCTGCCTCCTCCTGTATCAAAGGTACCCCTCTAAGCTGAATCCCACGGAGCTGAGGTATAGCTCCGATGCGTGGATCATGCTAGAGTTTATAGGTTCCAGGGATTTTCTTCCCCCTCTGCTCCCATTGTGCGTGCCAGCGGTCCCCTGCTTCCTGTCTCCAGCTGATAGTGGTGGGACGGCGGAGGGTCAGGGAGAAGGGGAGGGGGACGG
>NW_008825566.1:4301735-4306033 GCF_000699105.1 Pygoscelis adeliae | reverse complement strand
GGGGGCTGGGGGTGTCTGACAGCTGAAACAGATGATGCTGCACACCACCTATGTAAACAGAAATAGGCGCTGGGGCTGATGTAGCACAGAGATATGACCCTGCCCATAGAGCCGCTGAGTCTAGACTCCAGATGTGTTCTCACTGTTACCAGGCCAGTTCAGATCCAACTGGTAAATATTTCTACCAGATGACAGTGGGCTCAGTTACAGAAATGAGGACAAAGGACAAAAATAGGCAGAAAATGAGTACTGGGCATTATTGCTGCTTAGAAAAATATTCTGCATAGTTTTAGAGATGTTAAGGGGTAATTATTTAAATAGATCGTATACATTCTTTTATTTTCTTACCATGTTCAGCTGAAAAAGTTCCAAGGCAAACTGAGGGCTATTTAGGCAAATTAGTCACTTAAAATGAACTGAAACAGAGGTCTGTAAAGGATAAAATAAAATTTATACTAGGACTTTACCATATGGACATAAAGAAATGAGGAAAAACCATAGTGTTGATAACCTCAGGCTGGTAAATACCAGTTTATTGGGAAGTGAGTGCTATGTGATTTATTTACAGAAATGAGTGATTATAGAACAAGGACACTCTACAGAAACAAAATTCAGGACAGAAACCCTTGTCTGCTGGTGTTTCATCTCCCCAGATGCAAGATTGTGACTCCTAGTCCATGTGGCGTTCAGAATGTGGTAAAGTGTGTCAATTAAGCAGCAACTGAGCACCACTGATGCAATCAAGGCTCTGACAAGTTTTAAGAGGTTACTGGTTTGCATCTGCCTCAGACAACTAGAATGAAGCAGCAGAGATCTGCAGTGATCTGGGCTCTTTTCTTATGTCTTTTTCTTCATAAATGGTATCATGCCACATAACCACAGGCAAAAGATTTGTCTTTGAAGAGAGTTGCAGTCCTAGACAGTGTATGCTAAGGGACAGTAAGCACAGGAGAATATAACTATAACTTCTATGAAGAAATTTGTAATTTGTACAAATATTATATGATCCTCTGTTTGAGTCCCATGTTTGCAAGATTGACCCCCCCATAAGTGATTCCAGCAGGAGACACGTGAACAGAAGATACATGACTTTAAATGGTCATCTTCACTAGTACTGATTGGAAAATGTAGGTGTCCTGCTTTTCAAATTTTGTGATGAGCCTTCCTGAGATTAATTGTCTGGCTGATGAGTAAGACAAAAATCACAGTATATAAACATAGGTAAGATATGGAGTTTCAGCTATAAAAGGAAATTAATAAACAAAGGTGGGTTTTTTTTTATTTTCTTTCACATAATCAGAAGTTTGTATAAATGTTGTTATATTGTTTTGAAAATGATTTATGAGAATAAAGATATTTCCTAGCATGTCTAATACTGAATGCATCAGTGGGAAACATAATATCAGCTTTGCAATAGAGTGTTTTGGGGGTGTTTTTTCCTCGCCCCAGTAATTGGTAGCCAAATAGTTACTTTTATGACACACACACATATATGGGTAAGCAAAAGAACATTCAGACCAGCAGAGACTGGAGCCATGCTATCTATAAAAGCAAAGTTAGAAATGGCTTAGCTATTAAAACGATCACATTAAACAAGGAATAGCTTGGTTCCTCACTTTGGACTCATAAACCAGCAGCAGGAGCTTTGAACTGAAGAAGAAAGGCTACCCTAATCTAAATGTTCTTTGAGATGACCTTTTAAATAGTTAACCTTCTAGTTATGTTATAACTGCGACTTTTTCTGTGCACACCTGTGAAGCTATTACTTTGTATTCAAGAGACAGAGTGGGTTTACTTACTAATTGGCTCTCATTGCACTGTGTTCCTTGCTTTTTCTCTTCCCTCTCATCTTCCCTTTGTGTTTGAGGAGCTCTAGCCAAATGTTAAATATTCCTAAGGAGAAGTTTGCAAGCGCTGGTACAAAATGGTTTGGCTGACTACTCGGAGAATATCAGTATATACTCTCTGGTGAGCAGTAGTGTACTGTGAAATTGCTGTATTTAATTGGGTTACAGCTGCTGATCATTTTGTGCAGCTATACTGGGGGTTTACTAACAGATTCTCTGACTTAACACAGTTCCTTTTCTCAGACCTTTTCACCCATATATAGAGGAAAATAAGGTACAAGTCTGAGGATATGTGAACCTAGACAGGCGAGAGACTGATGCTCTTCCTTTGTACAAAACCACACTGCTTCATTCTTCCATGGGAAGCACTCTTTTAGCATTTATTCACTTAATGGGTTGACACCAAGATTCCTGGTACCAAAATAAAAAATATTTAAATTGCAAATAAATTAGACATATAAGGCCTGAAGACACTGAGGACACAACAGACGTTTTGATTTTGGTGGAGAATAAAGAAGAGTACTGAGCAGATCCTACAAGAAAAAAAAAACAACTTTTTGTTTCCTTCACCAGAGGATCCTTTCTCTTCCATCACTGTCTGTTCTCAACAGGATCGGTGTCTAAAAACTGACCCTATTCTCCACCCCTTTCTCTCCTGAGAAGAGCTTTTTAAACAGTGGATAGCTCTTTGATCTGCTGGCTTCCTGTAGTTATTCACACCATGGTTATTCAGCAACTTCACCTCACTGACCAGGTCAATGAACATACTTGAAGCAATATCACATAGTGCTGTCTACAGAATATTAAACTATAATAGACTCTCATCTCCCACAGCCTGCATCTCAGAATCCCAGCCTTCATCCCCATGAATCATACAAGAATCACCTATTTTTGGCAGACTGAGTGTAGGTGAGGACCTTCATGTGCCAAGAGTATCTAACTTTAAGAATGGAATGCCACATCCCATGTATTCCGTATTAAGGGAAATGCTAAATGTTTTCAGCCTCAAGCTTAGTTATCCCAAAGGTGTACACAAACCTTTTTTCTCTAGAAAAAAAAGCCTATAAATTAAAGGATGGGAGAAACAGAGATAGAAACCTGTGAGCTAACTTAAAGCTAAGAAGAACAAATGGGAATCAATTGACATCTTTAGGTACTGTAAATACCTTGCAAGAACATCCAAATTGCCATAAAGGCTACAAATATGGTTACATCACAAAGTGGTTATAATTCAAGCAGATCTTCACAAACAACATTTTTTCAAGAAAATCTTTTCCTAGAATCTGGAGGAAGTAAATTTTGTTCCAAGCTACTATTGATAACCATGATGAACCAGATTTTTGAAAAACTGCCTGAAATACACTCATCGATTTTTTCAGTTCAGCATGTAAATATTTATTTGCCCATACAAATGCAATTTGTATAGATGCACACATGCTAAGCAAAGATACTATCTAGACTGTGTAAAAGAACTGTTGCTTATTATAATCTCTCCCATCTTTTCCCTTTCCCTTTCCCTCTCCTTCTCCCTTTCCCTTTGCCTTTGCTTCTTTCTCTTTCTTTCTCTTTCTCTCTTTCTCTTTCTCTTTCTCATTACCTTTACCTTTACCTTTACCTGGTTTACTTCCTTTTAAACAGTCCCATAGGCCTTTATTTGCACTTTTAGACCTCAAGATATCTTTAGGCATCCAGTTGTGTGCTCATATACAACATTTAGTTCAATACTCCTAGCACATGTGGATTTCTTTATTTTTATCCCAACTATTCTAAAAAAAATTTTTCTGGTCTTTGGTCACTGATTATCCACAGGACATCAGAAGGTAATTCACAAAATAATAGTGTATTTGAGTTTGAGGAAGGGAAAAATATATGCATATATGTTTTCATCCACACATACAAATAAATGGAAGAAAATAAAAATAATGAGTGGATGTTTATTTAAGCTTAACGGGTTTTTATTTGCAAATAAGAGTGGTAGTACTGCATAAGATGATCCATGTATATTTTTTGAAAGGGTTAAGACATATTTTGATTCTTTTTAAAACAGTTCCATTTTCTATGGATTAAAAAAGGTTGAGAACCACTGCTCCAGAAAGTCCCCACCAGACTGATGGGTACAACAGAAGGTAATTAATGGCTATATTCATTGGATAGTTAGTATGCAAAGGAGAAAGCCTAAATCAGGAAGCCAGTTAATTTGCACGAAAAAAAGCCTCTGAGAGTGCAGAATTTCCAGAGGCAAAACAAAGAAGTCACGGCACCAGCAGGGACATAAAAAATGTGCCTACACAGGAAGTTTCTGGGCAGAAGACAGGAAGAGATGGGAACTCAGTCATTCCTGGTGGGAGTCAGGAGGGAGCTTGAGCTCATTGAGGGACCAGACAAATTCAAGGCAAGCTGTCCTGGTTCAGAGAGAAAAACCTCTGTGATTCTGGAGAAAACTTATGTAGG
>NW_008825566.1:4295879-4301710 GCF_000699105.1 Pygoscelis adeliae | reverse complement strand
CTCCAAAAAGCCTCCAAGAACACTCCAGCATAAATCTGAAGAATGATCCAGACCATGAAACTGTTGGCCTATAGCAGGGAAATGAAGATAGGGATTGCATTTTTGCTTTAATTTTTAGGGATTTTTTACTAAAGCAATAAAATTTTACCCTTTGTTTTTCAATTAAAAAGAACAATATTTAAAAAACAGAACAAGGCCTGTATGGGTAAGTCTACACTTACAAATTATGCAGTGCCGGGAAATGTTCCCAAGGGCTGGCAACTGATCACTTACACTGTTAAATTGTCAAAATCATCCCAGTACATTTCTAGCCCAGGCCAACAAGCCCTATCTCAGACAATTCCTGGGCATGGTGCAGGAGCGAGCATTGGCCAAGGACCACTCCAGTAGGCATTTGGGATGGGGCCATCCTGTTTGGAAGGTAGGAGAGTCGAACAGTGTGAATACTGATCATTTCATTCCAGTTTGCCTCAGTGCCAGAGAACCGCACAATTAATTTGCTAGCATAGATATAGGCTCTGTATGTGCATGTGCTGCATTTATCATGGAGTCCTAAAAAAGCAAATTATAAACTGGAAATATCAGGCCATTCAGTAGGACTATGGAAACTATATAAGAACTGCAAGAGGTATGGTATTTTGTTTCAGGGCTAAAACAACAGTATTACAAGGAGGAAGAGATCCTATCCTTGATTGTTGGGATTCTCACTTAAATCAGTTTTACAGAATCACAGAGCAATTGAGGCTGGAAGGCACCCTCGGAGGCTGTCTAGTCCAACCCCCATGCTCAAAGCAGAATCAAGTAGAGCAGGCTGCCCAGGACCGTGTCCAGTCAGTTTTGAATAACTCCAAGGATGGAGACTCCGCAACTTCTTTGGCCAACCTGTTTCATTGCTCAACCACCCTTAGAGTAAAAAAGTTTTTCTTATGTTTAAATTTAATTTCCTTTATTTCAGTTTGTGCCCATTGCTTCTCATCCTTTGACTGGACACCACTGAGAAGTGTCTGGCTCCAGGCTGCTCAGTTCCAGGTCTTTCAGCCTCTCTTCATATATCAGATGCTCCAATCCCTTCATCCTGTTCATGGCCCTTTACTGGACTCACTCCGGTATGTCCATGTCTCCTTTGTACAGGGGAGCCCAGCAATGGACCCAGCACTCCAGATGTGTCTCACCAGGGCTGAGCAGATCACCTCCTTCGACCTTCTGGCAAAACATCAAAAGAGGAAAAAAATTTTTCAGAAGAATTATCTAGTGATTTCTAAAGCCTTCCACAGAATGATATCAAAGTGCAAAAACACATTAACTCAGTTCACAATGTGCTTCTAAATCAACTTTATGGCCTCTTGTGATTTTTTTTAGTGGGAGTATTTCTGGTTTTGCACCTAAGATGCCTCATTAGATATCCTACATTCTCATAATAAGAAAATAAAAATATACTGAGAAAATTATACATAACAAGGAATACCTTTGCAGTATTGATTAAATTATGCTAGTAAAGTTGGAGGATAGAAACTGATTAAGTAGTTCCAAGGGAGAACTCAAGTCACTTGAAACCACAGTCCCACTTTTCTGTAGCAATAGTCTATACAAATCATGGAAACCAATTACTAATGTTTACTACAACACTGTCTGTAATTGTCTGGAGCTATGTTAAGCGTGATTAGGGCTTCCATATTTAAAACTTGGTTTAGATTGAATCAAGTGGTATATAGGCACGTTTTTGGTTCATCTTTTCAGTTACTGTTGACAAAGGCACTGCAGGATGTTCAATATTTTAAAAGTATAAATATTTTTAATCAAGTACATAGATTGCCTCTAGCAATGTTCAGAATCATTTAGAAATAATCTGAAGGCTGAAAATTTGGTTCACTGACAACATTCGCTTCCTCTCAACTTTTAATTTGGCACATTTCATTAATAATGTCAGACTAACACATTATCACTGGCACATGGTAACTGGCGGATAATTATCTCTGTATGCCATGCTTGTAAGGCTCTGACTTTACTATGGAGGATCCCACAGTGTGCCCTGCAGCCTCCATATCCTGATAGGCCACATCATAAAATCTGCTTAGAGGTCAACATGACTCCTTTCCATCAGATTTCATCTTTCCTAAAGCCCCAAGTGTGGATAGCAGGGGAATATGGTGTGCGCACAGGTCTTGCCTGGTAGGAAATCACAATGCAGAGGGAACATGACTCCAGCCCTGGGAGCTGGGAACTACTCTTGGTAAACAAATATAAATATAATTCAACATGTGTGACATACAAGAAATACCAGGTCATTGAACCCTTGTGTCCCTTTGTCTAAATATTCTTCTTTGGCAGTGCTAGAATACCCAAGGTTTCACTGGCAGAAATACAACTCCCTCCTGAACCTACCATCAGTACTTTTCCATTCCAAGCAGACTTCCTGAAGGGAGGACAGGGAAGAAAATAAGGTACCTAGGACTGCAGGCACCACAGAGTGTGTCTCATGCTCCCACCCACGTGGCACAGGAGTGCACTCAGAGCAGGGCAATGCCTCAAACACTCTGCTACATCTCCAGCAGTAACTGAAACAGGGCCAAAGACATAATGCATCATTTTAAAGTGCTGGCACATCCCTGGAATGATTTTGATCCGTGCCTAGCTGGCACCCCCATTAGACAATCCCCAGCCATGGTTCAATGCCAGGGACCATTGTCAGGAGACAGTCCAGCCAAGGTTACAGAGTTCAGCAACACAAACACCAGGCCTGGTCCTGCTTTGTGCCCTAGTATAGACACAGAAAACGTAGCAACATCCAGCCATGTTCCACAATACCAACATTTACATAAAGGAAAGCTTACATAAAATGGCCCATCCCAGAAGCTACTGTTTTATAAGATAGAAAATGGTGGGGAAGGTTTGTAAGACACTTGCTATTAACCTATTTTTTTCTAAGTAAGTGACCTGTTTTTCTGTGGTTTTGTGCAGCATCTAGCACAACTCGGCATGGTCCTAATTTGGGGATATTGGAGGCTACAGTAAAAATAATGCACATAGTTCAAGCCAAACTCTTTACTTGGTCCTCTATTTTAATCGCAGTGTATTTCACATGGCTAAAAGTTTGCAACATTGAAGTTTTTTTTCATTGTGAAAGCCAAACTGACATATTGGTGATTACAGGCACCATAGTATATTATTGGTTTTGATTTTTCCCAAGCAACCTTCCCTACTTTTATTGCAAATTAAGACAAAAATGAAGGTTGTTATTTATTGTGTGTTACTTTTTGATTAACTGACATCTCCTAGGGTAAAATAAGAAACGTTTACAGTTTCCACCTCTAAAGTCCTGCAGAACATAACAGCTATACTCTTTAGTAATTCTGTTTTAAGTCATACTGATAGATTTGTCTCTTTCAAGTGAACATTTGTTCACAGGACTGTTCTACAAAATAGCTGAAATCCTTCCAGGTAATATCTTTCTTTCTCTCATTTCCCCATTAACTTTTCTTTTGTATTGCTCAAAAGTCTTCATGTCATATGTCCTCAGGCACAACTGGTAATTGCAACTCTATATTAGCAGTCATCTTTGTACAAGGAAAAATGTAGTTCATTTGCACAAGGAGGATCATGGAATTTTGCTTAAAGATTAGCAGAGAACATGACATGGAAATTGCAAGCCCAGCCATTTAGTAACTGGCCAGCCTGAACAGGCCTGACACCCAATAGTTTCCTGGCTAGAATCTGTGAATATTCTATGTCTCACACAATGCTTCTCCTGCCTTTGGTAATCATTACTGTATTGTGATCAAGAAACTTCAACAGAAACTGGACACCGTTGTTCTAGGCCCCCTGCAAACATCCAGGCTCCTAAAGAGCTAAATAGATGCAGAAGAGAGAAGAAAAAAATTAAAGCAGCAAAACTATCCATTCCAAAGGGATGTATTCCAAAGTATGATCATTTGTCAAGCTGAGGAGAGGTCTCCCGATTGCCTTTCTCTACAGCGATGCTACATCCAGTGTAGAGCCTTCCTTCGGAATGCAATTTGAAAATGCTTTAAACAGATTTCAATGACATGAGGATGGCTCTAGCTCATTGTATTATCACTTCATTACATTATTGCATTGCAGTAGCATCTGGAGGATTCATTCACATACATAAGCATGTATGTGAATTTGTGTTAAAAAACACAAATCATTTCCTGCCCCACAAGTTTACAGTTAGCAGTGAATAACTGATATGAATTACTTAACATTCAAAATCATAGTTAGAAGAAGTGGAACTTCCTATTTTGGAAAAAAAGAAATTCACCACGTGTTCAGGGCTGTTTCAAAAAGAATGGGCTAATTTCCAGCCAAGCGTGATTAAAAGCCCTAAAATGTTATGTCCATTTTATAAAGACAGGTTTGTTCAGTCACATAAAAATTTTGGTGATAAAAGTAACTTCTGTTTCAGACTAATAAAAAATTGAATCTGCAAAAGAATCCTCAGTATAAGAAGCAGAATTGACCTGTCGCTCTTTTCCCATTAAACCATCTATAATAGAGGTCAGATAAACAAAGTGTAATCTGATGGAGAGCGACACTTTATTCTCTTTTACTGAAAATAACACATTTTTTCAACTGAAGCACTAAAGCATTATCTTTCACATGTTGTGCATTCATTGGAATCAGTTTATACAGATTCATCTATTAAAAACACATGTAAACCCAGGTCACACCCAGTATGCCATTGCATACAACCCACCAACAGACTTAACATCTGCTTTTGCAACCTGCATTTTGGTCAAGTTCTGTGCATGTGTGTCATTAGCGAATCCACAATATCAGTTTCCTGATCTGTGTACTGTTAAACACTCCAGAAGAGGTTTTGGTTTGAAACTTACATTTGCAAAAACTATCATTTCCAGAAGCCCATAGGCAAAAACTCTGTTCCTCTACGGCTTTACAGACTGAACATTTCCTGTTACATTCAAGAAACATTGAGTCCAATAGGGTGTGGTACACAATTAAGCATACTGTTTTGTTAAAATAATTGTCTGATGTCCATTAAATAAAGAAGAAAACCTAAATCATTCCCTGAGACCTGCTGGAACCAGTGACTTTTATATTAATAAATATATTTACCAAAAAAACTCAGAAACTGACTTCCTGGTTTTTTTCTTTTTTGGGTTTTTTTGGGTGGTTGTTTTTTGGCAGTCCTTCCTTTTCCATTCTCTTCTAGAGAATGGAAGCATCAATTACTACATAATAGTATCTGCTAACAATCTGAGCTCTCAGAAAACATAAGCAATCTCTAAATCCTTAAGGACTGTCTCAGGGCTTTCTTCAAGACTTTCCTGCTTTTATTTCATTTAACTGAGTCTTGGAACAGAACTTCTTCAGAGTAGAGAACAAATTAATTCACGTAAGCCTATGTAGGACCTCCTATTTTCCTGTGCTGACTACTAGCAGAGAGTAAAATCCATATGTATTACTTTTTCCTCCTGTAAGTCGAGTTGTCATAGCCCTGTAGCCACAGTACACCAACTCAAATTCCTACATTGGCATCATAAGAAACCTGAGTTGCACCACTCAGGGCACCAGTATAACCCACACACACTCTTCCTATGATGCAAAGTCACAAGTACCAGCTATGGTTTCCACTTGGCCGAAAGCCGTCGCCAGAAGGAATGTGGCGACCCAGACGGAGCCCTCACACAAGCACGCAGCTGTCCAGGTCTCTGGCTGCAGGGAGTGCCTGAGCCTGTCGGCTGTAGCGGGGGGCAGCAGAGACAACACCTGTGTGCGGTGTGACCAGGTGGATGATCTGCTCAGCCTGGTGGCGGAGCTGAAGGAGGAAGTGGAGAGGCTAAGGAGTATCA
>NW_008825566.1:4281360-4292388 GCF_000699105.1 Pygoscelis adeliae | reverse complement strand
AGGGAAGTGGTTGAGTCACCACCCCTGGAGGTATTTAAAAGACGTGTAGATGAGGCGCTTAGGGACATGGTTTAGTGGGCATGGTGGTGTTGGTTCAACGGTTGGACTCAATGATCTCAGAGGTCTCTTCCAACCTTAATGATTCTATGATTCTATGATTCTAAGTAATTGAGACTGTAAATTTTGAAGTCACAGGAATTAAAGAAAGCCAGGATATCAAAGGCATCTGAACAACAAAAAGTTAGCATAACGGTCTTTAGCCTTGTCTCTAAAAAGGTCAATAAGACATCAGTTGACACTTTCCCTGAGCTATCAAAGTTGTGTCTGGTACACTGCTTTTCATGATGCAGGTAGTTACTACAGTAGAAATAGACACTGATATACCATCAAAAACATGATGTTGCCACTGACATGGGAAGATCTGCCCATGTAAATAGTCTTCCAAGTTATCCAGTAGGTGAAAGAGCACTGCCAGGCACCCCACTTGTACGACACCATTTTAGCTGTGTTGCGAACTACTTCTCCTATATGAGCACCTGACTTTCTCTTATAGTCAATTAAAAGCTATAATTTCCCTTGAAAGCCACTAAACAGTGGGCACATAGGTGGTTAAGGTCTGTTTCTCCTTTTATTGACTAAGGAGGATACTTTGGCACTTACTAAGGAAACACTGCCAACATTTTAGGTATGCAGATTGGGTGCATTGGTCCAACCTTGAGCTAGTTTCCTCCTTATCAGCATTCCATTCACCATTGCATTTTCAGCATTAACTTTAATGGCATTTCATTACAGTTCACAGGAGCCTTAATGTATTTTCCCTAAGTTTTCACTGTAATCTTCTGCAATAATAGTAATTTTGTAATAATACTAAAAGAAAGAGAGCCAAGATGTACTGCTGGTGCAAAACGAGAAACTATATTCCACTACACCCTCAAAGAAACTGATAGCTCCTTGTTCATCTAAGACATGTTTTCAGTGGAATGGGAAGATAGAAAATGGAAGATAAATGGATAAAGGTAGATCACTGCAGGAGAAAAGTAGCGAAAAAGAGGAAGACATAAGTCACCCTCCTTACAAAACTGATGGAGAAAAACAGAAGGATAGAGAAAGAATTATAAAATGGATGAGATTTTTTACACACACACATTTTTAGTTCTCTGTGTACATCTGTGTAAGTGTCTACAGGATGTAACATAGGTCTAAATACTCTTGTCCCCTTCGGTGAATATGCACTACTCCAAGGAAGGCCATGAAGATTTTAGAACCCTTTAAAACAAAGTTCATCATAAGCCTATACTTTTACTAACCTTTTCTTCCTCAGCATCTCCATGTGGGGAACATTTTAAAAACTGTTCTCTGGATAGATGATGTCCCTGCAAGGCATCTCTGGACCTCTCTGTGCAGTGAAGTGATTCTTCAGCAGTCTACATCTTCCAAATATGCCTGGAGCAGAGGACGGAGAAAGAGTATTTGATTGAACACTACTGGAAGAGAGAAGGCTAAACATCAAAGCAGAAAGACAGAAGTATGGAAAAACACCCATCTTTTCCTTGAGGAAATCATTCCTGTATTAGTATGATTTGCAATGCCAACCATGCTGCTACAGATCCTACTAAGACAAATCATTACGAAAGGTGTCCAGCCCTAGTATTTCTTATTTTTTAACATTGGATGTGACAGTCACTGTATGACTAGCTTTTTATCCCAGGTGCACTTCTGCCTGTATCAAGAAAGCTGCAATTCAGCTTGTAATAAATATAACCCATTGTAATCAGTGGATTTTGAAATTTTCACTTTAGATGTGATTTATAAAGACTAGATGCTATACATCATGGTTCATAGAAACAATATAGAAAAGGCAATTATTAGAGCTAATTAAAAATTCACACATCTGGGACTATGGAAAAAACTCTTCAAGATAACTATTTATCTACCCAAATTGATATCAGACACAGTGAGAGTGCAAGAAAGACAGATGGATGCTATATTTCTGGGAATACATACTCTGCTAGCTGGTAAAATGGTAGATGTGTTTTGCTGATATCTCCATTTCTAGCTGGGAAAAAACAGCCCTCAGGTTCCAATATAGAATGACACAAAATGCGACTTGTGCAAATGTAACATGTTGGTGCAATTGAGAAGACCTCACATATGTTGAATTGACTACAACATGACATCAGCCATTCGGGGCATTTGGTTAATGCAGTTAATTTAGCACAGTAATTGCTACATCAGACCAAACAAATTACCAAGCTATTTCTTATTCTGTGTTTAAGAGTAGTTATTTTCCTTTCTTTTACCATGTACTATTTACTATTTTTATTTCCTTCTTTGCTCTCTATCTCTTCTTTATTTTAAGAAAGTTGTCTGTGACTAGTGAAATATGCTTAAGTAGAATCTGTGCCACATTCAAATATAGGAAAGTGCTCATTTCTGATTGTAGGATTTGTTAGACTGATGAGATTGACTGGATTGGGGTCTGAGTAATCCTGCGGCTTTCCCATCTAATTTGATTCTTGACTTAACTTGCTTATTTGTTAGAATCAAATCAGCAGATACATTTTCCTACCACATTTGTCAAGCCAAAAGAAATGCTCCAAAGTAACAACAATTTGTTTCATCAATATTTATCCCATGAAAACATTTGTCTGATATATTTATGAACAGCTGAAAGTACTGAGTAGTTCTTCAAGTGCTTCACAAGAAGGATGAATATGTCAAGTCACCTATTTGAGCTCTCTAGTTGTTTGTGAAAACTATGAAAGTAAGCCATGGTACATTACAGGTTGAGCAAAGATGGAAAAATAGAAAGGTCCTAGTCTAGAGTTGACAATGCAAGGAAAAAATAATACTTATGCCTGAATTGAAATAACAGAAAATAATGGGATAAAATGAATTAGCATAGGAAGATAATCCTATGTACACTTACTGGGTTTCACATATCTATGATGTCTGCGCAGGAACTGTCTGCTTGCTTCTCTTTACCATCAATGTAGGGAGATGCATGAGAACTTCAGGATGAGATAAATCCATGAATCCTGTCTGACTTGACTACTGAGGAAATCGGGACTAGCTCAGATGTAGCTTCTACATGAGAAGTACTAACATTTGAGCAGGTGTATCCCACTCAAGCTGCCAAGTTATTCCTATGTTTCCTGTAGGTTTCTCAGCAGAGAAAAGTTTTACAGAGAAGTTTTAGAGGAGGATAAGAAGATAGTAGTGTGGATGATTATGGGTTTTTTGGTCCATGTACCGAGAAGTCCTTAGGAGAATACACGAAAAAATCCCAACAAGGATATGACAGAAATTGACATCAAGTGCTAACTAAGGCCAGAAATCAACATCTCACCAGCAAATAAGAATGGAGTGGGGAGAGGCTGTGAAGGACTTTGAAGACCAAGACAGTGATTGGCTGAAAAGAAAAAGGGAAACCACTGAATTGATATATAATTTACTTGACATAGACAAAGCAAGAATCTATGGAAATTATCTTTACAGCAGAGAGGATAAATATAAAAGGGCAAAACTGTATCCCTGAAGTGATATTAACATTAACTGAGATTAAAGATGTTGGAATTAATTGGGAATTAAGATGTAACAAAAAGTGTCTGGACAAAAGTTTTCAGTGTGGAACAATGAGAAAAAACACACTTTACATACCTTAAACATTTTCCAGGAAAGCATCCACAAGACCTAGTCATACCTTGGATGGCAGAACATGGAGAGAGGCCCAAGTGAAAAACAACACTGAATTATATCAGTGACAAGCAGGATGATGTCATAGTGACGAAGAAAAAAAATGTGAATAGTTAAAGAGTTAGAACTTGGTTTTACTCAGGCTGACCTTTAAAAAGACTTGTAGGCATCCACAGAGACATAGTGTAATAGCTGAAATTTTTCTGTTGGTAGAAAAAGAGAGAAATCTGAAGGAGAGCTCTGTCTGTGAGTCATCTGCAAAGAAAAAGTAGTTGGTTTTGCGTGTGTTCCTCAGAGATACAATATAGAAGGAAAGGAGAATGAGAAAAAGAGGGTCTTATTAAGGGATAATCAATGAGAAGAAACTATCAAGGAAAGACACGAGGAATTATCGGAAATGTCAGAGGAAAAACCAACAGATGTTGACACCTCACAAACCAGGGGATGATGGGATTTTAAGAAGAGCATAGCTGATTATGTCGAAGACATCTGACAAGATTGAGAGCACAGTGTACTGAATATGAGATTTGGCTAAGAAGAGGGCATTTGAAATTTGACAAGAGTGATTTCAAATGAATGAAATTGATCCATGTTGGGTTTGGGGAAGAAAAACGGAGTAACAGGACATAGCACACACAGGAATAAAATGCAAAGTGTGGCAGTACCTGAGAAAGGAAATGGGGACAAGGGTGAATTGTTTTGAATAGGAGATATTAACACAAGGGTCACAAGAAGAATAAGAGAGGAGCCATCACAACCTTTGTTTCTTCAAGAGAAGACAGAAGGTTCTGTGCCTCTACTCCCACTTGGTCCCTTGCTGCCAAATTTCTTTAGTAATAATCCCCATTTTGTTAGTCATGCTACTTTATCACGCTAACAACATAGCAAAAGGACATCCCAGTATTTCACTGTCAGGTTTCCAGACCCTTCCTCCCAGAGATCTAGGCAGGGCAGTAGGGTAGTTTTGCAAAAAGATTGCCAGATAGTACTCACTGATAGTTAAATATGTCTCTCTTTTAGGGGTTATAGAAATATAACCTGTCCCCATCCTCCTTCAAGCCGGCAGCGTCTGTCCCGGTCAGCAAGCTTCTGGCTCTCTAGCCACAGATGGTCTCTCTGGTAGCATGGCTACTGACTCTGATTTTTATTGATCAGCAGCAGACAAACCTCGCTGTGCACACAAGCTCAACAGCTGCTATTTCTTGAGCAGTTCATAATTCATGCTTTCTAACTTACTTTACCTATAGCACACTAGCAGATCTGCACTTAGCTTTTGTTGAAAGCAGAAGAGAGGGCTACGATACTGATGGCACTGGAAACCATGAAAGGCAGACTTACATTATGTGAGTGGAAAGGCAGAAGAGTCACGCTGAGGTAAGACCAGGAGATGGTCTAAGACGATGAATTCTGAAACAACCTCTTGTACATGATCAGAAGCAAAAAAAACCCAACACTTGAAGACCAAGTCATGTGAATGGTCCTTTGCCAAGCTGGAGCATTGTACCAAAGCTGAGGGTTGAACAAAAAGCGGAATGAAGCAACACACAGCTAAGGCTGGGTCATGAGTATGAGAGTTAATGTCAATGATGGTGCAGAGTAGAAGATTATGAAGGAAGGAAGAACAAGCTGTCAGAGTTAAGCTAGGATGTAGATGGGTAGAGCGAGGTAGAGAGCAAAAGACATCAACGTGTTACAGGAGTGGAAACAAGAGTCAAACACAGAGAAGGGCATAAGGGAGGGAACTTGCTGGTATGACTCTATTAATAATGTACGTCCTTCAGCACTGTGTTTGAGATTTGTGGTTTGTATCCTACCAGTACTATAACATAGTACTTTATATGATGCCACTCTATGCTATTTACATGATCTCAGTTCTCCCTCCAGGATATCAAGAATTAACATAGCTTATTGTTTTCTGCCCTTCCACCATACACCAGCAGTGGGACTATAAACCCACTCCCTCTTTTTGTTAGGCTCTTTGGGTTTTTTTTGCATAAAGATAATAGGTTTATTAAGTTTCTCTGTCCCTGTATTTGTTTCCGTGTTACCTCTCTGATACCATTCTCTGCCCAGGTTTTACCTTCACTACCCTTAGTAGTGTCTGCTCTATCAAATTAAGTCTGAATCTGTCCCAGTTCAAGAGTGACTGAAAATTATTACCATTCTGATGGCTGCTCAGTGCCCTCTTTGAAATGAACTGTGGTCCTGGTCCAACTCCTGGTGGATGGTCCACATATCCCAAACACTGTTACAGCTAGCACTAATTCGCACCCTCGTTCTCAGTCTTAGCAGGCAGGTTAAGCACCAGATTGTGCAATGAATTATTTTCCTACTCCTAGGTGTGATCTACCTAGGTTAAAGTTGAAGCAGAATACAGAGGTAGGGAAGGAAAGCCTGAGTAATTGCTGCTTTTGCTGTACCTTCTCTGTGACTCAGGTCGCCAGGGCTTTTCAAATTTCATGATCACCAAGGCAAATGTAAAACAAAGTCACTTACAAGACGTCCTTGAAAAACTATTTCTAGACCATTTTTATAATTCTGCAGTGACTGATAGCAATCCAAACACTGACACAATAACAGGTTGGCAGATACATTTTATTACCTTAATTGTGGATGAGAAGTAATTCTGCAAAAAGAAAGAGGGAACTTGTCATCCCACGCTTCAGTGGGATTCTCAGACATATTCAGATAGAAGCCGTGTGCTATGGATGTCAGATGGTGGGTCCCCCAGGCTCCCTGGCAACCTACATGCAACTAAGAAAGAGGCAACAGCTTGCTTCAAGTATCCTTCGTAGAGATGACATAGTTAGATAAACCCAACAGGGAGCATAGCACGTGGAGGGAGCAGTCTGGTAAGAGGAAACCATTCCCTGTGGGACTGGCTCCATATTGCCACATGAAATGTTCAAAACACTGCTAGCCAGGAAACTTGAATTTATTGCTTAATGAGCAGAGGACCCGGAAAAGATCATTGACAACTGCAGTGTAAACACAGCCACTTAATAGGGTGTTACTGAATGCCAAGAGGAAATTAAAAAAATCTGTCCTACAAGCAGCACTTTCTACCATATAGAATATGATTGGAATAAATACAGAACGCAGAAAGCAGCTGTAGAGAACAGATGAGATATTAGATACGGCGGAAAGAAGAGAAGAACCTAAAACCAGAGGGCATTTTTTTTAGACTGCCTTGAGTATGAGAGTCATGAAAAAGAAATGATGAAGGAAGACAAGTTAGCATAACAGCAGCAGAGTGACAGAGGTAACACAAAATGACGCTGTGACATTATTAAGAAGCTCAGCAACACACTCAACCTCCATCACAATGTCATCAGGACAGATGGCAACAATTGGCAAAGACAAGGCACAGCATGTCTGGAAAGCAATAAGAGCCTATAGAAGAAAAAAATAATATGAGCAGCTATGGAAAACACAAGAGTGTACTACAGATTTTTCTACAATTTATCCTCCACCCTATGCGTATTTGTCATAACTGCTGATGGATATGACATCATTTCCCACTTTGTCAAAGCTTTGCAAAGAATCAGGACTTTCACAGAACTCATTAATATAATTTATTATTCTTGTTAGTACCTGTGAAACTATTGTGAAGGACTGCATCATGCTAGGCACTTACCTAAATCAGAATTAAAAAATGGTCCCTGCAAAGTGAGCTTGCAATCAAAACGTAGCATGAAACAAAACACTTGGGTGCAGATATGAGGGGGTATAATGAAAGAGGTTTTCTTCTAGGAATGTCAGCAAAGGTCATAGAGAAATGACAAAAAGAGGAAAGTAAAGCTATGGAGAGTAAGGAAGTATAGTTATTTGTTCATAAAGGTCTCGCTTTTAGAATTAATGGACAAAAAGACAGGACAGCCACAGCACAGGTGAAGGACATAAATGTAAGAAATAATAAACCTCAGATAGGAAGTAGAAACTCTAGGAAAAATTTGTCAATGTACAATTATACCTGTGGTACCTAATAACACAATAGAAAAGAGAAATATCTGAGGCAGGGAAAGCACTAAGTAAACAAATTGTTGAGTAACAGACAAAACACCAGTTCCGCCAGAGCTGGTGTAAGCCAAGCAGGACACATGAATCTTGTTCTTCCTGTACCAGTGGTGTCTGCCGTGAAGTCCACTCAGTATCACTGAGCAATACCACCAAAAATCGAGCCTCCACATGTTAGGCTCCCACTGGAGGAGAAAATTAATCTCCTTGGGCTAATTGAGCTTCCAGAGAAAACTTAATAAAAATCTTCAGCTAGTAGGGCAGTGGGTGGAATAGGATTGAAGAAGGAAATCTTTCACTAGCCAATAATTAGAATTACATGGACTACAAGCCACCTTGTGGTTGGGAAGAGCTATCCACATTTTTTTTCTTAGTAGAAATTCATATTGTTTATTTCTGCCTCTGTGTTTTTGCACAAAAACACATTTTGAACATGAGTTAAGGGAAATTTACAGAAAGGTAGAGAGCAGCAACACATAAAAAAGCAATGTGAGAAGCTGTATGTGGCACCAGGCCCTGCTGTTCAATTCCATGTGTGTTGGGTATTTATTTGACCCTTCCCAGCTGTTGTGTACTTCCTGATCCCCCAGATGATACAAGCCCCTTGCCTGATCAGCTTCCAGATGCTATACTGCTCCCAATTCCTCCCGATCATAAGTCTCAATGCCAACTCAGTTCCAGCTGCCATAACTCTCATCCTTCCTCACCGAAGAGCTCCCTACCCAACAGTTCCCCCAAATGTCATAACCTGCCTGACCCTCCCCAGCTGTTGCAATCCTCCTGATCCCACACCGTAAAACCTCTTTGATTTGTCCCCTTCCCAGCTGCTCTGCCCATTACCACTGAAGGCTGTGGTCCAGATCCTATCTCCTTGAAGTGTCCTACAAGTGCAAAAATTTACAATTGTAGCTCACAGATTCCTTGGTGAAACAGTTTTCTTTACAGGGTATAACTTTTCAGCCAGATTTCAGACAAACCTTCCTGCTGCAGTAGCTTTACAGTGGTAAAAATCTGATTTCATGTAGATTTATCAGCATCTGGAATATTATATAATTACACGACGTAATGCATACTATATTGCATAACATGATATCAATATTATATTATAATAACTGTATATTATACAATGAATAGATAATGTTAGTATTAGAAGATGATATAGAATAAACGCATAAATAATGAAATATAATAATAATATGGACAATATAACTGAATCAATATCTTTAGGATTTTCTTTTTTATATGGCAAGTGAAAGGACACTCTGCACAGAAAACTGAGGCTCCTTTTACTCTACTTACAAGTTGACCCCAAAACATAGCCCTAATTTAATTACCCTCAGGATTCTTTATCCCATTCTAACAGCATATTCCAAATCCTCCTTAACTTGTGTCCACCTCACATTGTAAAACCTATGCAAAGAAACACTGGCATAAAGAGAATCCAGAGGTCCACAGAGTTTAACACTGGGGTTCAGACTATTTTTTGCATACCGATTATTGTAAGTCAAGAAAAAAAAAAAAGTGATTTTTCAAACAAAATTACTAAATCCATTAGGGGAACAAGCTCATTATTTACATGATTTAGGTATCTGCTGAATATACATTAAAATGTTCACAAATCACAGTTTGATACTATTTTGCATGAATCGTTTTCTCCAGAACTGCTAAAGAGCCTGTTATGCATCATTTGTTATAGTCTTCTTTTAAAATGTTCAGTTATTTATTTAGTGGGAGTGGGAAAAAAACAAAAGACAAAATGTATGACTCAGATCACCACTCCTCTAACTAATCTATATTGAGTATATGGAAAAAGTATCTGATCTTTGATCTGAGTTTAAGTAAGTGTCAGCAAAGCAAATGAGCAGTCAATGTAATAAGGTCTTCAGTTTTTCAGTACTGGGGCTACTCCACCTCTATCCACAATTTCCCTATTGTCCTGTACACACTGTTATAGGCGCTTTGATAGTTTTATTAGCTGTCCTACCATGTTTCCTCTATTCCACACCCATCTTATGACCCTTAACCATATGCATTGGCTAAGTAAGCACTAGTACCAGCTATGGCTGGTCCCCAGCTGGGTATGTGATGGTTCACTGCAATGTACGACCACAGTAGCTGCTATAGGTATCAGGAATACTTGCTTAGATAAAGGAATAGTGAATCAGTCCACAGTCTTACAAGCATGTCTATGCCATCATCGAGACTTTGTACAGATCAGAGATTTGGCTACATGGAATTAACTGAGAAAATGATGGCTGAAATCATCATCGATAATTTAGCAAGAACTTCAGACAGCTCTAGACATGAGGAACTTTTAGATCCGAAAAACTCATTTTCTAAGATATGGGGGAAATACAGTGACATATCTTTCACTGTTTTGAAGGGATTTTTGTTTGGTTTGTTTTTGAAAAGCACAGATTTGCTAATGATGTTGCACATCAGTCTCTATAAGTGGTAAAGGACCATTTATGTCTTCTTTTAAAGAAGACAATGTAATCCAGAAACCATGTACTTCTTTCTGCCTTCGTGCCCCTCTGTGCATCCTGGGAACAAATAAGAATAAGCTTACCTCAGAAGGATCCCCTTTTATTTCAAAAAACCCTCCTAATTTCACAAATCTCAAAACTAGGCTGTTAATCTCATGAGAGACATTTCTGAAGTTGTTCCATTTCTGTTCAGCCATCAGCACAACACAGGTAAGAAAACAGAACAGGAAACTGGAAAACAAAAATGACAGCAAAACATTTTAAGAAGTCAGACACACTTAGATTTTCTTCAAAATTGAAAAATTAGGTTGTTGCCCTATACTTCTGAATTTGTAGCAAATTACAAAATAACTTGATCAAGGTTTTTTGTGTTTGGGGCTTTTTTCACTAACACACTAGGCTAAAACAAATTATATTCATGATATACGGGGTGAAAGAGCTAATGAAGGTAGCAATGCCTCAGTGTTGATTTAGAGAGGCAAATATACTTTTCATGTATGTCCACATTCAAATACAATCTCTATCTCTTATTCCTAATAAGGAAAAGGGCTAACCATTAAGTGGTTTCATTTAATTTGTAGGCAAAGTAGCCTTTAACACCTTCATCGTATAAGGATACAATTTCCAGTAGAAGTTCTACTCAGAAGAAAAAGGCTGATAAGGAGAGTGAAGAGTGGTCAAAAAGGTGAGGGTGGAGATGCAAAGAGACACTACAGGTACTCCTCACATTTGGTAGGTTAAATGACTGCCGCAGACTTGGCAGCCTCTATTAGCAGCAGTCCTGTGGATGGCATTTTACAGATATGGGAATCTTTGGAGAAGTGCAGTT
>NW_008825566.1:4260937-4281308 GCF_000699105.1 Pygoscelis adeliae | reverse complement strand
AGAACTTTTGCACAGGAGTCAAAAGTTAAGAAACCTCCCATTCTCCTTTAGAGTTTCTGTATGTATCTGTGTGTGTGTAAGAGAGAAAAAGAGAGATCTCAAGTAAATCATATCTCCGTGCCTCAGTTTCCCATTCATAAAAGAGAAACAATCGGGTAATTTGTCTTCCTTTCACAAGATGTATGATTCCTGATGCACAAATATTTGTCATTGCCTTTCTTAGTGCATTTGTTCTGCATAAAACTGAAAAGGATTGTGCATTTTGTTAATAGAACGTGTTTCTGTGGCATCAAGCACTCCATCAATTTTAATCTCAGTTCCTATATTTCAGTAACTGCTAAATACTTCTTTTCTGGCAAAGTGCAATGCCTTTCATTTCTGTCTTTTCCCATCCCCTATGTGTAGACAAGTTACATTGAGTCCCTTGGGGTAAGAAGAGACCAGAAAGCCAGACCGATTTGTTAGGCCCTGAGGCCAAGCCTCAGGCACAAGCATGTGCAGTCTGAGAGCTTTGTTCTCATCCCCAGCACATACATAATCTCTGTTATTGTTAATGGAAGTGATGCACATACACTGAAAGATCAGATATTTTCTTTTGTTGTTCCTCCATTAAAGAATACCATAAATACAGAGCAAAACTATCCAACCAGACTAGAAAATCTCTGTCCAGTGCATGTTTTGCAGAGGAGCAACCTGGGATCTAACTTTTGAAATGAGAACTATGATGTGTTCTTAAACTGAAATATGCTTGATATACACTAGTAATGAAAGCTTCTTCCAAAGCTCTGAGCAGTGACAGTGGACAATTCAATGATAACCACAGGAGCCCGGTCATGGCATGGTAGGTGTAGCTGACGTTGACACAGTGAAGTTTTTCAGCACAAGAGAGAGAAGGAAGTACAGTTGTTTACATCTCAAGAGGAATCACTCTGAACTTGATTCAGCTCCGTTATACAGTTCCCTTACGCTCAAGGATACATTGCCTGCAAAGGAGATGTAGTCTCCAATTCTGTACATCCAGGTGAGGCTACCTTAAGACAGTTAGTTTGCCACCAAAGGGGAGAATTAAAACAAATTACTACAGGCTACCCAAAGACACATTCAAAACCTGATTCACAATGCTTTAAAATCCTGGGTTCCTTTTAAATCAAATCCCTGATGTCTCATGGTAAAAATGAGACCCATATTCCACTTCTGTAAACTTTAATTAGAGGCCTAAGTTTATGTTTGAAAAATATTCACAACATGGATATCAGGAGTGATACTGCCTCAGTTCAAATCATCCCTAACAGTTTGTTCTGCTTCACACTCTCTTCTCCCCATTTTAAGGCATCCAGTTCCACACTCCCTCATTCAGTTGTTGGCATCCCTTCCTCCAAGACGAGGAAGAGGAAGACCAGCAGACCGGCAGCACTGAGCTCTCACTCCCCAGTGCACGTGCCGTGTGTGAAGTGAGACTGGGCTGGGCTGGAGGGTGTTATTCCACAGCATATTTTGTAGCAGTTCATCCTGGACTAAACTGGCCGTTTCCAATTCACGAGCCTGCCAGGCAGCTGTATCTGTCTGGGCTGCCATATCATAAGATGACTGGGACAGTGACTGGCTCTGCTGATGAGTCACTAAAGATGGGACAAATGAGAGCTAATCAGGATGGCAGCTCCACTGAAGTGAGGACTGCAGGCTTGGATCAACAGCTATCAGCCAGCCACAGTAGCACATGCATTTACTGCTAGTGATGAAAGGGAGGGAGGGGGAAGGAAGCCTGTGGTTTGACTGAAAGATGAGATCTTCTAAAGAGTGTAATTCCATTAAAAATTGCATTCAGTAGTTTTATAAGTTCTTGGGTATCAAAATAATAAAAATAAAATATTGTCTCATTATTTCACTGACAGGATTTAAATAATTTAAGAGCACAGGCAGAGACAATGAGGCAGACAGCAGTGCTGTATCTGTATACAAGGAACCCTAAACTTTGTGGCTTCATGAGAGTTTCATCAGTGTCTAACAAAGTATTGCAGAAGAAAAGTCCAGCATTTTCTGGCAACTAGTCCATAGATATAAGCTACAAAAGTTATTTCTTTGCCCCTTCAGAGTTCAGGATGTTTACCAAGGGAGAGGGCAGTTGTATATGGTTTCAGAAAGACTATTCTCATTGTTGTTGTTACTACTGTTGTTGTTGTTGTTGTTGTTATCTAGATTTTGCCCCCAAAGTGAACCCCCCCCCATCACATTTGGATGATTAGGGCACGTTTGGCCTACACTCCACCGGTTAGAAAAGCCTTTCTCCTTTGTATATTCAGAACAAGTTTCATGAGAAGTATCTCAGAAACATCTGCCTTCATTATAATTATATTTCTATTTCAGCTGCACCAAGCTATTTACAGATGAGCCTGTTCATAAAGAGCTTTATAATTAAGCAAACAGAAATATCTTTTTATAGGATGCAGATCTAGGGGTGATAATCACACACAAAATACACAGCAACAGTTGCAAATAGAGTGTTTAATGCTAGTTATATAGTTAGTGATGTGCTCAATAAAGCCTGACATGTCTTTGTTCCTAAATGTAAGAAAATATGGTCTTTACTACACAACTGTGTAAACTGCCTTTTTCGTATACAAAAGGCCATATATTTCAGGGGGTATTGCTTGAAAGCCATCATGAAATCAAGCCCTCCTGTCTCCAGTGCAACATGATTACCAAGCTCTGGGGTGGAAGAAGGAGGTGACAGCATATATATGAATTTCGGAAGTGTGACATCTTCCTTATGTATGAGGTGTGTCCTGACACTTCCACTGATAGACACCAAAAGATAGAGAAGTGAAATGAGCAAGTATTGGCAGAAGGAAAAAAAAAGACAATCTATTATTTAGCAAAATTACTGTCTAAGGCCTTTTCACAGTGTATGTGCTCCAGAAATCCAATCTTCTCTCTTCTGAAGAACATCTTTGTCACTTACTTCTCTCAAGACTGCAAACTTACTTACTCTTTTGCAGCACTTTCTTAGAATTTTTATAACCAACTGTAGCCCAACAAGTGGGTTTGTAAACTGAACTGCTGTGATACACCATATGAAACCCAAGTGTGAGCAACATGCCAAAGAAAACCACACAAAGATTAAATTAAACTATACATGACACCTCATTTTTCAAAAACAAGGGTTTGTTTGTAGGAATTTCTATGGTAGGTATTTTTTTCCCTTCTTCACATTTAAATCACCCAAAATAGATGTCTGAAAGAAGACAGCAGAGAGCAGACCCCTATATATAAACTAAAAAAAAGCTATGAACAGAAGTGATGTGAGTAGAATAACATCGTTGCTAAAATCTTTGCTAAAATCATGTGGAATCACTTCAATATATTCCAGGTAAACGAAAGAGTCTAATTTAGTTTAGAAGTTGCTATTAATTTATATTATTTTTATACCCTTGAACAGATTATAAATATTCTGGTGAGATATTCCTAGAAGGATTTGAAAGGGAAATATGTGGGAGATTTCAGTATTTGTCAATACCCTTTAATATGAGTTCTTACAAGGTTTATTCATGCTTTATACTTCAGGTTGGTTTTAAAGATTCAACATGGGTGCTTTGCCTCCCTGGAGGGCCTTTCCTTTGTCCGTTGACTATACAGAGTGCCTCTGGAGGCAGAGCTACAAGTGGGCAATGTAAATACTCTCTTTCATTCAACTGCACCACATCTAAAGCGGTTTCTTCATTGCTACACCATGGATTTCAGAAAGCGTCAAGTAGTTCTTATAATCATGTTAGACAAACAGTCTTAAACTCAATGATGGGATTACAAAAGTGTTCTGATGCCTGATTTGTACTGCTGTTTAACTTGAAAGGGTCTCCCGGTAAACATCCAAAAATGACTTCATTACGTTCCTTGAAACCAAAGACTTGACGGCAGTTAAGCACTGGGTAAGCTGTGATATTTCCTTCTTTTCCTCATCATGCCAATCAGTGTCTTATTCTCATTTCTCCGGGTTTCTCCATCTGTATCCACCCATTGCCTCTTGCCTTGTATTTCAATTGCAAGCTCTTGGAGAAAGAGATCTTCCTATTCTCTCTGTGCAGTGAGGCATAATGGAGTCAAGAACTGGCACTCTTAGGTGCCACAACAATACAAATAACAAACAGGGCAATATTTCTTCATCCACAGAACTGCACAGAGCAAGGGATCCAAATAGAGACATGTATTATGTAAAACAAGAATATTGTTTCTCTATTATGTTTTCATGCACTAAAAGCATGTCCTTTCAGTATCAAATGGTTTCTGGTTTAAATTATGGAGGGAAAAGAAATATGTCTCAGTGAGGATACAAGATGTATGTTGCCTACAATGTGGACAGTAAAATCTTAGGGGAAATAATGCCTTAAGGGATCGGTGCTATTAAAAACGTGATAGAGACCAGGTCCCAGATAAGACTAGGCAAGAACCACACGATCTCCTGATGACCAACACGACCAATCCCTGAAGCCTGGCTGAGTGTGTGACACTTAGTTAAGATGTGGGAACGCGTGAAATTTGGCAGCCCTGAAATCTCAAGTCTCACACACAGAAAACAAAAAACATCATTGCTGTCTGTTCCAGGTTTGTTCCAGTTGTAGCTTCCTAGCACCATTGTCCCTGCCAGACAGACCCCAAATGAACTGATATTTCTAAAATTAGAGCTGCATTTCATTAACTTTTTAGTCTGCAGCTTGTGAGGCTAAGAACATGGTCCTAGGTTTTGTGTGAAATTCCCAACTGGATAAAGTGTGGAAAAAGAAATGTTAAAGAAGAAATTAAAATAGAACTTCTTGATGGTTTCCATCATCTCTCTCCCTCCCCCAGTATGAAGTTGGAAGCAATGTAAATGCAGAACATCTGCTTCTTGAATTCTTTACTCCCAGAGGTGCTGGTTCTGGGTTAAGCGCTCACTTTCTGGCTCACTCCCAGCTTGCTATCAACTCACATTACTGCACTGTTCCAGACCAAAATCCAACTCCACAGAAGAATGTTAAATGCTAGAAATGGGGGAATTGTAATGGAGCAACTTTCTATCAATTCCTTTTGATTGTGGCTGACAGCTGAATTTACATAACTGCTGGTGAGCGTCAATTACTGATGACTACCAGATAGCCTTTCCAGCTGAACAAGTAATACAGATAACCGAGTGCACATCAGGTAGGCTAAAGATTTCATCATAACCACAAAGCTGCAAATGAAGACCTGTCGCTATTAAGCCTGAAATGCTGGTAGAGTGTGTGGGAGACGCAAGTGTCAATACTGTAAGTTAGTGCTGTCCCAGGGCCAGCAACATGGCAGGAGGTTTTAGGTGTTGTCATATTCTCACGTGTCAAATCATCTGCTCCATGTTGTCCTTATGATGTGGTCAGAGCCTTATTATAGAACTCTTTGATGCAATTCAGTGCGGGCTGGATGAAAGAATAACTTGTAGTAGACAAATATAAAGCCTCTTAACTAGGGTTGTGATGTGTTCTGTGTGGGATATGTTTCATCAGCATATTCATAGCATGCGCCTCTGACAGATCCGAGTTTGATTCTCAAGGTGTGAAAGTGTCAAGCTATCATCAAGTCCCATTTTCCCATGCATCAAGTTTCTCATGTTTATCAGGAGAGGAGAGCCATAAACCTCCTCAGAACAGGCATCTCTCAATGTGACTGCAAAAAGAAAAGGGATGAGGGTTGCGGCTGCCTTTATCAGCCTTCTCCTCAGCCAAACAAGAGTTTTTCACTTCCTTCTTCATGCAGGAAGAACCTGGCAATGTAGCATTGCTCCCAATTTCTTGTTGTCAGTATCAGAAGGAAAGGGATCCAGTCTTCCCATCTCTCTTGAAATGACAGGAAATCCTTATGACAGAAAAAAAGGCATGGAAGGAATTAGCTTGGACAATGCACGTTGTTAACAGTCTATCATCCACATTATTAATGTGCCATGTGTGGTCTCCAATATCTGAACTGTGGGAATAACAGCAGTATTGCAAAAATAATAATTTTTATCATATCTAATTCATGGAATGTTGTGAAGACAGTTTTTAAACTATCCTCACCAGAGAAAAATGAGCTAATTAAGGCTTCAGCAGCAGACTTGGAGAAGGTGAGAAGTAGGGAGAGTCAGAATCTGAGAATGAAAGATAGCCAAGTCAAAATAACTCTTAAAACCAAATTTGGCTTATGAGCTGTCAAAACTGTGTTGCCATTGGCTAAGAAAAAATGTGAGTTATCAAAATATGTTGCTCTCTATCTAAGGAAACAATTCAAAAAGCAAGAGAGAGGAGGGAAGAAAAGGGTAGAAAGACTGTCATCTTGAAAGGGAAGGATGAACTCAGAAAGGAAGCCCATCAGGCTTTTGTGCTACCTTTAAATCTAGATCCTGACAAGGTCCAGCATTCAGACCACGAGGTGAACAGTTGTCTGTTGAGACACAGCTTAAGATGAGGGGAACTAAACAAATAAGATTATTATAATAGTATTCTATGATTGAACTGATGTTTTATTTACTTTTTGTAAATGTCTTTCCAACTTTTTACTTAAAAGCTTAACCCATTGCCTGGCTAGAATAAACTTGTACTGCTTTCATTCTTAAGTGTGTTTGGTTTAATAGGCAAGTCCACGTAAAACTGAAAAATAGGGTACATAATAATAAAAGACCACTGTAGGCAATATTTAGTTAAGCTGAGATGGCCACAGAATAAGTGAGTACAGTAGGAGGCAAGGGAGTGATGCCTTGTTGGCTAAAATGTCACTTCCCCTCTGACATTTGGAGCTCCAGGTTTTTGGGAGCGACTATGCAGGGATCAAACTGCAGGGAGGCAATACATGTGCTCCTATACAACCCAGCTCCCTTGCACCACCACCCCAGCTCCCTTTTCTGTCAGTACCACAGCATGTCAACAGTCAGCCCCCCACAACACTTGCTCTATACCATGGTCAGAAATCTGGAGAGACAGTTCGTTTTCCCCCGTGGCCAGACAGACTCAGCCCCTAGTGAACCCTACACATGAGGAACTCGTGAGTCAGGGGCAGCCAGAATGCCAGTGACATCAAGACAGAGCAAGCTGTACGCTTAGGGGACAAGGAAGAAGTTGTGGCAAGCTGGACAAAATAGCTTTCCTGGACTGCATTAGTCAGTATCCTTTGTGAAAGAATTGATTAATAACAGCTGCATCTGTACTGTAGAAAGTAAAATCCTATTTTATCTATATATATATTTGTTTTAAAAGAGCAGAAGGCTATTCAAAGCCGAGTCAATAGTGACATTACTGGAACTCATTTGGAATGGACAATGGTTGGCCTATTGTGTTAAATTCCTGAGGGTTTGCCTATTTTTGTATCAGATTACAGCTTTATTAGGTACAACTGTTTTTACATTTCATTTTTGTGATTAATGATGCTAAAAGGATTTTGGCATTTCAAATGTTGTACACAAACCTAATGGGCAAAATCTTCTGTAAACTTCTTCTAAGCTCTTGGCAAACTTTCCTCGGGAGCAAATATTAACTCCAGATAGTGTTTATTAGCTTTTATAAAATAATCACTGTAATAGTGGCATGTAATTGCTGGAGGTAAGAGAACATCCAGGCCAAGAATTAATCAAGTTCGAGCTCCTTAATAGAAACAGGTCAGGAACAATTTATTTCTTGCCCAGTTTGTATTTAAAATAATATAATTTTCCTCTGATTTTGTGTCATATTCCAAGAGTGATTTCATACACAACATTCCCTGAATAAACTGTGTTCTTAACTAGAGACGGGTCTGAACAGCAAAGTTCAGGACCCACTTTATACTCTGACAAAACATGGAGGCGTTTGGACTTTAAGCTTTAATTTACACATTACGAAGGGTAGAACAAGCAAAACATTCAGATCTGAATCCAACCCCACCGGCTTTTTAACCCGCTGCCCAAAGTCTGAATGTTTCTGTACACAGGGTTTTATTTGAGGATGTCCTGTCAGCATCAGACAAATGGGAACCAAATACTGTTCTTCAAAGAGATCGCAGTCAGTATGCTAGACTAATTAAGCTTTTACTTGTAATCATTTACAGGTTACAGTTGATCCAGAAAAAAATCACAGCAGGAGGAACACAACCCTGACTTCTTGTATATGGTATCTTTCATGCAATAGGCACCAAAGTCTCTTGCAATTGCCCTCTAGAAAGTCAGTGAAGCCTTCCTACTGAACCACTGTGTGCCATGTAATTCCTTGAGCAGAAACAGTGCAGTAACAGTCTATCGACAAGAGATATGAGGAACGGTTAAAGCATGCCTATGTCATGAGTATAGACATATCTAAGACAACACCAGGTGAAAAAAATTCAAGAACTAGAAGTGCCACTGAAAAAAAACTTAACCTAAGTTCAGTGCAGTATACATACCTCTATATAGCCTCACAATTTGGGATACTAAGTAAGGTAGATTTATCACTTAGGGTTGATGTTACCTCAGGCACCCCTGAATCCCATTCTATGTGCAGTGAAGCTGTTGATCATGCATTTTGTTTGAAGTTAAAGCCATAGTGTAGGATGCATATCAGGAGATGTGATCTCTCAGGCATATCAAGCTGCATCAAGGCATCCGAGCACAGTTTCAACACAGGAGGCGAGTTCTACTCATTAGCTCAACTGACATCTCTGCAAAATCAAACGTGCCCAGGACCATGCTGAGGACAACAAACTTGGAATGGTCTGTGTCCATATTCAGCTCTCTTACCCTCCAAAGCAAGGTGGTTGCATCTAAAATGCTCTGGGTAAAGTCAACTCCCCATTCCTGTCTGGAAATCGTCTGGAAGAGTGCCAGTTAGCTCAGGCAAATACCATGGCTGTGACCAGCCTAACAATTTGACAGCATGGTTAACTGTGGTACCTGGTTTTGTACTCTGAAGCTGTTTAAGTTGCCGGGAAAAGAAACAAAGAGGCTTCATGTATGCTAGCTCATAGGGGACTTTTGGGTTAGTTTGTTCTGGGAAACAAAGACGTCCTTAGGCACAGGCCAGTCCTGGAATCTGCCATTTTTCTGTTTGTAAGAAAAGTCAGAGACTTGCTATGGAAGTTTTAGGGCAAGGGTCTCATCAGCAACAGCATGAAGTGCTCTGCCTGGGTAAGCAGGAATCAAAAGCACAATACCCACACTGAGGAAATCCACCCATTCTCTAGTGCTAGAATTCACATTTCTATTCAAAAGAGCTCACAGAAGCCAGTCCACTCTCCTTTTACAATCTGTTGAACATCAGCCATCAATCATATTTAATGTATATAAACACCTCTGCACAAAATCTTAGGGGATTCTAATTCAAATAAAACCATTAACTATACGTTTGAAACTCCTTTTTTTTTAATCATAAGATTTGCCTTTAGATTTGTCCTGATCAAATCAAAGTTATTTCAATGTTATTATTTTCCTAACCCTAACCTTCTAGTGCATACTGTGAAATCACAATACTGTACAGAGGAACACTGTATATGGATAATGACTCGCAGTTGTTACACATTACATCATGGAAAGCAGTTTTTCCCACTTCTCGGTGCTGGAGCTTCACTTAGAAAACCTGCCATTTCAGTGCCTCAAGGGGCTCCCCATCTCCACGGGTGTCAGATCCTTCTATTTATCTAAATCACTTCTGCTATCAGCTGTGGAAAAGGTAGTATTAAAACTAAATATGTAAGCCTGTCCAGACCTGGACCTCATCCAGCTCCATGCAGACTCATGCAGGTGTCTCTGAACGCTGATCTCCAGGGCTCCAAGGGAATACAGAGCAGAAAATCGCACGCTGACCTTGTCCAAAGCCAGCACAGGCTACAGATTAGTTGATTTGCATGGGCTGTTTATCTAACAATTGCTCTGCAAGATACACCTCACTGGATAAAATATAGTGATAATTTTAATAATCTTTTATATTGGATGATCACTTTGCAGGACTAAACGTGGGCACCTAACTGCTATTCAAAAACATATTCAAGAACCTACCACTTACACAGGAAGAGGAAAAGAGTGGAATAATTCCCAGGATCTATTCTTCAGTCTGATTCATGAAAATATACATCTCTGTCTTTTTACCTTGATTCAAAATCCTAATATAAAACTCAGTGCAGTTTCCACAGATTAATTCAGAATCTGTTGGTTCACATTTACAACTCAGTTTCCCCCCAGCCAGAACTGTGGAGTTACAAAACCATGCTGGCTTCTGTGCTGGAAATGAAATCCCGACTGAGATGAGATGAACCTAGTTTTGGTTGGGAGTTCTAGTGCAAGCAATTTTTTTATAGAGGCCCTATAGCTAGAATGAGGAAAGACAGCAAAACTCTCAAAGCTGTTAAGTGGCATTTACAAAAGTCCACAACAACTCAATTGTTTTCAGTGTTCCGCAGAAAAATCTTTAACTGGCCTGTGAAGAAACAAAAGGAGTTTTCTTACTCCTCTTCACAAATTGGCTAACCACAATTGCAACTTAAGTAAAGAATTTACCTTCAGGTAAGAATTTCTGCAAGAGAAATGAAAAATGCAAGAGAGAAAAGGGCCCTTCCCTCTGCAACTGTCCAGCAGAGCGAGCTGACCATTTTGGGCATCAGGACCACAGCAAATGACAGCGTGTGACAGAGATCCCGAGTTCTCACTTTGCCATATATATCAACATTCAAAGTAAAAAGTTCATATTCATACCAAATTATGGCCCTAGTGAGAACGAATGCCATAGATTTTTATTGCTATGCAATTTTATATTACGTATATAAAAATACGGTGCTCACTGCACAGTTGAGTAAAGCTAAAATTCCTCCCTAGAAAATCTGTGTAATCTTGTGTTTGACAGGACATGACAAATACCATTTGTGAATAAAAAAGAGGGGAGAAATGCAGAGAAAGGGCAAAGGAGACAATGATAACATGAGGTATTAACTTGAACAGACATTCATCAAAAATTACAGGTTTCATCCATTTCTGGTCACTTACGGTAGGCTTGTGGAAAAAATAGCTTTTAGAATGAAAATATGTCTCAGAAGTAAACATGGCTTTCTGGATGGAACAGGCTGCACAGAAAAAGGCACGGAGATGTAACCCAGAAATACACGTAGGACAAGACAAAGTTTGCTTCACATGTAAAGATGTGATCCATGGGGAATGAGAAGGCCTCTTTTCAATCTGGGACCATCGCTGAGACCCTTTTTGGGGGATCCTGGGAAAGAGCTATTTCTGCTGGCATAGGTACCTCTACACCTTCACCACTGGCAGTAAATTATGGGAAGAAAAAAAAAACCAACTTGATTTCAAGGCCTTAAGGAATCTGATCTGGACTTGCTGAGGCACAGTAAGAGTCTTGAGTATGATGTCCAGAGTATCACGCCAAGCAGGCTTGCACACCGAGGTGCACACACACACATATCAAAGCCACACTTCTGGGATTGTGACAGTTCACTTTCACCAGTCAGGCAGCACTTTCACATGTCATGTTGCAGCGATGGTGTCAGATACGTGCGTTTTAGACATACAGAGAAGCATAGGATGAAAGTCTAACTATAATTTTATAATCACTCATCCAGAAGCATACTCTTATGCCAGTGTGACACTTATTCCAGCAAGCAAATACTGTTTACAAAATCTTTTTCTAAATGTGTATTAACTACATGGCACTGAACATTTCACTGATGATTAAGAATCAAAGTCCTTGCCACAAAAGGTTCATAATTTAAATGAAAAACACACGCTCGAGATAGATTATGTGATGTAAGAAGTAAGGCAGTAGGCAAAAAAATTTAGCGCACACCTCTTCAGACTTGGCATTGTTTAGAGAACGATAAAAATCAGGATTTCCTAAAAAAAAGAGAAAAATCCTACCTATTAAAGCCACAATAGGAAAGCATTTTGGAATCTTCCATGTTTCTCGGTTATGTTCTTTTTGGGTCTATTTTCCTCCACTTTTTGCAGAGCTTTCAGCCTGTGACTGAACTGAAACCAGCCAATCTCTCTTTCTGGTTCATATATATTAGCTCAGTGCTGTTAGGTTTGTTTCTCCAAAACAGCAGGGTGCTGGGATTTTTTAAAGGTTTCCACAGAAATTAAGAGGAGAGGGATATAATACCTTCAACTCAAATTTATTTCTTTTAATTCATTTTATATGCACTTGGGGCCTAAATAACTCAAGAGTAATTACTGAAAAGTAGCCTATTGTGTGACTTGCACCCCTTTGTGAGCAACTATTGCCTTAACTCCAGATGCAGAGTATTTTGTAACATGACTACACTCCACATTCCCTCTGTGGAGCATACAGACAAGCATACACAAGCAGTGGATCCATTTTTCACTTGCATGCCAGAATAGCTAACCATATGTGTACAGTTACCCATGTATATAAAGGCCAGCAATCAATTACTACTACTAGAAGTTAGTACAAATCAGGAGACAGACGTAACACCTCACAACTGTCTCTCTAAATAGTAGTGCCCCCTAAGCCTACCCTTATAATAGATTAAAGTTACTCCTGACAACACAATGTAGTCCTTAATATTTTGACTAACAAGCACCAACTTCTGGTAATGTGGTCTCGAATAACAATAGCAATGACAAGTAAGAAATTTTAAGCATTCATTCAAGTTGCTGGTCTCTGTTCGAATTGTTACCACTCGTAGTGTGGCTTGAAAACTTTAATACACACATTCATTTGGACAGAGTTTACTTTGTGCGGGGCAAACAAGACATCTCGCACAAAAAAATTCCATCAGCTGCACAATATAGAGTCATATCGTTATTACAGGTCTCTGGGGCCTGTGTGAAATACAAATGAATGTGCAAGTGTTATCAGAATGAAAGGGCAGAAATGAGGAAAATCTGGCACCAGCTAGCCACCTTTCACTGAGCTAGATAACTACATCTTTCCTCTCCTCATTTTTCCTCTCTGTTACAAGCATATGGAAAAAAAATCAATAAGGTGTGTGGGGAGAGGAGTCATTTCTGAAACTTTTTTATTTGCTTCAATAAGCTGGAAATCTCAGGATCTCTAACACCTGAGGTTTTTTCCTCCTCAGTCCAAAGAAAGGGGGCTGGGCTTTTTCCCTGTTAGCATGAAGATTTTTATTTTTTCATACAGAGACCAACACTTCTTTCACTCAGAAATTTTCTTTGAACAGAAAACATTTGTTATAAAATTAGATTTTAGACAAAAGCATTAAACCAGCACTATTCCTAGGATATTTTATGTTTAGATTTTCCATGTACTCATTAAGAAAATGTAAATCTGAATCTACATTGCATTGTGTAATGTAGATGGACACACATCTGGCTGAACACACATACACTGTGAAAGATTTGGAATTGTATTTTCTTAATGAATACGTTCAAATGCATACAAAAGACATCAGTATTACACAACCTACCACTCAAAAAACAGCAAACCACAGAATTAGCGTTGTGCATGAAACCTTAATTTATCCCCCTTTGGGAATATACATCATGAGGTGGTACAAGATGGTATAACTGTACCACCTCCTATTTTTGCACAGGACCTTGACTCATTCTTCTCATTCTCCTTCCCTTCTTCACTCGATATGTGATGGCATGAAGTCATGTGCTAAGTATAGGATTATTAATTTCCTTCTGGGCACTATGTGCAGCCTGTCACCACTGACAGGCTCATTCAGTAACTGAATTATTCTCAAACATGAGTGAATATATCTGCCTGACACCTCTAGGACTTTAGCTGCTATTATTATTATCATTATTATTAGTAATAATAATAATAATAATAATTTACAAGGTAGGAATAAAAGAGAGATTAAAGCTAAAATTTTCTATTTAGAAGAATTTCCCAACTGAAGATCCTAGTTTGAGACATCTAGAACCAAATGTCTCAGAATAATTAAAATAATAATAATAATAATAATAATAATAATATATCTGCCTGACACCTCTAGGACTTTAGCTGCTATTATTATTATCATTATTATTAGTAATAATAATAATAATAATAATTTACAAGGTAGGAATAAAAGAGAGATTAAAGCTAAAATTTTCTATTTAGAAGAATTTCCCAACTGAAGATCCTAGTTTGAGACATCTAGAACCAAATGTCTCAGAATAATTAATGTTTTAGAGATCTTTGTGTATTCAAACACGGCAACAATTAGTATTAGTTGTATCTGTTAGCAGTCAGCATTCCTGTAAATCTGTAACAGCATCCTATGTTAAGCTCCCTATAAATAAGGAAGGTACAGTTAGTGGCCAAGAGTAAAACTGTAGGTTTAAATAATGTTTGCTTAGTCACAAAAGAACTCTGTGGAGAACTGTAATCACAGAGTAAAATTGTATGGCATTGCACCTCTTGAGCCAGAAAGCTGTTCCTCTTTCCAGCAACTCCCCAGCTCTTTGTCCGTGCACACTTATAAGACAAGGTCCTTCAGAGAATGTTCTTTACCAAACACCCTTCAAGCAAGCGCATACCCTGTCTGATGCACTAAGTAAAACAGTGATTCTGAAGCAAAAATGAAAAAAAAAAAATGTTTACATACTTGTTTAAATAAAGAGCAGAGGTGACAGTGTTTTTAAAATAAAAGATACAAATACTCTGTAATTAAACATGGTCCATCATACCATATCAATTTTGGAAAAAAAATCTACTGGTATGGAGACATGTTTCAATTGTAAATATATTTTCTATAATATTTTGAAATTGGGGTATTTTTGAACACCAGAACCAAAATTTCTCTTTGAAAATTTGCAACTTTGTAATAAAAGATGGGCATTTTGGTTTCTAGTCAGCTCTGTTACAGACTTTCTTAATTAATGTATGGAAAGAGATTGAATTAAAGTTAGGCAGATAAACTTCAAAATGTTATGTTCTTCCTTTTCAGTCCTTGTATTTATGATGCTAAAATTCTTCCTCTCTCTCCCATGCCCCACAGATAGAATTACGACCAATAATACTATTCTGTGGAACTAAAACTGGTTACCAGTGTGGTGTTTGGCAAATCCACAGTACCAATTTTATTCATTTGAGCCAAATGGGTAACCAAGCAATAACAGTAAATAATTATTTTCTATGCAAATGTTATACACATTTTACAAGGGCATTTCAGAGCAAAGAAATATGTAGTTTCCGTAAGACTGAGCTAGGATCAAACTTTTGGAAGAAAATGTCCCGTCTCTCTCATTCTGTCCACCCACTCAACCTTGGGTCATTCTTGCAATCTTCTTCTACCCACGGTTCCTGTAACAGGGTAAGCCAGTGCCTGAACTGGAACCAGGGCTCTGGTTCTCTCCACAGCTACTCTTCTGGGGAAAAGAAAGGTACCTGCACATGCCTGCCATTTCCTATGTGCTCAATTTGATATCCATTTAGAGAAAAGACATATATCCCTTGTTGATGTGTATGGTCTAGGTTCAGTTGGAGTAAGTACGTCTACATTACATCATTCCGTTTAAGAACAAAGGCCATCGGCGTCTCACTGTGATACTGGCGTTTTCCTTTTCTAAGCACTAGTGTCTTAGGGCTTTATAGGTCAGCTTCCTAGTGAATAAGAATTAAAAAGTCAGAGACAGTCTGGGAATATTCTACCTTACACATTTATTTCCATATATGCATGAACACTGAAAGAGTAGAGGCTGAATTGAATATAGGTACTGTACATCTCTTCTTTCAGAGTTCTTTGTCCAACACCAAAGCCTGGTTGGCAGGAAGCAAATTTGTCTGAAAACTTTAGGGTATGAGAGCAGCATAAAGCAAATGCCTCTTTTGCTCCTATAAGTCCCTCTAATAAAGCATCATGGTTTATGTATTTCTTCTCAAGACTGAACATTTGCTCAAACACAGACAAATAACTTGGCAGGCTATGTATAATAGCACCACCTAGTGATTTCCTGCAAGAACCACGTGCTCTTCCAGCACTGGTATTGTAACATTAAAATTATGTGAGACAGAAGCACTTTAAAATACTTAAACAGTGATGTTAATCTGTATAATCTATTGTATATCTTAAATTATTTGTAAATTGTTTCAAAAAGAATTATTCTTAGAATAATGTGTTCTTTCAATAATTCATGAGCAAGTACACAGGAGGTGCAGAAATTTTTGGAACAGAATTGAAAGCACTAGAAAGAAGGTTTTTGCATTACTAAGAAATTCACCAGTGCTTAACCTTTTAAAAGGAAGATGATATTTTTTATTCACTTACTTGAAAATGTACCATTATTGTTTAAATTAATCCCTTGCAGAAAAAAGACTGATTTCATTGGAAAAACATATATAGTTTAAGAGAAATTTGGCCTGCTTCTGATCAAAGAAGTATTTGCAATGACGTGTATTCCATGAATGTGAAAAACTGGTAGGATTGTACACAACACAAAGTTCCCAGGTTGGCAAATATTGCCAGGAATAAACGTCGCCCCCCCCCCCAAAAAAAGAACCACACACATTTTTTGAATATTTCACAACCCCAAGTATTGAAATATCTTAGCTATTCCTTGAGCACTTTTTTTTTTGTCTGTACAAGGAGCTTTTACTCAATAAATGACTAAATTTGAATGTGGTCTTATGGACATAAATACTTCACATGCGCCAAAACTTGGACATATATAGAACACACAGAATTTAAGTTTCAAAAGAAAGGTTAGCTTCAATGAACACAAAGATTAGATAGGCTCTAAGTCCTTAACCTCCCCTGCTGAAGCCAATGGAAAACCTTCATTAACCAAACTAAGTTCAAAAAATGCACATATGTGTACGTATACATATCCCTACATATGCATATATATATTTGTTTCCATGTGTACACATATATAAGTGTAGATTGACCTTAGAGGAAATCAGGCCCTCTAAAAATGCTATGATGATGATTGTACAATGGGCTTCTTTGCTTTTCCAAAGTTATGCATATGTCATAATGTGCTAAAAAGCATAAAAAATAGTTTAAGATTACCCTTTTAAAAAATGGAAAATCCTAAACCCTGCTTCTCCTTGACAGCAGTTCTAACCCTCATCAGAGACCAATCAAACTGCAACAGTGGCAGGCAGCTGTTTAAGGCCAGCGGATGGGGCCAGAGCCATGGTAAGTGCAGGACTGTAGCTGTCGCATCCCCAGTCACTGCATTCCCGTGCTCAGGACTGAGTCACCCACACTATTTCTTGTGAGCAAGGCTGTCATCAGTTTGACTTTTTGTCTCTTTATCTCTGTTTGGCATCTTCCTGTACATAGATCTCAATTATTCTCCCTGCATTTGGGCATTATTTTAAATGCTTGGGTTTTGTTTTGTTTTGTTCTAACTTAAAGTTTTGAATCCAAAGATTCACTGGAAATGCCTTGAGGTAAGTGGTAAGAGCCAGAACCTGAGCTGGATAAATGGCGATCTAAAGCGCATATGATGATAGTTTTTCTTCCCTGACTGGATAGCTTCCTTTAATAAGACCTAAGACATAGTTACATCATGCCATCAAGCCAGGACAAAGTTGTCTGAACTAATATTGCTCTAAGCTGAAATTTCCTTCAGTGCAGCACAGCACTATGAAGGGATCCATGCTTCATCTGAAAGAAGCAAAACAGAATCAGTACCACACTAATTGGCATACCTGCTAATCCCAGACCAACACAGCACTGACTTTGCTGCACTACATGTAATTGTGAAGCTATCCTGGACCCTCCCTGCTTCAACCCTATCTGCACGTGGTCCGGTTGGGAGTGTGAGCTTATAGTACTATACACTGAAATCTCCTCCACTCAGATATCATCCAGTTTTCTTTTCTTTGAGAAAAAGAAAATCATCATCACTATTACAATTTCCATCTCTTTCTGTGACATCTACAGGAGCAGATTCAGCCTGGCTGCCGGCCAGTGGTGGCTGTATGATGCCACTGTTGCTCTTCACCCTACAGCTGAGCACCACAAGGACAGGATGTGGTCCCAGGGCAGTGACTGCTCATGCTGCAGTACCCATAGGGGGCTATACGAGCTATGTGGACAATAAGAGCACTAAAAGATCTACAAGACATTCGTTTTCCTCTGTGACCATGGGACTCAGCACTTGGACACACACTCGCGAGTGTGAGCTGTACGGAAATCTATGGGAGACGTGTGGGCTCCCACTCGGTGCAGACACACAGCTTTTTGATTGTTCTCCTTCAGGCAACTCACCTCCCCTTACTTCCTTTGGGAACACTGATATACCTTGATCTATGGTATAGGCTGTACCAACTGCATTTCGGTACTCTAGAGCATATGGAAATCTTAAATGTGGATCTGCATTTTTCTACTATTTTTCTGTGGTATCTCTCTCACTCACATTCTGTTGTCATCTACGTTTTCTACGCTGTTTTCACAACTCATTTTCACCTTCCCACATGAAGGATATCTCTGGCAGGGGACATTTATATTGCAAGTAACCTAAACATTTCAGTTTGTGCTTACTACACTGAAACTGGCAGTAGTCTTAGAGTGATGGGGAAATGCATGCCCCTGCATGGCCTTGAAAACACAATGAATTGTACACAGGACCTACAGTCCCTTAAACTCCCCACGTACACACTCCTGCCATTCTCTACATTCCCGTTTGCCCATAGAACTTAAACTTCTATTTTGTTCCTCAGAACAAACTTGAAATGCAAATGAAGGGCTAGAAGAGGGCTGAGGTCTGTCTGCACATGATTCAATGGTGGCTTCAAGGAAGAGAACTGCCCTATTTTAAGATAGGAGAGAAGCAAAAAGTCACTGAGTCTTGCCACCTGTTTTGATCAGGGAACCAGCTTTAATACTATTGTGGCACTACTTTGCATGTTTCCCTTTGAATTAAAAAAAAAAAAAAAGCAAGCTGGGAAAGGCCTAAAAGAGACTGGGGTTTGGCAGTGAGAAGGGCTGTTGGGGAAATCCAACAACTTACAGTGCATGCTTAATAAAAAGGTTTCTTCTTAAGAAAAAGAGAAGTTGCTGTACTCTGGTTGGGCACTTCCCCTGAGGACCTTGAAAGAAACACTGGCAGATGAAGTGTGAACTCACGTGGGAGACTCAGTAGATGGCACTCCTCCCCCTGAGTCAACACAAGGGCTCAGCTTTGGGTTAGAAGCCATTCTTCCAAGGGGGATGGGGCAAAATCTCTTCTATAAGATACAGGATTCAATATATATACACACACAAAAACATATATTCAAGTTGTAAATATGTATAAAACTTAAACAGTCTAGGGCCCAACTTGCTTGGAGACTACTTTTCTCCATATGTCCCAGTGTGACCCATTTCCTTCTAACTTCAGCCATGGCGGTTGGAGTGACAGATGCTGTGGGTCCTGGCATGGACCAGAGGAGCAGACAACAGGCTATTGCAATATGAAATTGCCTTGGAGTATGAGGAGAGTCTGTTAAATCTTCCTGCTTGCACAGGACAAGACAAATGCAGTTCTTTAGTTTCCCTGCTTGGATAACTTCTTATATTTGAAAATATAAAATCATCCTCTTGTTCTACCCAGGAGATGATTGCAATGTGTGGATAGATAATTCCTGTATTTGTACAGAATTTGTAAATTCTTCTATGATCTTTAGAAACAAAAGTCCACAATAAGTGGTTACTATTAAGGTATACAGAGAAAATAATACATTGAAATCTAGCTAAGTTAGTCCTCATGTCTATAATATTAATTTACACTGCAGTTCCTTCATCATGGATTTTCTATACATTTTACTCTGCTGAACAACATTTTCTTAATACTTGCTGAAGCACCTACCAATCCAAAAATATAGTTCACATACCTCTATGCTATCTTCCAAATCAGAGTTTGGAAGAAAATTGTAAAGTGAAATGACAAATAATCTGAAGAGGGAAAAGTAAGAAGACCTAGAAAATAAAGAAGTGTCGCAACAGATATTAGAATTTTCCATTGCAAATTATCACCACTAACCGGCTGTCTGGGAAACACTCCAACCTGATGTTGGGTTCTCTTTGATAACGTGGTGTTTCTAAGCAACATTTCTAGTCAGCCCATGTGTATGAGTGGTCAGCCACCACTCCGCAACTTCAAAACATGAATTTCTTTTGTTAGATGCAGATCCAATTTGCTGTTTGGTTTTCATATGAAAAATACAGCAGGCTTTTTAAGATACAGTTTAAAAAAAAAAAAAAGAAAGCAGTGCTAAATATTGTAACACATTTCAACACATATAGCAGCATGGCTAATTTATTCAATACTACATTAATGAACCCCTTTTTTTGTTCTTAAGCTAAGCAGATGGATGTTCAGGTAGCATGTGTTAAAGTTGTCAAGAATTTATTTTCTAATTCCATTCACATAAGCAGCTGAAGGCACTTCTTACATAAGAATGACAGTGATAACAATTAGCTGGTTTCTTCACTCAATATGTTTCCACTATAATCCCAGATGAAATATTTTTCAGGACTTGCC
>NW_008825566.1:4260237-4260917 GCF_000699105.1 Pygoscelis adeliae | reverse complement strand
TTCCTTCCAAACCTTGTATGTGAAAAAGATGTGAATTCCAATCCCTCAGAGTCCATGGACTGCCCATCCAGCTTGGATCGATGCTTTGCAAGTTCAAGTGCAAGGCGTGTATAATGATTAGGTAATTCATAATTTAATTTGGAAACTGTTCCTATCTCACCCAAAAATAATTTTAGTTTGATATGTAGGGATTCATATCACTGATAAATAAAGAACAGGCATGTTCCTGTGAAGTGAGAAATAATCAGTTCTGCAACAGACAGGATCTCTCACACTGACGGCTGATGGACGTTGAGCTAGACAGAGTCCTGCAGACTGCTGGCAGGGATGGGGATACAGTGGAGCCACAGGAGATCACTGTGTTCAGTGAAGTTAGGCACCATTTTCTGCGGCTGTGCTTGCATCTCAAAGAGACTGACTTCAGATCGCTGGCAAGGACAGTTGCATTCCACACTCAGGCAGAAAATATTTTAGATTTCTATAAAATCATCCTATCAAAATGAATATATTTTATCAACTCAGATCTGGAATATATGCATCCTACCGGTGCTAATTATAACGAGACATATGGTTAAACAGCATTTCAGATTGAGACAGTTTGGGGAATTTCTCTACCTACGATTTCTTCTTGACACTGGAATCTTTCTTATGGACATCTGTCAGGATGCAAGTTCCAGCAG
>NW_008825566.1:4247302-4260198 GCF_000699105.1 Pygoscelis adeliae | reverse complement strand
GATCCTTTGCTTCCATATTGACATAAAACCCACAGTAGGTGACAGAAAAGTTGCTTGCACCTGGCTCATGGCTAAAAATAGTGAGCCATTAAACTTTGATGATCCTCCATTTAAATGGAGCACACTTGGATAAAAGATGGCAACTATCCAGAGCAAATGGTTATTTCAAGTCTGATTCCCAGGAAAGACAGTAATTGAACAACAGATTAGTTACCGAGAAACAGATCATCTGATACACCTTATCTAAAGATCATCTGAGGTATAGGAAAGGGTCTTATAGAAGTTGTTTCCTTTGAGATCACTTCAGAGGAAAGAAAGAGGGAGCAGACAAGGACTAAGAAAAACTCAGTGGTTCAGACCTGAAACTGGAGAAATGTCATGGACAACCCAGAAAACCGACCCAGAGACAGAAACCATCCAAGGTAAAGAGGAAACTGCAGCAGGAGGCTGAATGTGGAAATGTTTTGTCCACAGATGTGTACTTCTAACGCTAACTGAAGTAAGATGTGATGGTTTTTGCTACCCGTCTGTTCACCTCAGCTATCCCATATCTTTGAGATGAGAAACTGCAAGTTTATGTTGATCATAATGTGGAGTTCTGGGAAAAGATATGCATGGAGAAGTAGGGGAGGAGGCGATGGGCTGTAGGAGTCTTGCTTTTCTGAAACAATAGTAGATAAAAACCATATCAAAGAAGTCTTCCAGAAAGAGAGGCTAAATCTTACTGAGACATAAGAAAGCTTAAAACATTTAGATATCTTGTAATATTACGCAAACACAGCAGCTTGGAGTGTACAAAGAGAACTGAGTTTTATCAAGGCTGTGACACACGCAGTCCTAGAAAAATTAATTAATCTAGCCTGCAGCTATGTGTTCCTTTCTTAGCACACTGGCTCCCCTTGTTATAGTCATGAGAGTAATTCTGTCATGCACTCTCCCTTTTACAACAGGCAGTCTTCACATGGGCCTGAATTTTAGCTGCTTATGTAGATCATGCCAAGGTGCAATACATGCAGGGGTCTTTTTGACCGTCTCTAAAGCATCCACCAGGGACCCAAGCAGTCTGTGGACTCCCCGAGTGCAGTGGGGAAACCAACAAGTGCATCTTGTGGCATTTCACGGCCACATGGCAACGTGACCAGACAGATCAGGGGTGCAGGAACCATCCCTCCCTCAGTCTGGCTGCATGCACTGGGGACACCTCTCACCATAGCACCAGTGGAACAGCATTTTATGGCTTTCTCCACCAGTGCTGGCTGAAGCATTTTTCCTCAATATCCCTGGGGTTCCCTGTATCTTCATGAAGAAAGACAGTCTCCTCTGGAGACTTACTGAAACCACTGAATATCTGCATCATGCAGTCGACGTATATCTTTCAGCATGCAGCATGAGCAGAACTTAGGTGACATAGCTCATAACACAGAAACCTCATTTAAATTCCTGAAATAAAAAAATGGATGTCAGTTTAATTATATCCAGTGGGAAAGACTACAAACAGAGTCCCTGGAAAATACAGGCGGAGCTTAAGCAATAGAACTCATAAAAGAATTTCATCTGTAGAAAATTCATCACAAAGACACAGAATGAAATCACAGTTAAACGTAGAGCTGAAGGAAGTATTCCCAGCAAACAATTAATCTATGTAAATTAATCTTTAACTTTTTTTTTAAGCTGGTGCTGAGTTTCATGAGTTGTGGGGATTGCCCACAAATACGTTTGTCATCAAATGCTGTGAAGAGGTCTGTGTGACAGGGAGTTCCCGTGACTGTCCGTGAGAACAACAGCACAAAGGTCAAACCAAAGGTCCATCTAGCACAGTGTCTTTAAATAGCGGCAAAAAGTGGATGGTTAAAGAAAGTGTAAGTGCCAGGAAAACAATAAGATATTTTGTCTACTATATCATTCCAGCTTCTAGTGCTGTGTAGATAAGTGACTTCATAAACCAGATGTTGTAACTTTATGGTTAGTACTGCTTGATTGATTTTCTGCTCGTGATTTTAACTGGTCACTACATCTGTGGTTCAGACCATGGGCTCATTTCATTTCCTTCTCTCATGAGCATTTCCATGCTTTCTACCATGCAGGCCACTACACTTGAAGTAACTTTCACCTATTACTTCATTTGATTCTCCCCATCTTAAAACTCAGCATTGCTCCAGAAAACCTCTGGGAAAGCAGTAATGAAAAGATTAATGAATGTATCTTTCAAATTGTGCATGTGCTCTAAAGTTTGATCCAAAATACCATTGCTGACTAAGCAAAAACCAACATTGATTTGAGTCAGATACACACTACTTCCAACGTGATTTTGTTTTGAGAGATGCCAGAAAGTGTCAGGGCACTTGAAAACTCAAAAGTCATATAAATTGGGATTGAACATTAGATCCTGTTTTGTTCCATGATTTAATTAAAGTAATAGTGTTTTCATTGCAAATACAAACAGTTGTGAATTTGACAATGACATTTGGAATTATTATTACACAATGTGCATCAAAATATTTTTGCCAGTTAACATGCTTGGTGAATAATCACAAAAATCCAGTACATAGTCAGAACAGAGTTTAGTATTATAGTACCAATAAACATTACAGTCCCTTTTGACAACCTTCATCATTCTCACCAGTCCATGGTTATGCCACTGAATACTGTGTAAAGAGTAGCAGAATCATCAAAAGTCCAAGAAGTCATTCAAACCTCTTTGGGTGTTCAATAAACTTGTCTCTTGACATTGAGTCTGCAAATATGAAATCAAGAGATCAGCTTTCTATACCATGAATGACACTCAAACTTGAAATTCACCAGGTGGATCAGAGTCTTAAAAGGCTCTCTTTCCCGTCTTTGAAAATGGGGTGGAAAGGATAAACAATCCATGTCACAACTGATCAGTCTGACAGGACTGTCATTTGTCATTGCCCTTTATTATTTTCTCTAAAATTTCTTTATCAGATACCATAGGATGAAGCCATCCTTACTGGGAGCCTTTTCATTTTCTCTACCAGACAGCTATTGAAGTCTCAACACAAAGCCATTTTCTATGTCTACGTCCTTTGCACATATATGCCCCAGCATGTACTTCAACACAGTATCCCAAGTGCCGGCTCTTTCTGTTGGTTCCAATAGTTCCTTTTAAGCTTTCTTATTTTAAGATTCACTGCACACCTTGATTATCTTTCCCTGCTCACCTCAGTCTCCACCATGACGTTTTCCCTCCTCTCTCCAGGACCAGCTAAGATGAAAGTCCTTCAGTGGCTCTTCATAGCCTGCTAGGGGGAGCTTCTTGAGGAGGCCAACACGCCAGCTAATCTACCTTCTGCTTTTCCATTCTTCCAGTGAGAAGCCTGCAGGCAAACCCTCCTCTTACTCTCCTGCCCCAAGCCTTTCCCTGCACTTAACTTCCTGTTCTGCTCTTCTCCCTAGTTCAGCTTTAAAAGGTTCATTCCTCCTCCCCTCTTTCCTATCCTGCTCTCCCAGCTCTCAACTTTTGCCAAAATATCTTCTGATGTCCCCATAGGGTCCCCTCACCAGTTAACTGACTTCTCCAAAGAACCTCTGCAAGCCTGTGACCCCTTTTGCCCCTCTTTTTCCAGTTATTAGATTCAAACCTTCCTAATCAGTTCCAGTTGAGGTGCAAATGCTCAACCACAGGAAATTACACTTTGGTTTATTTGGCATCCCTCTGACAAACACTCCCCTACTTCACAGGATTGTACAGGGTGAGTCCTTCCAGGATCAGAACACTTTCCAAAGTCTTGGTTTGATTACCCAAAATATTTCAGGGTGCAGAATCAAATTTTATTTCTAAAATAAAATATTCTTTTAGAAGTCAGGACATACTTTATTTGAACCTTCCACCTCGGTGATCGGGAGATGTGTCCTAAACACCTTGTGAGAGATACTTGGAGCTCCTTACTTGCATGGAGTCAGTTACAGCATGAGCAAGCAGGGCTCAGCACCTTTGGTCTCTCTTTGCAGTGCTGAGGTGGTACGTGCCCTGACAGTACCTTTGCAAACTGCATTGCTTTTCGTGCATGGCATTTTTTTAAAAAGTAATTCCATTGTAGGCTTGGTCCTTCAATGTGCTTAGCGTTGAGCACATAAATAGTTTAACTGATGTGAAAGAAATCGCCTACATGCCTGCACATGTGATTAAATGCTTTGGTGGATCAGGCCAGAATGCCAAACACATTGTTGAATCAAGCAATGAGTGTGTATATAAACAAGATCTTTACAAACTGACACAAACATAGCACTTGCGTTTCTTTAAGAATCTTATAACTGAGTTCAGCCCTGGCCTAAACGCATTGGCTTTAGTAGGAAAAGGCTAGCAATTAATTTAGCCTTACTTCTTTTTTGATGTAAAGACAAACGGCTTAGGTAAAAGTCCATGGTTCTAATTTTATTAGTTACAGACATATTTTCACCAGTTGCTACACAATCTTATGTAATGATTTACAGTATTGACAATATGCAAAAACTTTAAAAATATTTGGATTTCTATTTTTACCAAGCCCCGATTGCTTTTATGAAGGATGGTGTTTGTGTTATTGGCCACTGGAGCCCAGCTAAGAACATCGGAACATTATCCTGCCCTGCCCCAGCAAGTAATGAACTCTTTTCCAGTCTGTAAAATGTTGGTGTTTTGTGGTTTCCTGGAAGGGAGATAGCAACTAGCTGTGCCTGCTCCCACTGAACATGATGTCAGGGTTGTCAGTTTGTATCAGAGATTGCAGTGCCAGGCCCCCTGCAGGCATCAGTGCAGAATTAGGGGAGCAACCATTACTGGCTTTATTTTATTTTACCATCATGACTGCACCACTGTAAGTAATCTCCAACTGGTATAGCTCCACTAATAGTTGGCCTGTTAGCCACCACTCCATGCACCAGGACAAGTAGCGGTGATGCTTTTATAACATCAAAAGTAAACAGGGATTTACACATACTATTTTGATCTTGATCCTGTTCCAGGTTTTTTATCAGTTTAATTATTTTTAATAGTTGCCATGAATTTTCTTAAAACTTATAACACTTCTCTCTTTGCTCCTACTTCTATATTGAAATGTATCACAGACCATCTTAAATGGGGTTAAACTAGACCTCCCAAAAGCCTCCTGGTAGAATTGCCAAAGGTTTAATTTCCTACTTTAATCAGTCATTTATTGTGCACTTTGAGAAGACAGAGCTTCCAGTGATTGCAATAAATTCACATAACTGGGACTATTTGTGTAGGCTAAGAAAACTGATAAAAAGTAGAAGTGACTATTTTTGTAGATGGCTTCACAAATATTCCAACTTCTCTAGTGCACACCTCTATCAACAAGTGGAGGATCTGTGCACCTCAAATCTGCTAGTGTTAATGAGAATGATCTCTGCAAACGTGCTGCATGTAGCTGGGAAAGGAAGAGACTCCGATGCTCTTGCTTGTTAACATTCCCCTTTGTTTCTACCCTCTCCAACTCAAACTCTTTCTAGCTGTTTTGCTGGCAGCTTTAGCAGCATTAATGCATTCCAAACTAGAAAAGTTTCTACTTTAATATCTTACAACTAGCTCAATATGTACTGACCTCAAACCCAGGATAGTAGTAATTTGATATTGCAGCTCATTATTGTTACTCCCAGCAAGTTTCCCCTTGAAAGTGCCTGATGCTTCCCCCTCCCTCTCACACGCACCCTCCCACCTTCCATTCAGAATTTGTTTTTAATTGTTCAGGAGAGAAAATGCAGATTGTGAGACAGCAATATATTTCCAGGGGGTACAAGATATTAATAGAGCTACATCGTGGCCCCATATATTGTAATAAACTGTGCTGTAATTTGTTTACCCACCGTAGACAGTAACTAACATTCAGATAAATGGAGTTGGCGCCTGCAAGATTTATGATATACTTCTGTGCTTAGCAATGTTTAATCAGGGAGTTAAAATATTACAGTGTAAAATCCTTTACAAGCATGCACAAACAGAGAACTACCATTAGAGGCTTGGCAGACATACTCGGTGTCAAATAGTACCTCCAGACACTCTCAAAACACAAAGAGGAATATTCAAAGCAGCTACTAACTGACTAGCATTATTTGAGAACCACGTCAGAGCTCATTTTTTTAGGGGGACTTGCTTTTGAAGTGACAGAATGATAGGCAGGGACAAGTGGGCTTGTCTGCAGAGCCCATCAAGCTGAAAGAAGTTGGGGTGGGTGGAAAGCATGGAGGTGGGGGGGAAGGGAGGTGAATTTTGGTCATAAAGGTGGTAGATGCCTGTCACAGAGCTTAGTGTGTTTGGATAAGACAGGCTAGCATGTGGGGGGATCAGCATGAAGCATCACACCTGGAGGAAAAGACAACTAGCTCCAGCCTCAGTGCCATAAGCCTGGCTCCACAAAGTCTAGCCAACATCTGGAATGGATATCAAGAGACACAGTGCAGCCCTGACTGGCGCTCTACTCTACCTTTGTACTTTTCACTGCAAATTGAAAAGCAAAACAGACATCAAGGATATATTTATATAACTGTCTTCAAGCTGCATTTTCTACTCCCATCTGCTGCACATGATAAGTTTCAAGTGTTTTCTAATAAAAAAAGGATTTTTTTTTTTTTTTACTCCTTGTTCAGTATACAGACTGACCTTTTTTTTATTCACAGTTTTAAAGGAACAGTAAATACTTTACAGCCAGAGGAAGTGTCAGCACCGTAAGACTTTCTGCTATTGACATTATTTAACCATACTGGCTATCGAGCCAAATGTGACAGGGCGTGAGTTTGTGCTCGTGCAGATGCCTGCATTTGCCCGAGTGTGCAAACGAGCTCGCTCGTGTGCATTTGTATGTGCACATGTGCTTTGGAGAGGAACATTCCTGGGAGTTTTTCGCTTTATTTTCACATCATGTTGTTGTTATGTTGCTCAAAGGGGGAGGGCAGCCCTCTATGTACAAACAGGAGACCCTGTGGTAAACCGCTCTCCAGGAGGGATACGCCAAAGGAATGCAGCCACAATATCAGAAAGGCTCTGTTTTTTCTCTCTCTGCTTTCCAGCTACGTAGCTGATGAGACCAGATCAGCCTTCTAGTCAGGTTGATTAATTATGAGGAAAATAACCAGAATGAGAAATGGTTACATTTGACTGTGAAACTTCACCCTCTGACCATAAAGCACCAAAATGGGCCTGGCCATACATGGGTTTCGGCAGAGATGTAGGGAGTATGGCCTGATGTGCTCCTCAGAAAACCCAGCTAGACTCAGATATTCCAAAATACATTCTGGACCACACGGGCAATGACATGTATGAGCAGCCATGAGAAAGTACAGTTATCTGAGGGAGTCAACTTCAATCCATGAGAGACAGTAGGAACCAGAGATACTTATCCAGCCCTAAGAAATACCTCCTCTTCAGTATAGAGCAGTGAGCCTGATCCCTATCTACCTCATTTATTGGTATAAATTAGGGATAGCTGTATTTGTTGGAAGTATACCGGTATAAAATTGTTCAGAAGAATGCTCTTTGAGTCCACCGGTGAAAAGTTTCACCAATACTAATAACAGGAATAACAATCCTATAGAAACTGGCTGGAACATCAAAACTGTTATTTGCTGTTACTTGTTGCTCTCATGAGAAAGGAGAATCATGCTGGAAAAAGCTTCAGTTTCTCCTTCATATTGTAAAGTACTATTTTCAGCTGGTTTAGTACTGTGAAGAGGAGATGGGGATGTAAAACCTACGGTTCTGTTATTCACCTTATAAACCTAAAGAATTAGTAACATCTCTGTCTACTCCTTTACAAAATACGTATAATTCACCCATCACAGGGAGAACGTGAGGCTTAAACAGTGGTCCTAATTAAGATAATGCTGAATTTTGTGTTTGAAATCTATTGCTGTGTTATAGCTGTTCAATGAAGCAGAAAGATTTTTCTTTTTCTCCATGGGAAATGGTGCCTTTTTTCCATAAGACAGCCTTCAAGGAAAGAGATGTTGTCTTTAAAAAAAGTTTTATTTTTGTAATAAAAATATTTTCAAAAGTGAAAAATATTTTTTTCACCAACATTTCTTGTATGAAAAACCCCACCATTCCTAATTCACTCTACTTGGAATATGCTTCAACTGTTTCAATTAAAAAGCCCAGTATAAGAGCAAATACTGTATTTATAGCATAGGAAGAAGTTATACACCCTACATTGTGAGACCCCATGAATTTCAAAAGAGCTAAGAGGTGTTCTTAGCTGAACATTACTTTTCTAAAGTAATATCAAAATGAGTGCAATGTGAAAAGTGGATAATTTCATAACATCTATTGAAAATCATTCTGTGTTAGCCAACGAAACATATTTGCCCTCTTCCATAATACGCAGGCAAATACAAATATCTGTTTTTCATTTGCTGCTGTGTTATCAGAGCTTTTTTTTTTTTTTTCAATTAAGAGCCTATAACATCATTGAACCTCCCAAGTTTTATTTGGAAAAAAGGGTGACATAGGATCTGTGAAGTGAAACTCACAGTGTCAGTAAAGCTGGTGAAAAATCACAAAAAGGAGAAGCCTTTTCTTTGGCTGAAACCAGTCACTCTGCATGAATCAGGCAAGCTTCACAGGCAAAAAGAAAATTACTTGCTCTCCTAATTCTGAAAATATGATTTACTTTTAAAATCTCACTGGCAAACTTCAGGCATCTTCCCAATGTAATTTTAGAGTTTACTACTTCTGAAGCTATGGTCCCAAGTGAAGTTATCACAGCAAAAGTAGCATATGACAAAAGATTTGCACATGCTTTTAATATGGAAACTCTGTGGAAAGAAACTCTAGGCCAGTGTTTGGACATAAGAAGGAAGTGCTTTCTCCTTTCCATATCTAGACCATTTCACAGCAGTTCTTGAGATGTGTTTTGCGATGCATATCCATTCAAAATAAAAGCTCCCTGAGTTTGCTTTCTGGAGAGAAAGACATTTCTGGTTGCCTTTTAAGAGAAGGGATCATAGATCAAAGCAAAAGCAGCCAGGTGGATCAGAGAGAAACACTAGCATTTCCTGGCCCCCCTTACTTGTTTACAGATAAACACAAGATAGCTGTAAAAGTGACAATATAATGTGTTTGCGAGAGTGAGAAGGAAATAGAATTGAATGAATCGGAAGAAAATGAGTATATTTCTACATTTTACAATTCTTGAGTTTATTTAATAATAAATGTTTCTATAGTGACTCAGAACATGTTCAATATTATGTATCAATCATGTACATGTATTTGTATTGTCTCATTTGTTAAATTCGGATGGAAGGAGTCATTCTCTACAGAAGGTCTAAAGAAACCAGAAAGTCATCTGTACATAGTTTGTAGTGTGAGGGATGGTCTGCAGCAGACCGTTCTACCAGGTCATCTTGTAGTACGTAGAAAGTAATGAAATTAACATTCTGTGGAGTTAGACATCCCATGCTGAAAGGCACTGTCTGCAAATTCAGTGTCAAGATTACATTAAACCCCTAAAATATGCTGAATGAGGTTCAGTTTCTGAGCTTGTTCCTCCCTCACATTTCATGTGGTATATTTCTCAAACAGGGAACCTGCTCGTTCTTTCTGTTTACCAGTATCTGCCTGATAAAGTAGAACTGAAAACACTGCATTGTACTGGAACATGAAGAGGTTTGGAGTTCAAAACAATTGCTTGCTACAAAAATAAAGGAAGGCCTTTCCTATGAAATCTATGAACTCGAAACAGGGAAACAGAACTAGTCGTTGCCAATAACTTTAACTTCATTTATCTATATTTGGCAAAAATTGTGCTGCAGCTGGAGATGAAATGCTGAGCTAAATAACTGCAGCGACGTGAGCTCCAAAACAGCAATTACTAAGCTGTGCTGCCTTGTGTAAGATTTTACTTTTATTTATTGTATTTAAAGCAACTCTCTAGCTCTGTACAGTACAACAAGAACTGCCTGATCAAATAATGCCTGATTGCAAGGCATCCCAGCTCCACTGTCAATATAGTTAAGTGTTTAGCAAGGCAAACATGTCTTTCATGAAGCCAGAGTAAAGTGGTGTGCATGGTAGTTTTACCATTCTACATACCTTTTTATTGTCTCTAATTGCAAGGAATGACTCATTTTAAATCTAAACTTGGCTTATCACAAATGCCGAATGTATTAAATTTATTTTTTCTTATTATTAGAAAAGTTATTGATAGTTTTAAAAGGCTGAAGGAAAGGGGCTCACAATCCCTATTCACTGCCGTAGTAAAAACTTCCATCTCTAAGGGCTTGGTTGTTTAATCTTTCTTCATGGTTGCGAGAACAAAAGAAACATATTCATAAAGCCGTCAGAGGAGCTGCTTACCAACATGATTTCTATCATCTACCCTTTTAAAAAAGAGGACAAGAAAGTTGGGGGAGGGGTCTGCAGTGTCATCTCTTCCTTCCTGGTGGATGTCTCTGTTCTCAAGCGTGAAACCCAGGTAGCTGTATTTGTGGATGTTCTCCAATACTATCTAACTCCACACATGTGTCTATTACAGTGGAGCCTCACAGTGGATTCTGTCTCAAGCATGAAGAAGAGATGCAAGAATACTGAACAAGTTTCATCATGCATAAGCAACCTCATCCAGGGAAATATTGACATCTTGGAGAAAGAAAAGGGGAAAATGAAGTGACATGAGTATTCTGCTAGTTGTTCTAGAAAATGGATGCTGACACCATAAATCTAGCTCGTTCCCAAGAAGTAATGTGACTGAAATAATATCACAGTGCCAGAAAAGCTGACTAATTGCCTGGATTCCAAAGGTGACATAATTTTTCCAAGATGACATAGTATTATTAGTAGTATTCAGTCCCTCAAACAGTGGATTTCATCCTCGTTTGTCATATTTCTAACTCTCTTTTGCTTTACTTCCACAACCAGAAATCCTTATACAGAACCTTCCCTTCTTCTAATTTCTTGGTCATTCGTGAGCTTTTTAACCCAAACCAGCACAAACTCTTATCTCAGTCATTTTCTAGATGCGGACAGCAGCACTTCTTTGGGACATACAGCAGCTGGTTCCCAAACATTTAGGGCCAATGGATCATTATTGTCATTCAAATTAATCAAAATTACTCTGCATTCATATAATCTAATTTCTACTTGAAAGAAATACTGAAAATAATTCTTAATATAGTTCCAGATTTCATCTGCAGAGCTCCCATGACTTCATTGATTGACCACTAGTCACTGGTGAATACAAAACTACTGATCTATTGTACACAGAACTGGTAAAACTTGTTCCTCATCATCTACATCCTATGTCAGAGGAAGCAGCCACCTAGATAATAGTAGGTCATATTGCTTAATTTCTCACCAACTTCATCTCAGGAGAAGCATTGTTAGATTCATCTGTGCTTAAGGAGCACCAAGCTGGCTGCTTACATGTCCTGGGATGCTTCTCCATCTATTTCAAGACGTTGAAACCTTCCAGGAGAGGTAGGAGTGGGAGGCTTGCTTCTTGTCACCTTCTCTCAACTTCTGAGCCTGCCTTGTTTAATGGAATAAATTTTAGTCCAGCACTATGCATATAGATACATCTTTTGCTCAGATTTTGTGATTCCAGTCTAGATCTTGTGATTCCATCCTCTGCTAAATTGCTTGATTTCTTGGTGGAAAGGAAAGCAAAGCAAGGCAAGGTAAGCCAAGGAAACGAATACAAGTCCTGTACGAATCTTCAGAATTCTTTTTGGAACTTATCCACCTTTCATTACTGGATATAGCCTGTCAAAGCTTGGCTTCTCTATTTATTCATCCATACTATGGGTCACTCTTGCAGTTCTATAGGCACAGTAGAAATATTTCAACATGTTAACCTACAACTGCGTTACCACGAAAATCACCTACAAGCTACAGTTGTTCTCATAGTACTTGTTACTATAGGACACCTTTAAGAATGGAAATTAGGAATTGCGAAGCACATGCATCTAGCAGCCATTTACATTCCTAGACCAGCTCTGTTGTACTTAAGAAGTGAATGCCAAAGTCCCTCTAACTTTCTGATATTCCAGTCTGAGTAGATTGGTGATCAGCCGCTCTTCACAGCCAGGTCCTTGCACCTTGAAGGACATGAAAACCATATAATGGTTTACTCTTCCTTTGCAGAGTCACCGAGAGATGGCAGAAGTAAACATTTCAACAGCCATCACTTTAAACTCAGTAAACCAAATGAGCTGAAACATTCCAGCATCATTGCTAGTGCTTTTAAAGTACAGTCCCTGTTTTCTGTTTTTACATCAGAAAGCTCGTGCTTACACTGGCTTCCTGCTAAAAGAGAGACTGCACGCATACTTCCAGGGTAATCTAACTTGTACCAGAGGCTGCTAGAGATTAACTGACTGGGTGTTACTGATGTTGACACTCTGATATATAGCTCTCTGCTTCTACTTTAATACCTGACGGCCATCGCACATGTTGAATGTTGTTTGGGCTGTGGTGCTTCAATATAGCATGAAGCAGGAACTACAGCAACATATAATTTACAATGGAGAGTCTACGTTTTACTTTCACATATAGAACACATATAGAATTCTTCCTTTTCAAGTAAAGCTTCCTTGTCCATTCATCACACACCACTAATCACCACCACTTAGGCATCTCAAAGAAAATGATGTACCATGAAAAACTGACAGGGCAAACAACTGAAATTGAACACATCTCTACAAATTGTGAAGAAACTGCAGGACTGTTATACAAACAATAATAATGGCAGCCACATTTATTTTCTAAAAATGAAATCATTCCTCTGCCATATACAACAGTTTAGTATTTACGTACCTCCACAAGTCTTCAAACCACTCTTCCTAACTGATTCTGAGGCCTAGATCGTGGTTCTGTTGTTCTGGAAAGATCAACAGCTAGTCAAGCACATAACAAAATAACAGCCTGACTAACTCCTTGTATTCAGCAG
>NW_008825566.1:4238366-4247243 GCF_000699105.1 Pygoscelis adeliae | reverse complement strand
GAGGAATCTTCTCCTTGCTAAGAAGGTTATATTGTGTTTGAGGAAGATCTATGTGCACAGGGATCTCTGCATTTACTTTTGCATTGAGATCTGTTCTCCATTATCCAATTCGCTACCCTTTATATCTTATATTCCATCCTTAGCTATTAAATAGGAAAGACTATGGTGTTCAAACTTATGCTAATATATATGATTACCATGATAATGGAAGCATTTGGTATCTTCTTCAAATTCCTGGTATGTATTGGCTGCTCTTTGTCTGCTGTACTGTTTTTCTTCTCTTGGCTACAGTGTCACCTCTGCTGTTCCCAGTTCCTCTGCAGTAGGCTGGACATAAAGGTCTATGTCATCTCCACAACTGGTCAGACAAAGACACAAGAAAACACTAAGTCTGCTAAAATAAGGGGCTTCTTCTGGAGCAGAAAGCATTTCAGCTGAAAGCTAGGGGGTAAGATAAAGGCAGCCCATAGTTTGTCCCACTCCTGCCTCAACTAGACACCCTGCTTTGCCCTCTTAGAGACATGCAGCTTCCCATGGGGCTCTGACATCCTATTTTCCTAGGGTACCTGCAGTGCAGGTAAATTACTGTCACAGCAGTAAGGTAATTCCCGTTTCCACACTCTTCTAATCTGCCTCTGCCTCATGTTCACTTTGGCTCTTTATGCTGATTTTGAGACAGTAATTCTTTCCTTTTTATGCCAGCTGAGGGCCAGGCTCCACCAGCCTCTGATCTTGTGGTTTATCATCTCTGTGAAGCCCATGTTCTTTTTTGTTTATACCACAGAATTCACTTTCACCTGTTAAAAGAATGACTTAGCTCCATACACAGAAACATCCTGCATATTTCCACCAAGCACAGCACAGTGCTGCCATTCTAGCATGACTCTACTGTAAATGACTGCTCAGACACAAGACAGTGAGAAACCTCATGTTGGTGTGCAAAAGAAGCTAAAGTGGGTCTGTGCCTTTTACAAGGATGTGTTGATAGCTTGTAACCTGCAATCATTTAAAGGGCCTGGTGAACTCATATTGGACATCACAAATTGTGGTTTCAGACAAGGAAATAACTGAGTAGCTCATATTCTTTGATGGCAAACATTTTCTGAAGGGAAACTATTGTCCTAACCTTTCTAAATAAGAAAAAAACATGAAGAACAATTTATGAGGCTTATACTAGATTCAAGGCCCTCAATTTTTATTTGTTTGGTTGGCCTGTTGGGATTTTTTTGTTTGTTATGGAGATATTTTCTTTATAGAGAGTGCAATATTGTTAAAAACAAAGGATATACTGTTGTCAGTAGGTCTGGCCTGAATATTATTCAACTAACATTACTTATTAGGTCAGAAATAAAACTTACCCTGTTATTAAATCCATATTCTACCACAAATACTTTGCCAGTAAGAGAGCACATTTCTTCATATGGCAGACAGGAGCTGAGGAGAGGCAATGGTGAAGGATAATAACAGTGGAATCTCATTTATCCTAAAACATTGCATAAAACTTGGGTTGTAATTTTCCTCTACCTTATTGGACTGTTTTCCTTTAAATTCCCAAGAGCAGCCAGGTGAATCAGGAAAGCATGAGAATGAAGATTAAACAGATTTCCTTTCCTACACTTCCACTCAGGTGAGGGGAAGGATTAAAAAAAAAACAGTTATTTTAACTGCATTTGCTGGAGAGAAAGAAGAAAAATTTGGATATGGTGCCTTTTCTTTTACAGATTATTAGCAACTTTTACTGTGCAATTATGGATTTGCCAAAATGGCTGAGATTATTTGATAAAGATTCATTAGAGAAGGAGAAAAAAAGAAAGTAAAGGAATGAAGATCTTGGATAATCCAGCATATTCCAATGAAGCCAACAGAGCTAAGGATGCAATTTAGGGTGCATAGTTTCCAATTTTTTGTTTCCTGTATTTTCACACATTGCCTGCTAAAGCAGCCATTACTAGCAACTTGATAGGTGCTGTGGGCTGATTACATGACAAATAAAGATCAGGTGAAATAATATACAGCATTTGCCAAAAAGTATAATTTCAGTAATCCTGCAATTATTTCTGGATTTGCAACGAACAAGTGGAATAAGGGTTTGAGAGCTAGATGCTGATAATGCTGCTGTCACTCTGGTTTCGTACTCTCTTCCAGTATTTATGGCTCTGCCCAGACACGTGAGACTGGTTCAGTTCTGTTCTTCACTAAACACAATTTGAACCCAAACCACTTTTCTCCAAAGAGAATGCCCTAGACATTGAACTAGGCATTCAGAGTATTCAGCCTCTCATTACTGTTATTTTAATATTCCTTGAGTTGACAAGAAAATAGCCCAGTAGCTTAATGGCTACTAAGCCTGTAGACTACCTTAGCTTCAGGCACTGTTCTGAACCAGTCATAACATGACCTGAATGTGGTTCTTGCATTTTTCAAGCAAATGTCTGAACAGACTGTCAATCAACCTAAGCACTACCTTCTCAACCTGTTTCTGGTGATGTTTCACAATAATTTGTTATTTGTCAATCCAGTGAGTAAATCATGGTTTAGCCCAGCGGTCAGGGCATTGCTCTAAGAAACATGACTAGTGGCTTCTCATCCTCCGCCACTGATTAAATCACTTATGCAATTGGAAGAGCAGTGACTTAAGAGCATTTTTACCAGGATATCTTAACCAGGTGGCTCACATTTTCTACTGTGAGTAAGACACTGGTGTTCAGTCTTCATTAGGAGAAAAGGGGTACTGTCTCCCACACTGAATAAATGTTCCATGCTCAAGACAGACAAAGCGTGGGAGGAGGAAGAGGGGTAAAAAGGAGGCAATGATGGAAAGTGACCTTGTCTCAGGTCAAATAGACAATAGTGTTAAAAGTGGGATTAAAATTCAACCTCCTGACAGCCAGGACACAGCCTCAGTTACTAGACTAGGGCCTTGCCTGCCCTCACTTCATTTGCTGCCGGTTTTCCTAACTTCTCAGGACACATTCATCAAGCCATTCCATGTCACCTGGCTTTAGAGTCAAACATGGGTTGACGAAATGTCCCTGAGCTCCATTTCCGGGCAGTGAAGACCTCTCTTCCTCTCATCCTGGGACAGGTTCTGAGATGATTGAGGTGAAACATCCCCCTAGATTGCATAGTGTTTGACTACAAGAGGGGCCTAAGGTGATTAGACAGGGATGATTGCATTTCGGATGCCTGAACTAGACAAGAGGAACCTCTATGCCCCAGCTGCCCAGTCCAGGCACTGCACCCATTTGCCTTACAGAGACATCATGATAATTACTGCACATTCCAAAATCCTCAGAAAAGGTATTAAGTACCCATTGTTTTCACCAGCTTTGCAAATTCACTTATCGGCTGCTATTACTCTTCAGCTATCAACAAACCCATCATATACTTTTACCAAAGTTTGAGTTAATAATGGAGCTAAGCTCCAACAGCACAGTAACCATCCCTAACAGCTGGCTTTTTTAATGGCATCCAAGACAAAGAATAGGAAATGTTTCAGTGATGCTGACCAAAAAGATGTGCCATCTCTTCATGAATAAGAGAAAGGGAAAGCACTCCACAACTGAGCATACTCACCAGCTGGAAGAGAAGGACAGGCAGCAGGCAGGTGCAAAATAGCCATTTTGGGGCTCTAGCCGGTTTTCTCTGTATTCCAAAGGACCGACACCAGAACAGCTTTCTGTGAAAAGAGGCAAATCTAGACTTAGTCCAGAAGTGACTAGTCAATGAAAAGGGACAGTATCCAAACTCCCGCATTTTTAAGGATTAGGCCCCTCACACACACACACTGTTTTTCAATATTGTTCTCTGCAATAAAAACTGAGATTGTTTTCTGAACAGGATGCCAGCTGCTTCCTGTTCATGCTACTAATACATAACACTGCCATTGTATCAAATCAAGGGATCCTCACTCTGATCATCAGCCAGCAGAACAAATGCACTATATTAAGTAAATCCTCATAAAAGGCTACAGCTTCGTTTGGTGTAATTCAGCCCAGTCACACTGACTTCAGCAACATTTTACTCCTGCTTAGGACCTAATCTGCATTGAAATTTATCTTTCACATGATTAACTAATATGTTGTACACTTATACGTAGGACATACAGTTCTATAGGTTTAGCACATAGTATGGGCCCTGTAGTTAGTCACTCTTACTAGTTATGACCTCTCAGGCACATTTGCAACGAAAACATACACAAACAGCACAAAGCTCCCTGTAGCATTAGCTGAGTATTGCTTTCCTTTACCACAAAGAAGCATTCTCCGACCTTCTACAACTCTTGCTGTGAGCATCCCCTTCCCTCCCAAGAGGTGATCTTCCTCAAGAAGCCACTGCCTCATTCCACACAACTCAAATCTGCTGTTACCATGGTTAATATTTCTGACTTGATTGGCACCACTGGTAATTGAACTGCAGTCTCTTGAGTGCGGCAAGCTCTATTCATTAGCCCCTATTGTGTTAGGACACTGCATCAACCCACATTATTTTTCTGTGTTAAGGGGAAAAAAATCAGCCATGAATACAAAGTTATGTTGCCATACAAGATCATGCAGTTTTGCTCTCTGGATTAATTTTATGAAATTAAATAAAATATTGCACATAAATTTTATTTCTATCAAGAGCAGTGCAATATGGGATGAGGCACCTTCGTTTTGACTGCATAATGTTAGGTATATCTAAAACCTGAAATAGCTCAGTATCAGCTTTATAAGAAGAGTTTCAGTTTCATCACCATATTAGCAAAATATTTGCAGTCTTCTTTCTCATTTTTTCCACTTTATATGGAGATATACTTTATACGAATTTGCTGATTTGAGTCTATATGTGAGAGAATGCTATATAGATAATGAAAAGAATCATACACCAGAAGGTTTCCTGCATAAGGAACAGGACAGATAAGCTTCATACTGCAGCTACCAACTGCCCATTTAGATCAAGATTTTATATATATTATAAATCTTTTAGTAGACATTATAGATGACCCTATGGTATATGTAAGTGAATTAGACCAATTAGAAATTACTTCATAAATCTTGGTAATTTTGAGCTGACAAGTTTAATAGAAGTAGCCAAAATATGAGAAATATTTGGTATCCTGATACCATAAAGTCTTCCACAAATGAGTAACCTCTGACATCAAGGAGATGGCCATACTAACAAGGTGTTCCAGACTGACCCTTTTGTTCATCCTACCACATTTTTACTGTAATAAATACCCTCCTGGTTTCATCTTTGCAAAAGTTTTCATGCTTTGCCTGTTTTATTCCTTTTTGCTTTCTCCTTTAGACAGGCCCATTAGAGAAGCCTGAGAAATATTTGCCACAAAGATTCTTTCCCATGGGGAAAAGGAAAAAAAAAAAAAAAAGAAGAAAGGAAGATAAGAGAAACACAGGTGCCAAAGGACAAAGTTCTGCTTTACTCCATCAGCCTGCCTTGGCATTGTGAGATGGAATCTTGGAAGACAAGGAGTTTGCAGGGCTTCAGGAATGCAAGTTTGAGAAAGGTGGATAGGAGGGAGAGCAAGAGACACTGTGAGGTACTGACAGTGGACAAACTGCTTCTCATCGTAGCTTGTTATTGAGTGGAGTAAGCTGTTCTTCACGCTCTCAGTGCCAAGATTCTCACCTTTCCACAATTTACACTCTGTGTTGAAAATGCAGTAATACATTCCTGATTTCTTCAGTTTCCAACCTCAACTGAGTCCACTGCATCACGTAGAGTCAAATAGGTTTACAAGGATTGAGGCAAGTCACACAAAACAGCACATGTTCTAGCAGAGACACACTAATACAACATAGCGGTGCAAAAGAGAAGTACCGTGAGACATGTGTCCCTGAGTCCACGGGATGGATGGTCCTGACAGTGGTTCTGACTTGTCTCAGCTGTCTGAGAACTGCCAATGCTTGGCACATCAGAAAAATCTAGTTCTGTCCCATTTTACACAAATTACTATTGAACAACCCGATATTGGTGGCACTATGTGTTTAGATCCTCTTCCGTAGCAGGCAGACAATAACACTTATCTTTCCTTTTATCATTGTAAAGCTGACTTTGTATTTGCAGGGTACTCAGCTGATAGAGTAGCAGTTCCCAGAAGAAAGTCTATGGCACTGTGAAAATTCCTTATGTGGTGTATGCCTGCTGCTGGCACAGCATATGAGGAGCACTATGAGTGACAAACCCAAACAGACTGTGAAATGCAGAATTAACTGAACCTGCTTCACTCTGAGTGAGCCCATGATGATTCTCTGATGTCTAATATGCTGGTTGAGCCATCTTAGAGAGTTTCTGAGGGCACACACTACTCTCCCCCTTCCCCACATCAAGTTTAGATTAGATTGTCCAATAGATTTAAAGTCATTAGAGAGAGGACTGGCCAGCAGAAAATAAGACAAGACTCATTTCTTAAGAAAACAAGATTAAAACCAATTATTGATCATCTGTCTCATCCAGCAATCTCTGTCCATGCCATTCAATAAACGAGGTAGGCACCCCATGGAAAACCATTATAAATTCTCACAGTACCTGTGTCAATGGGTATGCCTGTAGGCATCAAATTAAGGCATGTGGCTGTCATGATACTGATGCATTCACACTTCTGATTACCTCATTTCACAACTGTAATTTGTTCTAAGTTTAATCTTCCCTTAATTTATTTTTGGGTGTGCATAATCCAAACAGCTACATGTCTTCTTATACTTATTCTGCATTTTTAGGTTAAACCGGTAACTTGGTGCACCAGCCCACACTCAGTGCCAACAGTCACATATTCCCAGAGCATGGACACACACGCTCCCGTAGCTTCCTGAGTTCTTTCTGCCCTTTCACAGCCTCACCACCATGTGGGATTTGTAGCATTAAGTAACCCCGCAAATGGTCATCTCTGGCATGCGACAACTATGCACCCTTTGTTTCACAATTTACACAGTCCTCTTCAAGCTCCTGCTGGGACCACTGCAAGCAAGACTCATGTACGAGCAGACTGGTTATTTTCATGCCCATCAGCTTTCATTCTTTTTGTTGGCCAACATGCCTGCTACATAAATAATCATGGTTTAAGAATAGAGCTAAATTCTATTCCTCTGTTTGACATACTGGACTAACTGCAAATATTCTCAGCTCATCTTTTTAGAGCAGTTTGTAAACAGCACAAAACCCAGATGTGACTCAGAAAAGACACTCTCATGTAAATATAAAAAGACATAATTCAAAATACAATGTTAAGTCTTAGTAATTCACACCCATTTGAACTTTACACTTTGATGGCAACAACCCTGACCTGACAAATACTACTGTGTAAATTTGTACAAAATTGAGTACATTACAGGATCTTAAAATCATAGTCACATTATAATAATAGCAGCGGACTTTTCCCTTGAGCCCAGTACATACACACAGATTTTCTAAAGCACCTAAGGAATGTAGGTGCATAAGCACTATTGAAGGTCAGTGGGATTTCCATGGCTAAATCCCTAAGGCATGTTGGAATCAGTCCCTTGCAATTACTAATTCAGGTACAAAATACAGTTATTCATTTCTATATTTTAATGTTCACCTTGGATAGAACAACAGGCTGCATTTGGACTGATCCTGAGTCACACCTGCCTGCATACCTTTCCAGTGAGGCAACGTGTGTTGGTTAAGTCATCTCCAACGGGAGAGAGAGCATCCGAGTCTGGCTGTGGCTGTTTATTTTTATTATCTTTGGTTCTATTCTCTTGCTTTCTTCTCTTTATGTTCAGCATCTCCCATTCTCAAGCTAATTTTCTTCGTGTATGTTTTGATATACACAGTGTTTTTCTTCTTGGCCACATACTCTTTTCTCTCTGCGTCACCAGGCTGAATTCAGAACAGATTAGTGACTTAGCTGCCTCCCTCTCCAAGCTGTATTTATGATGATGACAGCACTTGGGTTAACTCTTTCTTGTTTTCTGATAGAACAGAAGCAAAATTAAATGTCTTTGTTGGCCAGGCAGCTACACTAGGAAAGTTTTTGGAGTTAGAGGTATGTCTACCTACCCTGGTACGGCCCTCAGATTATTATCCATTACTGGTTTTTCAGGTAGGCAGCGATGCAGTTGCAACAAGAAGTCCAAGGGCAATCAAGAGAGACTTCAAGGCCTTGGGACAACTGGTTAAGGGATCAGGAGCACAAGTAGTGATCTCCTCTATCCTTCCAGTTGCAGGGAATAATGAGGGAAGAAACAGGAAGAACCAGCAATACCTGGCTCTGAGTCTGGCATCACCAGCAGAATGTTGGGGTTTTTGATCATGGGTCGGTGTACACGACACCAGGCCTGCTGGCAACAGACGGAGTACACCTGTCTCAAAGTGGGAAAAGGATCTTTGCACAGGAGTTAGCAGGGGTCATTGAAAGAGCTTTAAACTAGATTTGAAGGGAGAAAGGGATAAAACCAGGCTTCCTAGAGATAAGCCTGGGGGCGGCATGCTAATATTTGAGGGACGGTGTGCTAGCGAGGCCCTTCAGTCTGCTGTCTCAGTGGAGGTAGGGGATGGAGATCCATGCAGCAGCAAAGATGTAAGGGTTATAGATATGTTAGAAACCACAGAAGTGCCTGAGAATGGTCATGTAGGAATTAAGGCTTCTCCCCCCAGAAAGGTGGCAGGATCAATAGCCCAACTGAAGTGCATCTACACCAATGCAGGCAGCATGGGCAACAAACAGGAGGAGCTGGAAGCCATTGTGCAGCAGGAAAACTGTGATATAGTTGCCATCATGGAACCATGGTGGGATAACTCACACAATTGGAGTGCTGCAATGGATGGCGATAAACCCTTCAGAAGGGATAGGCAAGGAAGGAGAGGCGGTGGGGTAGCCCTGTGTGTTAGGGAGTGTTTTGATTGTCTAGAGCT
>NW_008825566.1:4225231-4236391 GCF_000699105.1 Pygoscelis adeliae | reverse complement strand
CCGGCAGTGTGCCCAGGCAGCCAAGAAGGCCAATGGCATCCTGGCCTGTATCAGAAATAGTGTGGCCAGCAGGAGTACGGAAGTGATCGTGCCCCTGTACTCGGCCCTGGTGAGGCCGCACCTCGAATACTGTGTTCAGTTTTGGGCCCCTCACTACAAGAAAGACATTGAGGTGCTGGAGCGTGTCCAAAGAAGAGCACCAAAGCTGGTGAAGGGTCTAGAGCACAAGTCTTATGAGGAGTGGCTGAGGGAAGTGGGGTTGTTTAGCCTGGAGAAAAGGAGGCTGAGGGGAGACCTCATCGCTCTCTACAACTACCTGAAAGGAGGTTGTAGCGAGGTGGGTGTCAGTCTCTTCTTCCAAAGTAACAAGCGATAGGACGAGAGGAAATGGCCTCCAGTTGTGCCAGGAGAGGTTTAGATTGGATATTAGGAAAATTGTTCTTCACCAAAAGGGTTGTCAGGCATTGGAAGAGGTTGCCCAGGGAAGTGATTGAGTCCCCATCCCTGGAGGTATTTAAAAGACGTGTGGATGTGGTGCTTAGGGACATGGTTTAGTGGTGGACTTGGCAGTGCTAGGTTAACGGTTGGACTTGATCTTAAAGGTCTTTTCCAATCTAAACGATTCTATGATTCTATGGTACCAGAAGACTGTCAGGGGTAAAAGAGACATAGCCACACAACCCTACACCCCTTATAACCCTCCCCGCATACCCATCCAGACTTACTCTGCCTCCCATTCCCAAACACAGAAGTGGGATGCTACCCTGGGTGGTCTTGCTGAACCCACTGATCAGCGGTGTGCATTATGTTTGAACAGCTCTATCCATTACAGCACAATATCCATCAGCAAAGGAGCAAATCGTTCGTATGTCACACAAGGCAATATTGTGCCTGCATTACCGCAAGGGAATGCTCCTGGTGCAAACATCAAATGCTGGGGGAAAACCCCAGCAGGAGACTGCACATGAAGTCTTCTCCATGTGAGCCCCTGAGAGACAGCAGACATGGATACAGCACAGTGCTGCAGATGGCCTCCACAAAGAGATGTTCACCAGTTAGCAGCTGCTTGGACACACTGCTCGGTGTTAAGCTTCAGATTCCAGGGGAAGAAAATGGTCACTGTTTCACTCCACAAATGTGAGGAACAAAGGCAGCAGAGTCCATCTGTATGAGTGCTGTTCACTGCACTGACACTGAACAGGCTTTTAAATTATTCTGTTTGAGTATTCAAATAAAAAATAAAAATCAAAAGCCATTTTGGTAAAATATGATCTTAATATTTGGACCCAGACCACCAAAGATATTAGCCATGTGAGGATCGAAGCTACAGTGTGTGTTTAAGCTCCTTCACCACTGGAAAGCTGTGAGATTTAATTATTTTACGGCTGGAAGATACATACCAGTCCCTATAGGAAACTGCAAGTAGTATTGCAAAAGATTATCCTTATTTGGTTTTGTTTTCTTTTACACAGAGTAACATAGCTGCTGAATCATTATTAATAATTGTTTACGTCACAGTAATGCCTTAAGCAGCCCTCCAGGACAAACAATAAAAAGGATAAACCCTGAGCAATAGCTCCAGCAGAGCAAGGAGGATTTTGTTTTCCCTGGACCCTGAGCCTCTTGCACCTGCAGCTGGGCTGCTCCCAACTTATACAACCACACCCGTTTTGCAGGTCCTGAGCTGTTTGCGCTACGTGGGGTGCTGCTAAGCAAGTGGTGCTACCATCCTTTAGCCTGCTCCTGAAACCCAGTCACTCCTCAGCTCCATAACTCCCCAAGAGACCTGACAAGGAAAATAAAACAAGCCTGGCGTGCACTCAGCTATGTTAGTCAATCTGAATAATTCCCTAGCTTTGGTATCAGGCACTGTGCAGCTCCCACTCACCTCAGTAGGAGGGAACTGGCCCTATGCATTGCCCAATTTATCAACATGATACATGAAGTCTGTCTGGAAGATAAACAAGGGGACATATTGCGGTGACATATGAACTCTTTTCAAGTTGTGCATCCTAGGAGATAGATTACATGATGAACATGTGCAGTATGCCTTTTCCAGCTCATGCTTCTGAGCTGAACTGTGATGTCTTTCCTGAGGACAAGCTGCATTTTATCCCACAGATAAAGCTGGCTTCCCTTTATAGGAGAGCCTCTCAGAATTCGCATGCTCGGGGTACTTGACAAGTGCCTAATGAAAAGAAATTTGTAACCTTTTGCCTGGTGAGATTTTGCATTGTCTTTCTGTTTGGGGAGAGGTGAAGAAGTACACTTATATTCAGAGAAATTCAAAGGAAATGGAGCAAGCTCTACAGTGTAGAACTGTCCCTGTCCCTGCCTGCCTCCTACCAAAGCTGACTGCAAAGGCTGTTTGAATCCACCTCCTTCCATGCCTCCCCTCTAATTCACCGTCACTTGAGAGAGAAGCAAGAGCAGCCAACACACAGTAATTTTTAAAAGGCATTAGGAGTAATATTGTGACAAACAAGTCAGCAGCAATTCAACACCTCCAAACACAGAATGGCAGAAGTGTGCCCATCAAAGCACAGCTACAGAACAACTTCTGGACTTGCCAGCCCCAGTGTAAAGTACAAAGGTGGGAAGTCTCCAGGAGCCTAAAAGACACATAAAGACAGCCTCCCCTCTCCCAGTTGAACTGATCTGGGGACCTTTGCACTTCTTCTGCTTTTGAAAAACTCCTCCTTCAAATGTAGCTGATGTTAGAGTTATTATTAAATCTGCATATACCTGGACTGCAGTATTGCTGAAAACAGTTTATCTGAAGATAGTAATCTTTTAATAGTATCTTTTCAAATGATCTGTTCTCCTGTTGTCACTGATATGTTGTCATATGCTCAAAATTCATTACAAACATTGATGTTAAGCTTGAGTCACCTGGCTGGAGAAAACAGGTTGGCATGGGAGTTTTTAAAACATACATTCACAAAAAATGGCCCTTTTAATAAATATATTACTGTATGGGGAATATATATATATATAAACCAGATAGCTGTACTAACAAAGAGGCTGGCACTGGCTGTACACTTAGGCTATGTCTAAGTATGAATTAAGTAGAATTAAAATGCTAAGTGCCATAATCCAGACACTTTCCTTCACATCACTTACTCCAAGGCTACACTGTGCTTGTACCTGACCTGGTCAATCCCAGGAACAAGCAGAAGGCCATGTCCTGAGACCCTCAACTCACATCAATGCTGCCATCAGGCTGCCTACAGCTCCCTTGCACCCTAGTGCTCCCCAAAGCTGGGACCTCTCTAGGAAGGACGTTCGGGCTGGTGGCTGAGTCGCTCAGGCAGTGGGTCAGCTGGATGCTATTACCAGGCACAGAGCATCCAGGCCTGTCCATGTGGAATATCCTTGTGCCCTAAAGCGTAGTTCAGCTCCTCGACAGTTTAGATCCTCAGTGGTAGCCACTGGGTTACCGCAGGGCTACAAGGTTGATACCTGAATTTGGCCCTACAGGGCTTCAAGGAAAAAGTAAGATGGATTGGTGGTGACTTATCTCTGCTCCAGCCTCATGGCTGCTGCTACGCAGCTGCATCTATACTATGCTACGACTACACAAACACGAGCAGACTAGAGATCTTTTTCAGACAAGAGATCTTTTTTAGGCTCTGAGGCCAAGTGGCATGGTCCAGCCTGCATTCATACACACGCAAGACCCCCCAAAACAGGATGGCCATATCCCAAATGCTTTTTGGGGGTAGTTCTTGTTATATGTTCTGTTCCCATCTATCCCCAGCTGAGATAACGTGCTGGTTAAATCCATTACAGGGACCCTGCTAGCAGTTTAAGTGTGGACAATCACATAGTAATGCTTGAGCATAAACTCCCAACCCAGGTTAGTTTAGCAGCATAGATGTAGCTCCTGTATCCACACCTGCCCAGAGAGAGACAAACTCAAGATCTTCACTGTTGTCCTGGACTGACAACACAAGTTCTCACCTGGACCTGCTCCACCCAACATCCCAGAAGCAAGAACTAAGGTCCACTTTATGGCCCTAAACACACCCCCACGTGGTGCTTGGGAAAGCCTGGCTGGCATGTAATGATGCGACTGGTAAGCCAAGATTTGGAAGGTGGTTTTGACCAGGACTGACTTTAAAGTCTGTATCAAAACGCTCCAAAAGCAGCAAAAGTAATGGGCTCTGCGCATAATGGTGATAGACATCAGAGCAGCCTAAAGGATTAATGAAACAGAAGGCACAGTTTTGTTACTTTGATGCTCAGCTTCCCATGCAGCCTTTTAAATCAGCCTCCTCAAAATCTGAACACACTCCCTTTTGCACAGAACCACAATACACACAAAAAGGAACATGTGATGCAATTTGGAGAGACAATATTAGGTTGGAGAATTTTGGACTATTTCTCTTACGGACGCAATCAATGCCAGTTTTGTGTATCTTTCTACCTGCACGAACAAAATAATTACCAGACTACAGCATCCTGCAGTAATGATCATTAACTGCAGTAGCAATATTGCAGGCTCTAGGGCCTTATTGTAATCTTCTTCATTTCAGTGTTAAACTACTCTAACTTCATTAGCTTCACTGGAGATACTCCACTTTACACCGACATAATTGAGAGCAGAATCAAGCCTCCACTGCTGTGGAAAATACTGTGTAGTGCAGCACTTTTCAAATAAAATGTAATTAACATTAAATTCTAGATCCATATTGCAATTTGCAGAATGATCACTGTGGGTGCAACATGACTTCCAACTCCCTCTCTCATCTTAATTTAGTTAGAAATAGGACTGCCTGTGTAATATTTTCTCCATAGCAGCAAACAGAGGCATATTTCTTTTTCTTTTCCTATTGTTATTTTTTTCTCTTTATAAATCTTTGTCAACAAAGGATTACTGGCTCACCTGAGAGAGGCAGTTAAAGTCAGATACTTGCCCGTAATTAGGGAAACTTGGAATCCTTGACAGTGAACACCTGGCTTCTCATTACTACCTGAATTTTATACTTCCAAGTGTTAATCTCTCCTCAGGGTTTGCCTTGGAGTTTCATTCTGGTATTCAATGAAACCATCAGGTTTTCCAGGCACTGACACCTTTGAAATGTTTTCCACATGGGGACCAATATGAAACATGTGTGATTATTACCGATTTCTCTGTGTTGATTTCTATTATGGTAGCACCCTGGAAAAATAGTACAGACAGCAGTAATAAAATCTTTCATTGAATGACTTTATACAGCAGGAAGAGTTGTGTTTAAAGGGGCTGGTTTGGCGCGGGTCTGCTATGATGAATGGTGTTATCATGATTATAGCTTGGTTTAAAGGATTCGAAGAACTTCTTGCACATTTTTTAGCCTTGAGAGTAAGTCCTACCAGCACTTCTTTCCTCTTAAAAGCCAGCACTGCTGCCATTCCTCATAGCTCTAGATGAAATATGTGGACTAGCTGGGAGCAGGCTGAGCATGAACTCCCAGCTAACACTACAGGGCTACATTCAGGCAGATTACTATAATTTCCTTTACTTTACTGAGTGCAGAGTTTTCCTGACTTCCCAACCTTTACCAACCTTATGGGCAGGAAAGTTTTCTCATTCTTACAAGATCAAATGTGCTGAGAACTTCATACTTTTACTCCACACACTGGAAAACCCAGGCAAAAAGATATCTTTGGGGTTTATCTTCTGTTAACCAGAAGGACTTACTTATTCAGTCCTGTGACTGAATAAGAGTTGTTTAAAGCACTCCTGGCCCAAAGCTCTTATTGACTACTGCAAGGCAATAGGGGTAATAAGGGTAATAACAAATCAAAATAATCTGGAAGAAGAACAGCAAAGCTAAGAGTTCCATGGAGCTGAAACTCACTCAGAAACATGAAAACAAGTGGCTTTTAAACAATAGTTTGTTGGTTTCTGAAAGCACCAGGTGCCATTAAGAAGGAAAACAACCAGATTATCTTACCTCTGTCAAGTCGAAGCCCTGATGCACTTGACAATTTTTAAAGTTTTCAGTAAATTCAGGAAGAGCAGACTATGAAATTTATGTAAGGAGTAAGCAGCACACTCAGTGAAAGAAAATATGAAAGAGTTGTTTGGGATCTGAAGGGGAAAAAAAGGAAGCAAAACAGTGGGAGATCTTGTGACTGATCTAAGCTTGAGTATCCAAATTAGCAGTATTTTGCTGATAAAAGAGCAGTTGTTGTTGAATCCCAGAAGAAAAACACAGAAGACGACAACTGAGAAACCCCAAATTAAACTATGGTGAGTTTTATATGTGAAAAGATTAAATGAATGAAAAAGGCAAAATTTAGTTAAAATATCAACAAATCAAAGATGTTGATCAAAGTGGTCTTTGTCTTCCAGTTCAGTGATAAAGAGTGGAAAACTCAGTTGCCTATTGCATTTTCCTTACATGGTTCAACTCAGACTCTGATGTCTAATGTGTCATAGATGATAAAAAAACTGACCATCAATATGTTCCAGCAGAACAGGAGAGTTTGTTCTTCCTAGATGGATACAGGAAGTTTCATGTCCCTGTTTGCCAGAACTCAGTTTCATTTAAAACCAACCATAGTCCAGTTCTCACCACTGCCAGAAGACACCTGACAGATTTTCCCTGGAGAATAAGATTTTCTTTCTTTAGTTGTATGATTATGATTTGAGTTCTGGGCACAGCCCTGGGAGAGACTGATGCATAGAAGGAGGCTACATAATTTTGCTATCAGAACTGGAATGCAAGCACGTTTCCCCAGACCCTTAGTGAGGTCCTAGATGCATGGCATTTCCCAAATTCCTTGGGTATATCCAATAATCCTTACCACTCTCCTGGTTGCTTGGGGAGTAGCTGCAGAGCACTGCCTCCTACTCAGCAGAGCTCAGGGAAAAAAATAATATATCTTCATAAATATATGCTTTAGATTATTCATAAAATTAAAAAAACAAAAACAAAAACAAAAAACTTGCTGTAGCAACAGTGCACATTATGTACATATATGTGTAAGTAATGCAAGGGAAAGTTTAACCTAGATGCTTGCTCCCTCAGCAGTTTTTCAGTCTCTATTGACTGTTTCAGTTCCTGCATTAATCCCCTTCCCCTCGATTCCCAACGGCCTGTTTTCTCTCTCCATTGCAATACCCTTCCTGTCTCTGCCTCTGATTTTATGCAAATGTGGGTTAGCTGGGGTGATTATTATAGAACTGAAAATTGAGTAATACAATAGTCCTGCTCTAGAGCATTAGACTCAAAGCACAGTGGATCACTACCTACTCTGCTGCGAACATTTCTGGGCACTTAACTGCACATTCTGCAATTCTTGTCTTCCTTCCTTCAGATCCTACTATTTCTCTTCCATTTATGTGTGTCAAGAAAGAATTGCCTCCTAAGGCTATAGGGCAGACTTGTGGAACAGTCCAGCTCTCTGGGACTGATGACTTGCATCACAGACATGTGTCCTGTCACAGAATGACATGATGCCAGCTTCCCAGCATGCAATCTCCGTATATTTAGTTTTATCTGCATATAGTTAGTTGTATCTGTTATTTGATACTTCTGTGAGTCCCCATCTCTTCTGACATCAGTGTCTCTCATTATAGGCACTATAGTTCTTAGTTTTCTGTTAAGAAAAACATCGACAAAAGAGGTGACGAACAATGTTGCAGTGGTGCCTCCTGCAATGAGTTGGTGAATCTGCCCCAGTACAACTGACAAATTCTGGCCACCGATGAAGTCACAAGGAAAATTGTTGGGCTGTGAAATGTTTCTATGGATTCACCTCAGCTGTTCTCACAAGATGAGGAACACTGAGGAACTGCTAATCTTAACAACTATGATTTGACCAACTTTGGCTCAAGAGATTGACTGATGAACCAGCTTTAACTGCCTGTCTGCCAAGAGGAATGAGGAATAGAAAAATCCCAAGAAGGGTTTTAGAGACACACACAAAAGCAGTGAGGGAGAAGAGTCACAAAACTCACAGGACAAAGAAAGATGTACGTTCATGTGATGGGGAGGACCTGACTTAGCTAATGATCAGCTCAAGATGTGGAAACGCTGCCTTATTCAGAAAGCAGCAAGAGAAATATCTAAAAGGATGCCAGAGGACCTGCTTCCAGCCTAAATGACGTACCAGAGGAATAAGGAAAAGGCAAAGAAATGTATATAGGATTTATCACATTTTTCTTGTGCTCATAAGTAAGGAGCAAAAGAGTTCAGAAAACCTGAACAGAGCCCTCTGAGAAGGTATTAATAAATATATCCATGCCCTCCTGAATGCTTACAATGTAAAACAGTGTGCTCACATACTTGCCAGTAGTGATTTCTAGGAAAACATGTTTAAATTTTGGAAGTCTAAAGAGTTGGTGTTTTATTTAGTGGAGGGAACAAAAACAAATCTTGTTTTGGATGAGCACAAATGTTTCATTTTGTGGGTTTTTTTCAATTCAGTCAACAACAAAAAATACTTCATTGCTAGCATCACTTGCAAGTCAGTGGTATACACAGGAAAACAAAAACCATAGATTTATGTTGTTCTCTGTTGCACTGGAGAAACCCAAGGGGAAACTATGTCTGACAGGCAAAAAAAGAAAACAGAGAGGAAAGAATTCTTAAAATCTCTAACAGGATTAAAGTGATGGGGAACAAATGACTACAAACCTCAGAAGCTGAGAACTTCCATCTGTAGGTGTGCCGGCTGTCCTATTATGAGCCCCTACTTCAAATATAACTACAGAGAAGAAATTGATTTTCTGTTTTTATGACTTTTTAAAGGCACGTTAATGTTCTACATAACTGAGTATTTGCACAGTACTTTATTATGTGAAATATCATTAATTTCAATGGGACTTTGTATAGTATGGTAACGATGTCATTAAGCAGGGCTGTTAAACTCATTGGGCTATATACCATCCTGAATTATACCTGTAGACCCTACTCCCCCCGATCAGCATGCCCTCTCCCACACCTCTGTACCCAAGCCATACGGCGTGCCCCTGCTTCCCCTGGCCAGCAGGGGCCAAAGACCAAAGCTCTGCAGCTGCAACTAATGACTAACAGGTAGGAAGTTTTGAGACATGGCCCGTGTTATATCCATCTGCACAAGAACAAGATTTGTCCAAAAGACACTTACAGATCTTTACTGTGTGGCTGTGCCATGGGTTGGAATGGCTTCATTTATCACTTTATCCTAAAATGTCACAGGTTTATTCTCACAACACCTTTGTGAAGAAGAAAAAGAGCAACTTAATTCCCCGGAGTGGAACTGGTGCACACACAGAAGATATGATCTGCGCATAGCAAATTCCTCCAGTGGCCTGAGCCCTGAGCAGCATCCTGGCTAGAGGCTGCTTTCCAGACCCATTACTGGTGCAACCAGTAGAGACATCAGTATATGACATGTTTTATAGGTGACTATTTCCATTTCAGTCCATGGATAATAACTTGCATGCTCAAGGATTTGCAAAACTTTGTCCCTTTAATGTTTAGGGATTAAATTGCATCTTCAGGAAAAGCTTGAAATAATGGGTGGTAAGCTGTACCATTTTGAAGTAGCTCCAGGAAGTATTGTGCTTAGCATCGCTCCTCTGAAGTATTGTCAAGCCTCTTTCCTGCGTGTGCTGAGCCAAGGGAAGAAGGCACATTTTCCTTCCTACCTCATCCACACTGGTTGCCTTGAAGAGAAGAGAGAAATTGATGTACATATAGATTGGGGAACAAGAGGCTGGAGTGCAGCCCTGCAGAAGGGGATCTGGGGGTTTTGGTTGATGATAAAAATTTGAATCAACAATGTGCAGCCAAAAGGGCCAACCGTATACTTGGGGTGCATTAAGCACAGTATAGCTAACTGGTCGAAAGAAGTGATTGTCCCACTGTACTCAGCATTGGTGTAGCATCACCTTGAGTACTGTGTGCAGTTTGGGGCTCCACAATGTAAGAAAAATATAAAAATTTTAGAATGTGCCCAAAGGAGGGCAACAGAGATGGTGAAAGGACAGTAGGGCATGACTTGTGTGAGGAGTGGCTGACAATACTAGGTTTGTTCAGCTTAGAGAAGAGGAGACTGAGGGGTGACCTCAATGCTGTCTACAACCTCCTCAAGAGGAGGAGCAGAGAGGGAGGTGCTGATCTCTTCTGCCTGGTGTCCAGTGATAGGACACAAGGGAATGGCTTAAAGCTGCATCAGGGGAAGTTCAGATTGGATATTAAGAAAAAGATCTTCCCTGAGAGGGTGGTCCAGCACTGGAACAAGCTTCCCAGAGAAGTGGTCATGGCCCCAAGCCTGTTGGATGTTCAAGCAACATTTGGACAATGCTCTTAGATACCTGATTTAACTTTTAGGTTGCCCTGTGTGGAGTCAAGAGTTGGACTCAATGATCCTTGTGGGTCCCTTCCAACTCAGGATATTTTATAATTCTATGAAAATACAGCCCCATCCTCAGCTTTCCACTTGACCTAGAGGCAGCATGGCAGAATGGACCAGGAACCAGCAAGGGCCTTATATGAAGGAAGCTCTCCCTTTCCATCTTCACATCATGGCTTGCAGCCCAAATCATCTCTTTGACTTCAACCTCTGTCCTTTGCTCTCTTTCCCAATAATGGGCTTTTCTTTAGGATGGTTTCTTCCTGTCCCATTGAAGTCAATGAGAGTTTTGTTAATAACTTCAGCAGAAGCAAGATCAAGCTCTTTATTTTTCTTCTTTTTTTTTTTTTGTTGGTATCTAATTTGGATTGCAGTTGTACTGATTGACAACTCCACTACAACTGCATTGAATTGCTGCCCAAATCAGTAATCTACTTTGGTGTCTTAATTAACTAGAGTCAAATTTGAATTGAATTTCTTTTCTTGGAGATCTTTTAGGGTGGCTGTCAATCCAAAGGTAAAGACTTTTATAAAATCGCTGCTGCTTTTTATTTTGTACAATTGCTTTAGATAAAGATATTTTTCTTCATCTCTTACCTCTCAGTACTTACATTTTCCTATTTCATATTCCCTTCTATTTCCTTTTTTCATTTTTAATATATTCTTTTCTCCCTCCTATTTTTTAATTAGCCTTCTATTTGAATTTAATTATTTTCTTCTCTTTCAGCTAACTCCTGTCTTACACAGCACATTATCTCACCACCCCCTTCAATAAAGCTCTGTCTCTCAGCTTCCCCTGCCTCTTTTAACTCTCGAATCTCTAATTTA
>NW_008825566.1:4216588-4225048 GCF_000699105.1 Pygoscelis adeliae | reverse complement strand
GAAAACCCAGTAAAAAATATTTGTATGTTTTCCTCAGCAAAACTGGGATGTTTCCTTTTCAACAGACTAGGAAACAACTTTGTCAAAGTATGACAAATAATGGGAAAATTTTTCACATTCCTGATCCCAGGAAGGTGGAAGAGCATTGCAATAAGCAGTTAATAAATATTCCTGGTCTTTATCCATTCCCTACCAACATTTCTCTTCCCACTCCCCTTCTTCCTACAAAATTCACATGCTCTGTCTCTCTTGGGCACAGGTTCTGATCTTGTTTTTACTGCTTTTACACTGGCTTCACTGCACTAATTTCTGTTTCATTTCTCTTGAGTTATCCAAGCTTAAGCAAGAGCAGACTCAGGCTTTCTCTGTAGGGCTGGGATTTTCTTTTTTTTTTTTCTTTTACTTTTTAAATTAGATGTCCCAGCTGATCTTAAACAGCTGGCTTTTTTCATTTCAGGAGTAGCTTAAGTCTGCAGTCTCCAACAACATACAGCAGTTATCAGTTAATGAGATGACTTGTACCCTTGTCCACACTTGCATCACTACGGCTGCTTAAATGAGCTGATGTGCTGCAACTGAGGATTAAACCGTCTCTTTCAATCCTGCATGCACTGCAGCACAAGCTACTCACTCCAGCAACCAGGGAAGCGATTGCAGTCCTGGGATAGTCAAGATGAGCAGAAACCTTTGTGCATTAAAGGTAAAGCAACTTCAGCAGTGGAAAAATGAAAAGAGGAGCACATCCTCTGCCTGCTGTTCAGATGCTGCTGAAATCCCCTACCTGTTTTTTCCAAATGTACATTGTTCTGTGTATTTTCACATCCTTTTTTAATCCACCCACCCATGCTTCATTTTTGAAAGGTGCACTGTGAACATGCCAGGGTTAAAAAGGACACGCCAATTTTCATGTCTGTAGACCTCACCATTCCAAAGCCATACACATGTAGTATAGGAAACATTCTAGAAAAACAAGAAAATTCCTAGTGTTAGAATATGATGTTTGGGGCTTCATACTTCCAGGGTGAGGTAAGAACTTTGGTACCCTGAAGCTTGAAGAAGACCTATTTTTATAATAATGCTATGTTTGCTGACTCCACAAAGAAATCACAAATGTTGGGATATGGTTCCAGAGGATTTTATCCAAGTGTTAGTCCCATGCTGAAGGATATTCAGCTATAAATGACTACCTGGTCATTTAAACTGGGGAGTTGAAGATAACTACATACATCTTTTGGTTGTTATTGATTACAGAAACACCACAACCTAACTATTTCAGCCCTAGGGCTAACTAGGTTCCGATGTACCCTCTTCTTTCTACGCAGACCGCAGAAACAAAGATGCCTTAAGGAAGGATTGGAAATTGGGATCCATTTATGAGTGCAAAGGTATAATTTGTTCAGAGAACCTAAATTAGTTGTTCCATTTCCATGTTACATAGACAAAATTAATAACATTTCTTCATATGTGGAGGCAGCATTTGAACTGAGGTGATTATACTTACCAAAACAAGCAAAAGCCTCAGTTGCTGAATATTTTTACTGTTATCCGCTATTACTCCCTTCTCTGCCAAAATTCTGTTTTAGGCTTCTTTGACTTATTACAGTAGAGAGCTAAGACACCACTCTTATAAGTAGCTTTATATAGTACCAAGACCCTGCAAGATCACAACACAGCTCTAGGCACTGTGCAGACACCTACCAATAGACAAATCCATATATCCACTCAACCCTGAAAGATATTTATACCAATGCAGAATGAATGTATTATACTACCACTCTGGTTTGATGGCAACTGAGGTCCATCAGTTAATCAATTGTGTGCAGTGCCAAAATAGTACTGAAGGGACACAACAGTTCCTGCCCTGGCAACCTCATGAACTACTTTCCCATCCGTTCCGTGTTACACTTGTGTGAGCTCTACACATAGGCAGCAAGTCTTCAGGCTTAGAATGGATTCAAAATAAAACCCACACCAAAACAAAAACCCCATTGTGTACTTTCTGATTAATTTTTGAGTGCACCTGAAGCAATTACAAGCGTAGTAATGATATTCTTCATAGAGCCTGTCCCTTAATGTCCACCATAATTAGAGGAAACTTGGATCCCAAAAGACATGGTCTCTAAAGACTCGAGGGATTGGCGGGGAGGGGGTGTGTGAAAGGGAAGTGGGTAAGGCCATTAAACATAGTCAAGGCACCTCTGCCTATCCCTCTCAGCACAGACCAATGCAAATATGTGGTCTGAAAATTAACACAGCTAGGAAGGAAACATCCCACAGGGAGAATCAATACCCAGCAAAGGATAATGGGAACCCTGTGCAAGCAGCTGTGATCTGCCCTCTGAACATCAGCACCTGTCCACAACAGCAATCAATGCTGGTCAATGGGCAGCTCTCCTTACAGCTCAATTCACACAGTGATCGTTAGCTGGAACCAAAGCGGTGGCACTCCATGCTGCCAAACGGTGTCCCTTTCTTCCTAAATGCGGACAAACAATGACTTCCCCAAATAACTGGCACTGCTCTTTTTAATCTTTCCTCCCTCCCTTCTGCTTTGGCCTTTTGGCAGTATACAAGGAGGATCCATAGAATCCACAGCTAGAAATTAAGTTATTCAGCTTAATTTCAGAATGTGTTCTGCCACAGAGTCAAGGCATGACAGGCACTTCAATTCAGCCATAGCAAGGAATTCAGGCTTAACCATTTCCGTTGATACTATGTTTGTCTTGTACTCTATGATCATTATTAAAAAACCTTATTTATTACACTTTCAAGGACAGTGGAAGAGCAAAACTGGAGACACTCAGAGCAGGTTGGAATTTGAATTGTTCTCCACAGGATAGAGAAATTTTGCAGGCAGTGACCTTTATGCCTGTCTATAGCTGTCTAAGTTGCATCACTGAAGACCATTCTTGTCACAGCCTTTGTGCATGCCTGCATACAGTCACACTGTAATATAGTAAAAAGAGAAAAAAATGGATATAAGCAAAAAGTCATGAGGCTTTCATGGAGTCCACTGGGCAGAACGAGGAATTATTCTGATGTAGTCTGCAGCAGGTCCTGAGAATGTTTCTTTCACTCAGAAGGACCTTCTTGGTTCTGCTGCAAGTAATAGCAAAACAATATCAAAGTCTGCAGATTTGTTCTAGAAATTTGAAGCATGTCATTTTGACCCATGACTGTATGACTCCTCCTAATAGTCTCCAAACTCTGTTGTGCTTCAGTATCCCTAGATACTGCGAAAAGCTGGACATGAGCTAGCGATGTGCGCTTGCAGCCCAGAAGGCCAAGCGTATCCTGGGCTGCATCCAAAGAAGCGTGGCCAGCAGGTCGAGGGAGGTGATTCTGCCCCTCTACTCTGCTCTGGTGAGACCCCACCTGGAGTCCCGCATCCAGCTCTGGAGCCCTCAGCATAAGAAAGACACGGACCTGTTGGAGCGGATCCAGAAGAGGGCCACAAATATGATCAGGGGGATGGAACACCTCTGCTATGAAGAAAGGTTGAGAGAGTTGGGGTTGTTCAGCGTAGAGAAGAGAAGGCTTTGGGGAGACCTTATTGCAGCCTATCAGTACTTAAAGGGGGCTTATAAAGAAGATGGCGGCAAACTTTTTAGCAGGGCCTGTTGCGACAGGACAAGGGGGAATGGCTTTAAACTAAAAGAGGGTAGATTTAGACTAGGTATAAGGAAGAAATTTTTTACACTGAGGGTGGTGAAACACTGGCACAGGTTGCCCGGGGAGGTGGTGGATGCCCCATCCCTGGAAACCTTCAAGGTCAGGCTGGACGGGGCTCTGAGCAACCTGATCTAGTTGAAGATGTCCCTGCCCATGGCAGGGGAGTTGGACTTGATGACCTTTGGAGGTCCCTTCCAACCCAAACTATTCTATGATTCTATGAAATACATGCAGGAAGCTAAAGAGATCAAAGCCTCATTCCTCTAAACGCCATGTGACTACTCATATGCTCAAAATTAAAAGTGTGCTTCTTTAGACTGGGGTCTGTGAATCTGCTTTAAATACTAAAAGCCAGAAGAATGTCTCCAGAAGTTTGGAGGAAATCATAATAGCCACCAAAAATTACTCCAGATCTTGTGGTTCCCAGTCCTGTGCTCTCAACATAATAATATCCAGTTTCCCACTAGAAAACCCGGTAGCATTAGCAAACACAGAAATGCAGATTGAGCTTACTGAGATGCCAGCTAGGGCTCTGAAAGGTAGACAGCTGAGCAGTGTACTGGAAAATGACCAGATATATTTAAACTGGCACGATCCAGTTCACTACGTTCTGAACTGTTGCCAAAAGTTCAGGGGCATTGCAAGCACATCTTACATAAGGGACACAGGTTTCTGCCATCTACTCCTGGTACTGAGCACAGCCAAGTGGAGAGCAGAGAGCAGAGGGTATCCTAAAGTGTTCTTTCAAACTTGACACAGATTTCCATTTTGTCACGTTCTTAGCATGTGTGTTTATTTTCCTTGAATATTCAAGCATTTGGAGCTTTACAGTTGCCAGAGCTTATGAAAAGTGCATATTTAGCTCAAAGAGTTCCCAGATGTGAATTTCAAAATGACACTGTGTTGATTAGCTATAGAAGGCAGCCAGTCAAAGAGCAGAAACAACAACATGTGACTTGGCATTCCCCAGCCAGCCAGAAAATAGTCACCCATTTAATTTTTCATGAATTTTCCGAAATCTGGGAATACAGCAAAAGTTAAAGGCATAAACAAGTGTTTCTGTTTCCTAGACTGCACTTAATGTCTTACCCCACCATCACTGCTGTTTCACCTCCTCCTGTTGGGAAAGGTCTTGAGAAGACCTGTGGGGTCATCAGAACACAGTGACCAGGAATTCAAGGTTCCTCCATCACTGAAGTTATCCTGCCATGGAGACACCTGGGGCTCTGCCCCACCTCTGGGAGAAAAAAAGGAAATTAGAGTGAAATGCGTTTATTTTCTCTTAATGTTATGCATTGTTTGCAGCTGATCATTCATCATCACAGCTCACCCCTATGAATGATTCATGAGGGGACAGCTGTTCCCAGGGCCTCAGCTCCTGAGCTGCACATACACAGGCTGGTTATGCGAGAAGTTGAGCACCTGAGGAGTGCTGAGGCCTCTTCAGCTCAAAGAGCTTCATTTTTTCAAATGAAGGCAAGGCTACAATCCACCCTAACATTGCAAGGGGGAAAGGAGTGGGTAAGTAGGATACACATAGAAATAAAAGGTGCTTCAAGGCAATAAGCCAGGCTTTAAGGAGAGGTAGTATTAGTCTGATCAGCTGGAAACACTGGGATTCAATATCCCGTACGGGATTCTTCTAGTTTTCACAAAATGCATGCATAAAACACACAAAATTTCATTAAAATGTTGACATGTTTTGCAGATATTATTCGGTTTGTGTCCTATTTTTCAAGAAAAGGTCTATACTTAAACTGCAGGCACTACAAAAGACACAGTAAAGCCAGTTTTCATATCCATTTCTGATTTGCTTCTGAGTCTTGTGTTTGTATAATAAGCTGTATGTCTTACACTTTTGTGCACAGCATTTATAGCACTTTCTACTGCAGACAGAACTAAACTTCTCCTAATGAGGCTTCCCAACTTTAAATTAACGGCAATGTAAAAATAATATCCTCCCTCTTTCTTTACTATTACCTCAACTGAAGGAGAAAGACATAAGAGAGAATTTAAAAATCTACTCAAAAAGCATAGTTGGTAATATTACAGTAATTATTATTACAAATCAGCTATTTTTTCAAATACAATGACAATTTTGCCTTAAGAGAATAGGAAACTGGCAGTAGAACTGAAGTGGCAAATAATTTCTGCCCTGTGTGTGGATGTTGCACAAATCAGGAACACATCTTATGCCTTTTTCCTTTCTCTGGTGTCCTTGCCCCTTTGAAAAAAAGATAAATTACTTCCAGGATGATATTCTACTAGCAATTTTAGGAAATCCCTAGACCCAGCAATTGCGCTGAAGAAAAAGCGGTGCTACTCTTTCAAACTCCACACACAAAATAAGATTGAATTGCTAAAATATGATGCCGTTCCTAATAAACAGCACAGATGTTTAGAATACAAGGGAAAATGCTACTTAGAATTTGGGTTTCAAACTCTTTAAAACCACTTTGATTGAAAAAAGCATTGCAGACTGAAATTTCAAAAAATAGTTCCTAACTGGAAAGCTTCTAAATCTACAGCCCAGGTTTGGAATTCACATATCACTCCCTTCTTTAAGGAAGAGTAGTTTACACCAATGCAGAATGTGTTATTTGTTTTTTTTTTTTTAACCATACAGCTTTTGTGTTAGATGTTCTTTATCCTATTTGGATAGTGCTTTCTCTCGGCCTCGTTCTGACCTTTCACTCATCTCACCACAAACTCAGTCTACAAAGTATTCAAGGTTATTTATACCACAATCATTGTTTATACAGAAGTGGGCAAGGGAAACTCAGTTGTTTGTAAATGCAGGAGGGCAATTTAAAATAGAATGAATTTCAGCTGCAGTGCTGGAATTCTTTACCGTGTCTCCATGAGAGATGTACAAACCACTTACTCTGCAGAGAACAAGGTTACAAGTCGCACATCATACATACACTGGAATTACATGGTTTGTGGTAGACCTCTCTGGTGCCAGAGCCAAACTCTGTTCTCAATCTCCGGAGACAATGGGCTTGTGTTGATATAAGGTTGCAAATTTGACTTTAAATCAGTAAGCAGGCACAGCAGACAAAAAACAACAGGCCTCTGCAGACATATGTCGTTGATCAGATATTACTTGCACATGGAAATCATTTTTAGTTGCAGAAGAAAGCTTTTTGTAGTCTCCAGAAAGACCAATACTATGTCTAGGCAGCCAAACGTTAAGTAGCTCCCTGGAAGCAGCGGTGGTCACCTTTGCTGTAACAGAAAAGAATCATGGGAGGATTTCTCAGAGGGAGAGGCAATGTGTCCAGACATGTTTTTTCCCATTAACAACAGTTAGTGCAGTTCAACCTCCTCGTCACATAGACATGTGGCTCCAACACCATTATACCTGCATGCAGCCCAGAGAATTAATTATACAGATCTCTGCTTCAGAGAGTTGGCCTCGATGGTTCTTATGGGTGCCTTCCAACTTGAGATAGTCTATGATTCTATACATTTCAGTTTGCTTCAGATAACATTTTCCAATGACAAAAGTCCAAAAGGACAAACCACCAAAGCATTATTCATTTAATAAACAAGCTGCTATAGGATTCTTTCCTTTGATATAAAAACCTCTATTAATTGTCTCAGGCTCATATATTTTAATGAAGGTCACTTTCAATGATATGGTAAAAGACGACCAAATTTGTACCAAACAGTAGGATCCTTGAAAGTGAAACAAGGGCAATTCCTTCAATATAAGCTATAATATAATGCCTCTCCTCAGTATCCTTCAGATTCCAACTGTGTGCATAATATGATACTATTATCTGCAGGAAGAAAAACAAAGAGAAAGAGTGGTTGGTTGTCTGGAACAAATTACTACTGATAAAGGTGAGTCATAACAGAGCTCAGAAACCATTAACATTAGATTGACTACTTGGGCCAACATTGGGCTCTGAGAAACCTGGTTTAGTTGAGGATGTCCCTGCCCACAGCAGGGGGGTTGGACTAGATGACCTTTAAAGGTCCCTTCCAACCCAAACTATCCTATTCTAAGACTCTATGATTCTAGATACGTTGTCTACACCCATGCTGGTCACTCTCTGGGAAACTTACATTCTTCTCTCACAGTTGTTTAAGTCCTATATCCTGTATCCTCAGTACTGAAGATCTGACTCAAGCTGAACGCTACCAGATTCAAACATACTAATTTTTAAGTACTTTGACTCATAATTAAAACCTTGCATTACTTCTTAGTATCAAATGTTGCAAGGATGTTTAATGATGAAGATAAAATTTTGCTCTTGGATAACATTTATCTGTAGATTTGCATGCACTCTATCCAAGAGATAGAACTGAGCATCAAAGAAGCGAAGACCATAGATGAGCTCCTCAGCAGAGTTGAGGTTAGATCCTTCAATTCACTACCTTGTCCCTGGATCACTCTGCCAGTAGAAGTCAAAATTATACAATTCATAAAATCATAGAATCATAGAATCATTTAGGTTGGAAAAGACCTTTAAAATCATCAAGTCCAACTGTTAACCCAACACAGACAAGTTTCTTTTAAATACCTCCAGGGACAGTCACTCAACCACTTCCCTGGGCAACCTCTTCCAATGCTTGACAACCCTTTCGGTGAAGAAAAATTTTCCTAATATCCAATCTAAACATCCCCTGGTGCAACTGGAGGCCATTTCCTCTCGTCCTATCGCTTATTACTTTGGAAGAAGAGACCAACACCCACCTCGCTACAACCTCCTTCCAGGTAGTTGTAGAGAGCGATGAGGTCTCCCCTCAGCCTCCTTTTCTCCAGGCTAAACAACCCCA
>NW_008825566.1:4188811-4215445 GCF_000699105.1 Pygoscelis adeliae | reverse complement strand
CTTCTTGAAGAATGTCCAGCCTTCCTGGACTCCTTTGCCCTTCAGGACTGCCTCCCAAGGGACCCTGCCCACCAGGCTCCTAAACAGGTCAGAGTCTGCCCTCTGGAAATCCAAGGCAGCAGTTCTGCTGACCCCCCTCCTTACTTCTCTGAGAATCAAAAACTCTATCATTTCGTGATCGCTATGCCCAAGACAGCCTCCAACCATCACATCACCCACAAGTCCTTCCCTGTTCACAAACAACAGGTCCAGCGGGGCGCCCTCCTAGTTGCCTCCCTTACCAGCTGTGTCAGGAAATTAAAGCAATCAGCCTGGTTGTAGACCTCTATGTCCAAGATTGACCTGTGTTCCAGTGTTCTTGGGTAATCTAAGAGAGATCCTACAGGTGTTGCCTCAATTGAAAACTGATGAAGAAGAAGAAAGAAAAATAATTTGTGCATGTAATGGACATGAATGGAAATTCTTTGGACCAATTAGCACAGCAGTGTGTTCATGCTGACATAAGAAATATCTGTGGACTTAAAGCATTTTTTTGTGATGCTTAATAAACCTTATATTATGACAAACTAAAAAATTGAAAGGTCATTTTTTCTTACAGTAACATTCACTACAATTTTTTCTTCGCAATGATTACATTTCAGTTCCCACAGTGAATGGTACTTTCTCACCCTTATTGAACACAGTAATTATTTGAGACAGAACTGAAATAATTCATTGAGACAGATGCATATCAGAAAAAAATCCAGCTGCATCAAGGCAGGTTAGAAAGGGAATGATTTTGTAGACACTGTTGTTCACTTCCTAAAATATCATTTGTATTTGTGAAGAACTTGTCCTAGAATAATTCCAGACTCTTTTTCCATATTACTGGTAGGCTTCTGTGCATATGTTTATATCCAGACTGTCCTCTGGATGTTCAGTCATTTGCAGAGATGTGTGTGTGCTGTGGCTCTTTTAAAGACCACTAATCTGTGCAGGAGAACTAACCCACTGCCCACTAACCTACTGCCAAGCATCACTATGGGAGACAAAACCTCACCACTGCAAACAGATGCTGAAACTACTTCAGATCCACTCTGCTGTTGTGAATGTGCTTTCTATATAGTAAGTGGCAAAGTAAATTGCAAAGCAGAGGTTGGACTAAATGACTTCCTAAGGTCACATCAAACCTGAATTTTCCTATGATGCTATGAGAGGTGGCAATGTGGTACATGAGACAGAAACTGCTCCTACTGCATAAACCTGAGGATTTACCGTCTATTATTACCAATCTGTTGTTACAGTTCTGCCATCTGATGTGAGGTGCTGCATGAACTAACATCCTGATCATGTGAATTGCCTTCCTTCAATATGCTTTTCCACATACAATACTAATATATTTTTATTTATAATTTATATAGTTCTAAATTATAAATAATTAATTATATCGACCCGCATGACAAAATCTAGTGAAGACAGTGTGAGCTAAAATAAAACCCAAGCAACTATTTGACAATTTAGCAATGTCTGTGCACTGCACTGTGCTACATCCTTTAAGCAGAAGCCCACACATGAAGATAGAGCGTGAAGTGCCTTTCCTGGAGGTTTATGGCAACCAGGGCTGTACTGCCAGGAGCAGCACAGCTCTCAGCCATGTTCAACAGTTGTGCAACACTGATTTGGAGCAATATCAGAATGGGACCCCCCTCTATGACAAAAATAGGACTGACAAAGTTGTGCAAGGAGCCAACACTTAACAACAGATACAGCGCGTGGCGAAAGGGAATGCTGCTTGGAGCATAATGTAAGATAAGGTTACACTCATACAGCATTGTTGTGTGCAGGAAGAGAGATGTTATACCTCCAACACAGGCACAGCCACACATTGTAATGAATCACAGATTAACCGTTACGTTATTCCTGCAGATTCAAAGGGCTGTTGTAGAGTAGAAGGCTGTGGGGATGGTTGTCCTACTGCTAACAGTGCCAAAGAGTTGCCTCGTTTCACTTGAGAGAAGGAATTCCACATTACACTAACAGAAATGCTCAAAAAGCCCCTTTTCCCACCTATACTGTGCTTGCCATCATGAACGCAGTCCTCAGATATTAACTATTTCAGATTATTTCAATAAACAGTCCACTACCTGGTGTCAGTGGCCAGGCACTCAAAATCCACAGAGTGATTCAAAGCATGCACACTTCAATGGAAAGACATGCCCTGACTCCCATCCTGACTCACATGGGCTGAGGGTCAGGCTCTTAGAGTCTGCACATGACTGGTAATTTTTAAATGATTACAATGAAAGGAAAGACTGCCTTTTTAATGCCCAAGCACAACAGCTGCAATGTCATTGGGGTTGTGTTCTGAGATGCTCCTAGACTGCAGCCCAAATAAGCGCCTTAATGATACTTTGAAAATATGTAAAGCACTTCTTTTATATGCAATGACAATTCTGTCTGGGTGCATCGTCTGTTTGTCCAGCCAGAACAGAATTAGCATTAATGAACCAGATTCTACTCTGATTTGCACAATGTGCAGCTACAGTAAATGCAATGAAGCTACACCATGGGTAAATAAGGGGAGACTTGGACTAAGTTACTTTATTTATGACAGTAAGCTTACAATTACATAGCATCTTTCAAATCCAGTGGATCTCCAGGTTCTCTGAAAAGTGATGCACTACACAAGGCTCTGCTTTATTTACAAGCATCTACTGTTTAACAATTAACCAACAGCTTCAGAAAGCTCATACAACAATAAAAGTTGTTATCAAAGCTACAGAAAGAGTTTGGGGAAGCAGACTACAACTACTTGCACAGGAATTTGGACAGCATGCAGGCACTTCACCTCTACTCCTGTAAGAAATGACTTTGGAGCCTTTAATGATCATGTTTGATGATGGCTTTGTCTTGTTACCATACAGACAAGACAGCTTCTCTGGCATAGTGTCCCAAAGGTGACAATTTGAGTCACTCAGAGGTGATGCCAAATGATAGTCCAAAGGTGTTTTAGTGATTCAAAGAACTATCATCTCTGAGTTGTTATGTATTTTAATTGTTACTAATTATGTTATATATGGTAATTGTTATAACGGTAATTTATATAGTATAAAAAATATATCTGGTGCTAAACAAGTAACAAAATATAGACTAGGTTCTTGTCTTAAAAAAAAAGGGTAAACGAAGTGAGTTCATTGGGGTGCACAGCATTGTCTACAGAAGGGAATGGCTGAGGTCCCACAGCTTACTACTATTGACATCTGAAAGGAAGCAAGTGATGACCTAAGTGCAACATGAATGGAAATAGTGATGGCTGACAAAACAGTAATAGCTGACTATATCAGTGGGAGGTGAATTAGAAACAGGCAAATGAACCAATATTAGTTCCAGCAATTCTCTCATATTCCTACTGCCCTTATATTAGACCAGTGTAAGGACAGCAGCATCCCAGACAATATCTGATGTATTTTGAGATTATAATTGCTGTCCCTGGTAGACATTTGGCTTTTGTGGGTTCTTCTAGAGTGGGAGAGGTGTTATGCAGGAAGATATAAGTCTGTCCAAAGCTCTTCCAGTCTGAAAGACAATACACCACTAATTTATAAACCCACAAGGGAAAAAAAGGAACTGCTTTATTCCAAAACTCTTAGCTTTTTGTAGGCAATGTCTTGCTATATAAAGCAAGACAACCTAATGAATGATACCTGCTTGTCAGCACTCTGCACACTGAGAATTAGGCATTTCCACATACTCATTAAAATCTGGAGGCCAGAGAAGTTTGTAGCTCTTCCCCATTCTGGCCTTTCACTTGGTTTTACCTAGAAAAGGCAATTGTCCATTTTCTTCTGTCTTTCAGTGACAGTTCCTGTAATTAAAATAAGATTTGGGGAACAGGGTGCAGGATAGAAGGGAAGGAGGTTAATGTAAAAGTCCTGAGAAACTTTGAGAGACCTCAGCTGCTCATTAGGCAATATCTACACAGCCACCAGTATGCAGGTGAATAAGGGAGCTATACATTAGGGACAAACAACAAATCAGGTGTGACACTCCAGCTTATTGGATGGAGAAGAGGCCCCTGGGACCTGGCAACATAGTCCTTGATAGTAAAGTGACTTCAGTGAAAACGTATGGAAGCCAGCATATGGTTATGTCATCTGACTCCTTATTATACTTTAAAGGACAGAGGTCTGGTAATAGCATGGGGTTATAACGCTACAGCAGCCCATAGTATATGTGCTTCTCTCCCAGTAAAAACTTCTGTCTCCTTCATACACCTATCAGGCTGTGTCTGCCTGATTGACTACAGCAAGTGACTTTGGCAGGGCAACGTACAGCCCTGAGGAGGAAGGGCTATAACATATTAATATAAGAATGTAGCTGATTACAATATAAGCCGCTGAAAGTGAGCTGACTATAGCACAAGACTGGAAGAATGCGGCTGTCTGCAGGGTCCCGCCGGGAGAATGCATCTATCTATACCTACAAGCGTGCGGCTGACTGCAGGCAGCTGTCATGCAATCAGAGTGGTCTGGTGGGGTTGTCACCTATCAAACCATCGTTGTGGTTTATTATTGGGTTATTGTGGGTTTAAATACACCTCCTGTCTGCCTCCTGGCAGCTAACTAGTGTTTGTCTCCAGCAATGGAGGAAGAGGAAGGGGTCTCACTGGCTGTGATTAGAAGTTTCTGAATCTCCACTTTGACAGAAAGTTTTGCCCTTCAACTAGCAAATGCCATTCAGCTCTTGTGCTCAAGGGAACGATTCCATTATTAAGAATCTGATTTATTTTTAATAACCCTTCTGCTGTATATATAGGAACACCATGGATATTATAATCTAAAAAAATCCCTAAGGGTAATTTGTTTTGGAACAGATATACTGTCTGGGATTTTTTGAATAGTGGACAGTAATCAAATGAGGTGCATTTTCTATATCTGATGTGTTGTAAGAACACACTGAAGTGTATGGGGTTTTTTGTTTTCTTCTTCCAATACACACAAGCAACATTTAAATAATAAAACATTAAAAAAAATACATCTAAATAAGTTCTTAATAAAGAACAACCAATCCTGCAATCGGACCTGTCAGGCCCGTCCTGCCTGAAAGCCAAAGAGTCCACCTGCTCTGAGCTGACTGCTATATTTATATATGTAACAGACTGGGATTTGCCAGTTACTCTCTGCCCTTAGTTAATGGAGCTCAGCCCTGCACGGTCTCAGAGAGGATGCTTAGGATAACTCTGCACGGGGCTGCAGCCGTCATCTCCAGCTGGTGCAGCATGCCTTCCCGTGCCCAGCTCCCCTTCAGAGCGATGGGCCCTTCCAGGCACCTGTCTTCTCCTTGTCGGTGGAGCAGCCCACCGCCTTTCAACGCTCACCTTCCCTTTCCAGTTCTCCTGCTCCAGAGGCTTCACATGCAAGCATTAGCTGGCCTCACCTCTCTTTCTTCAGTACTGGTACACGGGAGTCCATTTAAACATCCCAGGTTGGAGCTTTTGATATCACTCTCCGTTTACATGGATCAAGTAGGCTGAGCTTTTTCCTCTTCAGTTGTATGAGCTATTAGTATGTGAATGTTTTGTCCCTTTCTTCCCCTAAAAAAGAAAGCTTAAAATGTTATTTGCTTTGGATTCTGAGAAGTACAAACTCTACCACATGGCAGACACATGTGAATCCATATGCTAGCATGTCTGTAAAGCCGAGAGAGATTAAAACCTGAGGCTTCTATTAAATGCTCTCCTTTTTTTCTTGCATGCAACATTTTTAGATCAAGCTCTAAATGTTCACCGACTCATGAATATTTTTGAGCCAGCTCTGTTCACTGTGATAAATCATGCTGCTTGTGTGTTGGTTTAGTGACAGATAGTTACCTGAAAACTTCTAATGTAAAATGGTTTATGGCCATCTGAGGGGAAAAAAATCTGTGATCTTTGCCTGACTGCTGGAACAGTATGACAAGAGGAAACATACTGTATTCAAGCCCCACAGCATGCCAACTTTCTTTCTTTCTTCTAGAAATGGACAGAACTGAAAGGAAAATGACTGCTGGCATATTGTGAAAGTACTTCCAAGTTTGTACAAGCTTCAGTGATAGATGCAAACACAGACAAAACCCTTCATAGGAAATGAAAAGTTTTGCAAAGAAAGCTGAAAAATATCCTATGAAAGAAACAGAACTATCATGGTTAGTCCTTCCAACAAAAAGAAACAGACGCTCTCTAGGCTTATGTTCCAGAGTCAGATTTATTGTAGTTGCTAAACCAAATATAGATATTAAAGAATGTTATTCACACTGTAAAAAGCACATATTATATTTAAAGCAATGCAAAGAAACCTTTTCTTCTTTTAGAGATCTCAAATACAAGGATTGCCTTGTCTCCTTGAAAGTTAGCTACCTTGAATCACCTCACACTACCATGGTGCATAAGCATATAAACAGGCAGTTGGCTGACAAGTTACCCTGCATGAACTGCTCTGTGATAGCAGCTTGTATCCACGCTTCCACACAGCTGTAAATGCAGGACATTCTGATTTAGCTGATCCCTAATGGCCATCAAATTCAACCCTTGAATTAGAGATCCCTCTGTGATGGGGAAAAAGTTATCTTCCATTAAGGTGAAAAATGAGAAGGAAACTACCCATCGGCAATTAGCAGAGAGCCAACTATCCCTCCACATGATGTTGACTGAGCAGCAGCAACCTTTACCAGAGTCATCATCAGATGTCTCAGATCATGCACCACACCAGCCCTGTGCTAATGAAAACAGAGAGATAGGGCTTTTAGTTATTCCCCTGCCAATCCTTTCATCTTAAATCAGTCCTAAAAACTGATGAGTTCTTCGTAGAATAGGGGTTCTCCCAGTTCTAGAGAAATATGAAATTTCATTCCTTTGGAATAGAAATGTAAGAGGTAATGGAAAAAATTTCCTCCCACTCCTGCGTGGAAGTGCATTAGCATAATGCAGGATTCTGTAGTTAAGCTAATAAACTGTGTTTCTTTTCTTGATTAGGAGTAAATCACATCAGAGTTATAGTATAATCATTAATACGACATCACCATTCTGTGAATATTTCAGATCTGGGCTCTGAGTAAGACCTGATGAAGATTTCTTGCAGGGTGGAAACAAATTCCACTGTCTATTTTAATGATCAAAGTCAGCAAATCTAGACTCTTTTTTTTTCCAAAGGAATCCAAGGGAATAAACCACCAAGATCCTACTGATTTTCAGTAAGATCTGGACATTAATTCCCTATAGATGCCTTTGAAAATATTAGCCTGAAGAGCTCAGCCAAAAGTGAAATTCTGCTCAGTAAATCCGGAGAACACCACTAATGTCAGTTGCACTGGGTGGGAAGAATGAAGGGTAATTACAGTCCCAGCTGCCAAATTTACCTTGGTTGCAAGTAATCGTGATTTGCACTGGAATTAGGAGGTGGGGGAGACACAGACCCTCTGAAAATCAAGCCACTTTTATTAAATGGTAAAACATGGACATAAGCATTTCATCTGTGTTTGAAAATCTTCACCTTGATGACTAGGGAAGGTCAATCTGTGCAGGGTGTGAACGACACCAAGACCATCCTGTTCCTCAACAAGCAGACCATGCCTCCTCTTTTATTAAAAATATCATAGAGTACCTTGGTCTCTACCCAGATTAGTACTTTTGCATCTTTTATAATTAGATAATGCTAACAATGAACTCCCCATAACTACCATGATTTTACTGATACAGACTATATATAGTTACATGTATTTGTAGTAAAAGTACTGTTGTTTATTAAACTATTATTATACTATTATACTATTGTTTTTTATTAAGCTATCCAACTGCTATTCTTTTATATGTATCTGATAAACTAGTGTATTAAACAGCCCCTCCATTGGAAAGTGGTTATTTACAGTGTAAGAGCAGAGTAGCGCAGTAATCCACCATCACCTGAAGCTTTCAGGGAACCTCTGCAAGGATAAAAGAATGCACAGGTCTCTGCAGCTGCAGCACTTCATTCCTGACTCCCAGCCCTCTGTAGTTCCCAATCCCTTCCATGGAGGCACCCTCCAGAAGCACTGCTGCTCAGCACTCCAAGCAAGTTCTCAGGCCAGCCCCACAGCAGCCGCTGCACGCACTTTCTGTTCTAATTTGGATGAAACACCATCCTGGAGTGTTTGGTATAGGAAATAAGGAGACAAGATGCTTAAGGCAAAAAATAGAGCTGTTAAGTCACCTACCATTCTTAGCACCAGAAGCCTGTTGGGGCCATTTTCATATTATGGTGCTAAACACAACAATCAAAACAGAAATGGCAGGTGGAATCAAAGAGATTTCCTAGGGAGAAAAAAACAATCAGATTTAATGTTTTGCAAAGCTTTTGGCTCTGTGGCCCCTTGACAACAGTCAACATTTCTCTCAGACTATTCTGCACATTTATCAAAAATTTTTCAATAGAAAACACTCTATTGTTTGCAGGGGCCTGGGGCCAGCTATGAAGCAGGCATGTTGGTTTTACAGAGCAAGCGCTGTCTTACAGACAATCACTCAGAAAACTTCAGTCCAGAGCATCTTATTGTTTTCATAGTTGTGGTATCTGACCACCTTTAAGAGTAGATTATTTGGAAGAAGTAGGTAAAGATTAATAAATTAAGGAATTGAGTAAACGCACCTGGACTTTCTCTGCCACAAACACTCTGGTGATCAGTGATCTGGATCTAATTTCTTTCCTTCAGTGAAGCGTAAATTCAGCAGTGATTTGGATCTCAATCCAGATTTGAAAGTTAGATATTTAATAGGCCAAACTAAGTCCATGATCTGCAAACATTTGGAATTCAAGCAAGGATATAACTGGGAACAATGCTATCTCTTCTTTAAATTAGCCTCCTCTTTCCAATTTTCTCAGCTTGCCAGCTTCAGCCTGCCTCAAAACCAGTCACCATAGAGAACAACACATTTACCTGTTACTGACAATCTTTGCTTTGTATTCTTCCTGTTCTGTCTTACTAGTCCAGAGTTAACATATTGATTAAAAAAAAAAAAAAGAGGGGAAAAAAAAAGCCAACCTAAATTGCTTTTCCCTGAATCGTCTAATTAAATTACCTCCCTACAGTAGCTGAGCTAATTGCTCTTACCCTACAATTCTATATTCCCATTTCACCTTTGCTGGCTATTTTCTAACCACGTTTCCTATCAGTTTCCCAGAAGAAACACTCCACCACTTAGAGTAATGTTCTCTTTCCTTGAAGGAGAGGCAAAGTACCTTGGAGCTCCTCCAGAGTGAGTTTTAAGGACCTGAAATGCGAAGTTCAATAGCACTTGCAAAGTTCAATAGCACTATTCCTTATTCTCATGTTTCCATACAGCCAATGTACCCCAATGGAAACTATCCTATTCTTGTCCCCCTCCAGCAGTCAGGTGAATAATTCTGAAGAGTAGCTAGAAAACTCCAATTTCGGACTGGCTGGGAGAGATCTTCTCATTATGGCCACCTCCGAGGCTTCTCCAGCCACAGGCATTTGTCTAATATCCCAACTCAGCCACAACTCATAGATTTGAAGCAGGAACTAATTCAGGTAAATTCAGGAGGAATAGTCAGGAAAGGAGGGAAAATGTGCTAAATGTCAAATTGGATTATCATGATGGCCCACTGCAGGCTTAAAATACGTAAATATAGACCTGTTCTCCTGCAGTAGTCTTTGCACAGTGCTGTCACACATTTCCTAGCCACAGAGACTACCAGCATTTCTCAAGTGCCCCAAAATGATTGTTACCACATGGAAAATGTCCGAGAAAAAAGCTGCCTCCTTTAGCCAGTCTCCAAAATTTTCCTCAGCTACCTGCAATATCAAGCATGCTATGATAGGAAACATCCTTCAGGCAGGTTTCCACAATTCCACATGCAGTCTTAGTGAAATCAATGTGTGTGGCATAATAAGTGTGGACCTCACAGAATATCAGCCTTACTGCTCCTCTTTCAGGTACATATTTGAGGTTGGGATTGAAAGCAATCAGCACGTCAGTATGAAGAGATCTATACTTCCACTGCACATTTTCCTTGCTTTTTATATACAGAGAAAATATACATACAGTTTATGCGTAAATTTTTCAGATGGTTATTTTCAGACTAAATGTTGTTGTCTAGATTATGTACAAAAAGGAAGAAACAATCCATTTTCTTTCTGTATTCTGACTCAATATAGTTAAGTCAGATGCTGACTGTTTTTTCCTGGCAACTAAATGCTTTTTTTCTTTCCAGATTTATATAGCACCATACTGATTTTAAGATCATAGCGATTTGTCAAGGACCGCTTTTATTACCAGAATTTAAAGACTAGGCCCAGCAACTGGATCTCATGAGCAATCCTGGGCACACAGGTAAGTTTAGCAATGAACAGATTAATAGATATATAAGTCTAAGGTTAAGAAGATGGAAATTACATTCAATCATTTCAGAAAAAAAAGGGAAATATTTGTCATGCTCATTTGGAAAAACATCTAGTAAAATCTACCAAAATCTTCAGTGAAATGAAAGGATATATTTTTCATTTTACACCGCCTCCTATTACGAATATCCCAGGAAACTATCAAAAAGAGCACCAGTATGAAATTCCCATTTTTCAGCTGTGATAAATTTTGAGTGCCATCTTGCAGGACAAGAAAAGTGGGAAGGGTGTTTCCATAAAGTTATTGCTATTGTGTGAGCCTTCAGTAGCCTGCATGGGTGAAATCAGTCACTTTGAATCAGATATGTCTGGCTAATAATTATTCAGAATAGTTTTCTTTCTACCAATAGAGTGTGCAGGCATGCAACATCTTGTTCTGATGTGACTAGCTGCATACAAACGCCTCCTATAAAATTCATCCATGGCTGTAGTGACTGTAAATCCAACTACCCAAAAATGGCAGTCGCAATTCTGAAACTCAGGCAAACGATGCCAGTGGAGTGCTTCATAAAATGTTTCCCCCCCCATCAGGACAAAGTCTTTCATGAAGTACAAAGAACAGGTGTGCATGTGAGCTAAGTTGTCTCTATTGTTTTATAACAAGCCCTCTCATTTTTTTGTACTTCAGCCCTGTGTCCATTAAATGCAATTTAGTAGGATCATCAGAGCTTGAAAGGGCAGATCAAACAGCACTGAGAATCCCAGCTGTGCAGGCCCTATTCAGCAATAATTTATTCTACTCGAGACAGGAAGATGCTCTATTTCTGTCTTGCATGTTGGTTCCATTGTTTTTTTCCTCCTGAAACAAAGTCATGCATGTATATATATGTGATATACTACAGCAACTTATATGTGTGTGTGTGTATACACACATATATGTGGCTCAGAGAATTATATATCTGTATCACAATTAATTTTAGATATGCTCAGGGCTGAACTAATATCTCAGAAGCCCTTCCAGAGGAACAGACTATTTCTATTATTATTATTATTATTATTATTATTATTATTATTATTATTATTTTACAGTGCCTGAGCTGAAAGAAAAGAATCCTCAGTAAACACAATGACTCTATAAGCTCGTATTCACATCTCTGTGGCACTGTGGCTGAAACCTGATGGCTGTGCTAAAGGCACTTATTTTAGGCAGAAGATGGTGATCAGTGATTGTACTTTAAAGGTGAACAGTGAAACAGTGTTGTGTTGGGGTTTTTCTTTCCTTTTTAGTCCACTGTTAGCTAAAAGCTCTCAAGCAGTGCTTTTCCTAGCACCTGAAGATGAGCGATGTGCACAGAATGATTTGCCTCCCAGTCAGATAGGCTGCACCTCAGCTGATATAACAGTATGCGTGATATATCTCTCCATTTCACAGTATATTTCTTCCTGACATTTTTTTAACTATATGAAAAGTATAGTGGTACAAACCTCGAAAGCTGGTCCTTAAGGTAAAAGAAGGCAACAGTAAGGGGTTAGTGCCTATGATGATCATTATGCAAACTGTTAAATTATGTACTATAGAAGCAATTGCTATTTTAACTACTAGTGACATGGTTAGTATTTAAACAGTAGCATTTGTATTGCTACACCCAGCACTGGAGACATCCAGGGAAAGGTCAACTCCAAAAGACGAGTCATAAAAGAATTGCAATTAATGGCCAAAGTACAGAAATAACCTGTTGGGGTTTTTTCTCTCTGTCTTTCCCTCTTCCTGTTCTTTGCTTCTGTACCAGATTGTGCTACATAAAACATTTTGATTGTTCTGATTTTTCCTAAGCACTGAAGTTTATTTTGGATCAGTGAGGTGAGAAACCTTTGAAAGGCTCATGAGACTCCCTAAGCCCGAGAGTCCAGCATTTGCACCTGTCAGGATCATGGTTTCCTTCAAGAGATTGCTAACTTGGAAATTTAGCAGGCACATTTCTGCATTTATTTCCTTCTCTGCCTTAGCAAGAAAAAAAGCAGTACTGTATAGGTAACGTAATCAAATGTTTCACTTGTCAGATTAAGTGGATTGTGATCTTTTCAGAAGCGAAAAAATGCTGTAGCAAACTTGGTCTGCATTGCACAATCCCCCAGGTACACAGACAGTGGTTAGCTTGTCTTGGAGAATGTTAGAAGGATTAAAAGACTATTAAAAAAAGAATAAATAAATGGGGTTACTCTGATTAAAGAAAGCAATGGTTGCTTTTGTGTTTGTTTAAATCTTCACAGTCACATTAAGGGCTTAATTACTTTTTAGTTAAGGATTCAGGTTCTACTGAGGAAAAGAACTATAAAGAGACAAAACTAATTAGTGCAAAATATTCAGAGTCAGGGAGCACAAAAAATTCTTGCAATATCCATTTCCCCTAGACACATTTTAGTTAAAGGTACATCCAATAATATCAGACAGATTTCTTCTGCTGAAGTATTGCAACATTTCTTCTTTCCTCCATTCTTCCTTCCCTTTAGAAATAGATCCAGTATTTAAATTCCTTCTACATATAACTATCCACAAAACAGAAAGTGAACAGATCCTGGGATCTGGACGTTTGCAGACAGCACAGATCACAGCTACAGAAAGATGCAAACAGACTTCAGTCTGGAGGTTAACTGTTTCAGAAGCTCCTAACCCCATTAGCAGTCTAAGTCCCACAGATAAGCCCCACGATAAGCCCCACTTTGAAAAGCAAGAAAATAAGAATTCAAGCTTCACCAAAAAGGGAGAATTAGGCTCCTATGTCACTTCCAGAAATCAGGTATAGTTGAATAAATTGCTTAAACTTTGCCATTTTTCAGAAATGTGTGCCTGCAGTCACAAACCCTATTGGAAACTAATATCGGGTGTTTATATGAGCCTTCAGATACCCACATGCTTTTTAGAATACAGACCTATGGCCCCAAAGTATCTAGACCTGACCTGCTGGCTGGCTATATCTGAGTCACACTGAACTTGGTGCTGCTTTGTGAAAGGGCCATTTGCTTCCCATTATATCAGAAATGCTCAAAAGCTGTTCCAGTTAATGCTTAGCTGTAACACACTGTGAACCAAAATCACAACCAAGTCAATGCGAATGAGTGTGATTGAAGCACTACGTTGCCTTCCCCATTGCCTTCTCCCTTCGGCCATGCACCCTTTTGATGTTGTCCCAACAACAGTAAGGAAGAGAAATGTAGGTGCCCCACAGCAGCTCATCATCTCAGAATTACATTTATGCTGAGCCAGGTCCTCCAGCTTTTGCATTAGTTTATGCTGACAGTGCAGAGAAAAGCAGCTGCACAGTAATGGAGACTCCTGCCCTACATTTCTATTTCTATCTAGCCCAAAGGAATCATAAGAGGATGACCACATCAATCATAAACAATCCAAATGTATTTTGATGCATACTATGAAGTTGGATGAATGTTGCATTAAAGAAGGTTGTGCCTATTTTTTAAAATAGAAACCATGAACGAAATTACTTTGTGCTTTGTGAATATTCAGTAGTTAGGTTGTGCTGTTAAAACGTCCAAAGGAAGCACATGTGCATTAAAACATTTACAAGCACATTTGTGTTAATGTTGATGGAGGTAACATTCTCACTGCCATCTTGACATCTCTTCATCAAAATTTCATTTACCCAAATCAGGGGACAGAGACAATGGTATGTGCCCTACTTAATCACTCTAATACAACATATAACGCCCGAGGTCAAAAGATCATGAAAGCTAAAGAGATTGCATAGATTGTTAAACAAAGGAAAGTAATAAGGGAATTACTAAATATCCAATACATAGGAAATTCATAGGTGAAACAGGAAGAAATATTCCCTGGAGCTAGTTGATCCTTCCCCAACTCATCACAGTGGTATGGAGGACGCAAGGACCTTGGCAAATTATCTTTACTTTTTATATTTACACTGGATACCAAAAGCAGTAATGCACAGTGAGGGACAGTCTCAATTTCAAGGAGCCTTTTGTCCAAGATGGGCAAATTAGGTGAATAACAGGATGGAGAGCCAATGAAGATGCAGCCTGTAGATTTTCATACTAAATGATGTCTCAGAGGCATGACCCCAACACTGTGGAGATGTATTGTAGAGGATGGCTCTCCCCAGCTCTGCTCAGCACGGTAAATGGTCCCAGGCTGGGATATGGGCCAGGAAGCAGAAAAGAGCCTGCACCCTGCATAGTGTGCCATGGGTAATTGGCAATCAGGGGCAAACAGAGAGAGGATAGAAAGCTCCTCCAACCTCTCTTCCCCTGCCAAATCCATGCCTAGGTAAGTCACAGAGAAGTGAAACTATTTGTCCTGGTAGGAAAGCTAGGAAAACTAGCCAGGAAAACTTCCTACAAAGCTAGGAAACTCCAGGCTTCCCAGCTCTCAACACAATGTGCTTTCCATTAAAGCATATTTCTTCCGAGTGCTCTTTTAAGTTAACGCCACACTTAAAACCTAGCTCACAGCTTGTCATCTATTAACAGGTCACCCAGTTCTAGTACCATCTTTCCATTCCATCCATCTTTCCATCCAGAAAAAAAATATATCTTTTTTTGAAAATTATATTCCTCTGTACCTCATGCCTGTGAACACATCATCTCTAACAACTGTGATATGAAAGCTCAGTGTGAAGGCTACAGAACTCAGCAATAGGCTTGCATGAAGTGTGAGCCACGCATTCATCGCTGCTGGCCTGTGTTTCATCACTGATTTATGCAGAGGTGTACATAAACTACAGTCACTCCTGAGGAACTTGTCCAATTGTAATTGGAATCAGCAAGAAGCCTTGGAGGATTGGGCATGGGCAAGTCTTCTGAGAAGGTGTTTTTGCTAAAGAAAGAAAATTAACATGGCAAACTGGCATCCAAGTAAAATATGAACCATGTAGCTGTTTATTTCCTAAGTCACACATTTCATGCTGCCTACCAGCTTTTAAAGGTCAAACATGTAAACTTAAGAAGTGTGTGTGAGTGTATACTAGTTGCAAAGCTCTTTTTTTGTCAGTTCTATGAAGCAATAACCCATGAAATATAGCTGATATCTCATGGGCACAGTTCTCCATGCCTGCAAACATTTAAAATTGCACTTGTGGTACATAAAAGATTTATAATGATCTCACCCACAAATATAAATTTTATCCCACATAGGAGAAAAAGACCTAGAAGCAGAAGCAGTGAACAGCTGAATATGAGCACAGTGTCATAAATTCATAACACTTACAGCTTTTTAACAACCAGTCATAAATGCGACCGATTTCAATTTAATTTATGAGACTTTGTGATAGAATCAGGATTACCTCCTCAAAACTGAGTTTTAAAACACAGTGGGTACAATTATGGCCTTACTAGGATGTCAGCTGAGGCAAATGGCGTTGGGGTGGCCATCTGGAAGGTCCCTGAGCCATGCTGCATGTACAGGGTCAGACGACTGGAGTTGAATGGGCTCCACCAAACTGTAGCGGAGATCCTACTACTGCTCCAAGCCAAGCAGCACATCCCTTCACAGCACAAGCTACCACTAAGAGACTCGTTAATAGGGACTATGCAACTTGCCGTCATCAAACCTAGCATTCTTTGTAGGGGTACAGATGGGCAATAGATGGCCAAGACATACATCACGGTAGTGCTGTGACTATTTCTCATGCAGGTAAGTACCAGATTCACCTCAATTCCATCACTCCATCACCTCCTCCATACATTCACGCGACTCAATCTTTGTAATATTTTACACATAATTAGGCAATTTTGTCTGGACTGGAATTTTTAGTGGCAGTTATTTGAAAGGAAAGAATAGTTGGGAAGGGACTGGAAGATAGGAAACAGCACCAACCAAGAGGACAGGGGATGAAATAAGAAGTGAGACATGCTTGCTCAAACATGCTTCCTCAGGCATCACTGAAACAGCTCATGTCAATCAGCTGCCATAAGTTAAAAACCTTTGCTTTCCAAAATGCAATGTTACCTTTCTCCCACAACTGTATCCTTTCAGTCCGGTATCTATGGTTAAGAAAAAAATCTGAATTTCAGCTACATGAATCTCATAAAAACTCCAAGACAAGCCCTGATATCTGGCAAGTCAACAGAACTGTTTATTTTCTTAGACATAGACATTTAATTTTATTTTGGGTCTGGCAAGAGGAAAATTTTTTAAATACCCTGGGGAGTCAGAGTTTGCCTCAGAGCTCTCTCTTTCTGCACCTGTCAGAAGTTTGATTTATTTATTTTTTCTCTACTGTACATATTGGCAGCTTGGAAACCTAACAAACAAACAACTTGTGTATTTTTCCTGTAACCTCATCAGGAAAAACCAGGAGGAAGGAAACATGTTTTATTACCTAAGCTTTTTGCTTCCATTTTTATCTTACATTGCACTTGGTCTTACACGTGGAGGATAACAAACAGTCCCTTGTGTTGCCTATGTGTATGTATTTGAAGGCAAAATATTATGTCACAGTGTGAAGTTGTAATATTGTGCCTATTAAAACATCAAAACTAGCTCAATATAGAAAAAGACATGGTGAGGTCAAGCTGTAGATGTATCCCCAAAGGTACTAACTAAGGAGGACATTTTAATCCAAATTATTTTTAAATGTGTGTTGATAACTAAAGCATAATTCTTCTGGTTTTGAGGGATAATATGTTTGCTAATAGTTGATGGCTACATCGTCTGAAGAGGCAAAAAGTTTTTTATTTTATTTACGTCTTTTAAAAACTTTAAAGCACTTAGATTTTCTTAACAAGAAGATCATTGACCAATTATGGAAACAAAACTTCTAATGACTGACAGGTTCATGATATTTATTAGTTACTGGTTGTTATCTTAGTCAAACTAATTGCAAATCATTAGCGAGCAACATGGTGGTCAATGTGAAATGTAACAGTGATCTGAGTTTCTTGGGTAAAACTGTAGATAACAATACGGTAACAAGGTATTGGAGAACAAAAAAGATAAGAAGAAGCAGAAAAAATGGTAGCGTAGTCAAGAGCAGTGTTACAAGTTGTAGATACGTACGTCCCAGTGTCACTTCAGTCACATGAGTCCCTGCTCTTTGGTCAAACTGTGAGGAGGCTGGTCACCTACCCTGTACCAGCTGTCTTTTAGAAACCCCCATGGTGTCCAGGAGCAATGTGACGACTAAAGCTATTTCTCCAAGGGATAGCTGCTTTGTGAATTTGCTAGCTGTTCAGGTGATACATGAAAGAGCGTGTGACTCAATATGCTGTAGTGGCTATGCAGTTATTGTGCTGAAATAATGATTATTTCTAGCTCTTTTTACTTCTTTCTTGCTCACAGACCTCCTTGTACTTTGCAGAGGGTGCAACATTTTAGCTTCCTTTTTCAGTTTTGTTGAAGGTAAGGTAAGCCAGTAGCAGGGCGAGGGCCAGGACCAGAACCAACATCACATGAATTTCATCACCACAACCTCCAGTGTCTCTTATTGCTTCCCAGTTGTTGGCTGAGGTGCTGGTCCATACTCCTTCGGTCATGTTTTAGATCAGCAAGGATCTGGCACCCTGGAGCCTTCAGTGCTTCCAGTTATCTGGTGCCTCATGTTTCATGGAAAAAATGATAGTTTGGCATACCATCATGTAACCACCCATTTTGTCTCCAAATACAATGAAAAAAGGCTGGAGAAAGCTCAAGAAGATCAAGCAAGTTCAAAATATGGGTTACTGATCACCAACAGATGTGGTGTGCTTAGTGTTTGAGGTACATCTAGACACAAAGATCCCACAACAAATATGCATGTAAAAGGCATATAGGTGCTGGAATAGTACAGAAAACAATGAGAATTAATTACCTAATTGATTTTATTTTAATTTTTTTTAATCTCCCTCACCTCTTGTAGTGTCTCCTGTAAATGGACAATGTCTGACAGAGTTTGGGGACTATTAAGAAACTAACAATACGTTCTGCATTGGATGACAAATGGCTTGTATGATTTTCCAGCTGAAATGTGCAGAGCTGTGGAACAGTTAAACAGATGTTAATAAATTTCCTCCGTTCTTACCTGGGAAGTTTTGTACCTAGGCTGTCAAACAGTCATTTAAAATCATGCGTTGTTCTTTTGATACCAAAGTGTTCAGCTTAAACTTTGCATTGCACATACAGCAATATTATGCATCCAAGGAAAAGGAGCAAATGGTAACACTTACTTCAGCATTGCAAAACTATGTTTGGCTATTTGTCTTCTGCAACTCCATAGCTGTTCTACTACCTGTAATCAGAGTCCTAAGATGAATACTTGTTTTTATCTGGGTAGATAAGCATTGATGACAATTGTATAATATTCTGAAGAACTAGAGAGAATATTTTAGTCACTATAGCAGGGCAGATTTATGATCCGCTACTGAAATTGTACTGTGCATATGAGTAACTGCTCTTTTGGTGTGACTGAGTTGCTAACTGTTTAGCTCTGATAACCCTAATATTTACAGTTTCAGAGCCTTTCTGGGATCCGTTATTTTTACACTGGCACATACAAAACTTCTTGAATAAATCTTGACCGCAGGCGTAAGAGGTGCTCTTCAGACTATCTACAGCTGGTGTCCAGTTTGGCTGCTGTGGCTGCTGTTTCCCACTGGCTGAACTGAGACTCAGGACATGACAGCAGTAAGTAGTGAAGCCACATCAACTCCTTTAAAGGTAGATGCTCTAGACACTGTGACATTTGAAGTTATTCTGATACAGGCTACATGAATATGGTCATATTGCCCCCCTGATATAAGTGGAAATGCCTGGCGGAAAAGGACCTGGGGGTGCTGGTTGACAGCCGGCTGAACATGAGCCGGCAGTGTGCCCAGATGGCCAAGAAGGCCAATGGCATCCTGGCCTGTATCAGAAATAGTGTGGCCAGCAGGAGTAGGGAAGTGATCGTGCCCCTGTACTCCGCACTGGTGAGGCTGCACCTCGAATACTGTGTTCAGTTTTGGGCCCCTCACTACAAGAAGGACGTTGAGGTGCTGGAGCGTGTCCAGAGAAGGGCAACGAGGCTGGCGAAGGGTCTGGAGAATAAGTCTTCTGAGGAGCGGCTGAGGGAAGTGGGGTTGTTTAGCCTGGAGAAAAGGAGGCTGAGGGGAGACCTCATCGCTCTCTACAACTACCTGCAAGGAGGCTGTAGCGAGGTGGGTGTTGGTCTCTTCTCCCAAGTAACAAGCGATAGGACGAGAGGAAATGGCCTCCAGTTGCGCCAGGGGAGGTTTAGATTGGACATGAGGAAAAATGTCTTTACTGAAAGAGTGGTTAAACATTGGAACAGGCTGCCCAGGGAAGTGGTTGAGTCCCCATCCCTGGAGGTATTTAAAAGACGTGTAGATGAGGCGCTTAGGGACATGGTTTAGTGGGCATGGTGGTGTTGGGTCAACGGTTGGACTCAATGATCTTAGAGGTCTTTTCCAACCTTAATGATTCTATGATTCTATGATTCTATGAAATGAGCCTACATCAGAACTGTAGCATTGGGGCTGCCATATTTGAAAGACTTTTTGGAGAAGACCCTACAAATATGACTAATTATATTTTGTCATGAAGAACTAAAAGCATAGAAACCTCTTATTCAGTTTTCTCCAGTCATTTCTCCAGACCACTGATTTAAGAAGAAAAGGTTATCCTTCTTCCCTCTCCTTGGCCTCTGAGGAATTCATATTCATTTTTAGTTAATAGCTGAAGCACCGGTGCAAATGCAAGTTGTGTCCCTGCATCTATTAGGATATAAATACCTGTCCTTTTCTCCCTCCTGTGGGTCACTCTATTTTAAAAGAGGCAATGGTAAATTTAACATCCAAGGTGTCATGAGTGGAAGACTAAACACAGGTGCAGAAAAATCTTATGGTTCTACTTTCAATAAAGGTTAATTTTCTGATAGTTTTGTGAGGAAACTGAAAGCGAAAGAAGAATTGCACGTCTGCCACTGGAACAGAAGACTCAGAGCATGACATGGCTTGCTGACATGTGCTGACTATACAACCAACCAACTCTATTTCTTCTTACATCAGCCTCTTCTTTTCATCCTAGCTGGAGGCAAAAAAGCAATCATAAAATACTTGCAGAAAATTAGAAGAGCTTCCAAATCTATGTGCATACCTTGGCCAGATAAATGGAGTATCATTGTAGCCCAAATTTTGTTTGTGTGAAAGATCACACTGAAGGCAATAGGTGAGGTTTCTAGTGGGATTACTTCAGTGCCTTGAGCTCACTTTACCTTCTTGGAAATGTGAGACATTTTGGGTGATGATGTTATTTCTTTCTTAAGCAAAAGAATCCTATTCTGTACTCTTGAAAGCTTTGCTTGTTAGTGAAACTCTTGAATGCATATTGATTCTCTTGCTTCTCTCAGAGACAGAGATGTTCTTGTTACCTGGAGTTTTGTTCTCCAGAAAATTCAGTCCTTTCTTCCTTCCTCCTCAACCTGTCACAGCATGAAGAGGTTTCAAAACCACAAGGAGAACACTGTCGGGGTGGGAATAAACCACGTCTGAAAAGGTAAAGGTTTCCATTTTTCTTGTTTAACCATATAATCACAAATAGGAAAAAAGAGGTATTAGACATACCTGAGAATTTGCTGTTTCACAAATGCTTTTCTTCACCTTCCCACACACAGAGTAGGCATCCAACTACGTTTTACTTATCTACCCTTCAGCTTGTGAGGAACAGTAAACCAGTCTTACTGTTCTGCAAATGAACGGGTATAGAATCATTAAGGTTGGAAGAGACCTCCAAGATCATCGAGTCCAACCGTCAACCCAACACCACCATGCCTACTAAACCATGTCCCTAAGCACCTCATCTACCTGTCTTTTAAATACTTCACAGGTAGACCCACTGGCATTAGTCAGACCTTGGCTAATGTAGACCAGGAGACAATAAAAGTCCATGCAAATTACTGCTGGTTTAATGAAACATATTCACACTGAAGAAGTGCTGCTTCCTTTCTTTTACTGGCTCCACTCTATTACAAAATCCTCCGTGCCCGTGCCATTAAATCCACCAACTTTCTGGACCATAGCCTCTACAGACATCTTCCACTCAGCTAATGAACATCTTCCAGACAACATTCCTTTTATTGGCATCCATAAAAGTCCTAGCTTATTTGCCTTGCAAAAGTTAGATCTTTATTGGCTGTGTATGCTTCATTTAGTTAATTAAGAAGTAACCAGCAACAGCCTTGGCTTATCCTGATTTTGAGAACTTAGTCTGGGTGCATTTCCAGTGCTTTAACATGTCAGTTTAGCATGATTTTTTTCCTGTACATTTCCCCATAGCCTAAAACAATGACTAATAATTATTTACTATTATTTGTTTCTATTGTAGTCATGCCTGAAGATTCATACTAGACTGTGCATCCGGTATGTCTTCCAAAACCATGACAGGAGAAAGTCCATGCTTCCCAGAAGCTAATGATACAAACAGGAAACAAAAAAAAAAGTGGGAGTAAAAATTATATTATTAATGCAACATTGACTGATAAGGTGACCTACGCATGGTAACATTTGGAGCCTGTGGAAAAGCCACAGAAGTCAAAAGAGGTAATATTATTTTTTTTCTGGTTTCTGTGTAAATAGATATCAAATGCAGTTAAATTCATTTTAAATTCTGTAAAGAAAGTTCATAGTGCTATATCTGAAAACCAGTGAGCATGTTTTAGGCATTAAAGATCATTTGTTGGTGGGTTTTTTCCTTGCATATTGGGTTTATTCACATCTCTGAGTATTCACACATTGATGGTCAGACAAGCCTAGTAACAAAGCTCAGCCTTATTGAGCCTTCATGGTGTTCATTCAGTAATCAAGAGAAAGATGATTGAACTAAACAGTCATTCTTGATGGTCACTTGTCATTAGTATGCGATGTCATTACAGCATCAGGCGTCCACGAAGTTTACTCCTCTCTTTCAGGTGCAGTGCTAGGTGATTGGCAGGATTGTGATTTGTTCATCACCCGGGGGCCAGTGCCAGCACCTGAAGGCAGAATACCTGTTTGTAGCAGAGATGCTTGCTAGCAAACCTATTGTGAGACATAGCAGAGACCCATGCAGGATGAGGGTTGATCTACCTCTTCATCAGGTGTTTCCACAGGGCACTGGTGAACAGGAAAATATTTGTGATTGAAAAATGTTTCCTGAGAGTGTAGAAGAAAATACTTTGTGGACACCTCTGACTGTATATTTTTAGTGGCTTTTCCATTTTGTAACTCACGTATGTGAAATGAAAGGCTATTTTCTATCCCTATCAAGCATATATTAGGACATTTGCCTGTTAGGCAGATGACTGTTTTGCAGATACTTCTTGAACAAGGGTAATAGATGCTGTATAAAATCCTTTCTACTTTGCACAGGCTGATTATTTTATGGGCACAGATTTTGTGCAAGGCTCATGTGGTAGAAGCAGAGGACATGGGGCACATTCAAAGCTCTCCTCTAAAACACACAGTCCGTGGTCTGCTGTTCTGTCCCTACAGCACTGTCCTTCCCAGCCCATTTTAGCCTGATGAGCTTTGTAATGTAGAAAGAAACCACAGACCTCCAGTACATTGATCTTTTTCTTATTATTACCTTCTTATAAGAATAAATACATTCATTGACTACAGTCAAGGATCTCCATGCCTTGGTTTGTCCTTGACTTGCTTTTGGAAAGAAAGAACAAAACCCAGCAATGGCTTTTCTTGCCTGTTTTACATTACCCTAATTTAGAATATATTGTTGAAATACTGCAGCGAACAGGAAGCCTCTCCCTGTCCCCTGAGGGTATTTCTAATGCATTGATATACATGCTAAAGAAAGATTTGTGTTCTGCATGGACCACGGCTTCAAAAATAGTAGCAGCTCTGCAGTACAAAAGGTGCATTGCTCTGAGGGAATGTTCTGCAGTCAATCTGATGACTTCTGTGACCTTTTCCAACAAGATGAGGAAGATCATAAGACCTACGCACTGCCCCCTCAATCCCCAGCCTCAGAGCTGTCGATGTCTTGGTGAAAGCTGTAGCTATACATACTTCCCTATTTCCCTGCTGTCTGACACAAAAGATGACTTTGAAGACAGAGTCAGGCTAGCCACACAGTGCCAAATCAGCAGTGTTGGATAAAAGTTTTAGACTAATAGCTGTGTTCTGATAATTGCACACTATTAAAATATTTCCTGAATTTATCATTAGAAAAATTAGGTCTAAAAATAGTTTCCTGCTGCAGTGGCCCATAATTTTAAAGGGTAACATAAAAATCCCAGCAATCAATTATTGCACATTGGGAGTGAAAGCTGTTTAATGCCTAAGATTGAGGAAGAACAGCTAAGACATCTGGATTGTTTTCTAAGCTCTGCCACAGATTTCTTGTACCTCCTGGGGTTAGCCACTTAAACTGTAGGAAACTGTTCAGCAGCTGCAGCCTGCAGTGCACTTTGGAGCCCTGGACCTTTAGTCACCCAGAATGGGGATCCGCCTGGGACACACCAGGGCTCTCTTCTGGCCTGCAGGGGAAGAGGAGGTTTCATCCACCATTAGAGCTTGGAGTGAAAGCAAAGAAATTGTTCAGGACCTGGTGGAAGTGTGCCTTAGCTTCTCCAGTACTGACCTCCTTTAAGAATAAAAGGATAGAGGGGAGGAAAAATGGGGAAGGCAATATAAGAAAAAAAGATAGAAAGTAGGAAAGATGGAAAAACCTCCAGGCCTGGTAGGTCATACAGTATTGAAAGTCTTCAGGTTAAAAAGACTGCAAAAGTGCAAAGTATTATTGTCTCCATATACACAAGGTGCTGCTGTGCCTTTGTGAGTTATATCAAAGGAAGACTGCATTAGCTGAAACAGGTCAGGAACCAACAGTAAAGAGCAGCTTGCATATTTTGGGGAGCTGAAAAATATAATAAGCAATAAGAATACTCCCTCAGAAACTCCTCTTCATTCATTTGCTTGCTTGAACTGTGCCCCCAAAATCTGAACAGAGGTCTGGGTAACATGTCTTACATTCTGACATTTCCAAACTTTAACTGACAGAGAGCAGAAATGTCATTGAAAAAAGGAGCATCAACAGTAGAGAGAGGAATACGGGCAATTAGACCTTCACCCTGACACATTTCCCCAGGCAAGCAGGCTTGATGAAGTCAGAAATGTTGCTTGAGCAGGGTCTAAGACCCCAATGCAGAAAGCATTTAAACACATGCTTTTGATTTGAACATGACTTGACCAGATACTTAAAGTTAAGTGCAGTTTGATGAACTGAGGCTTGATGAATGGTTGCAGGATCAGACCTTTACACCATTCAACTCAAAGCTGCTTTTAAAGACTCTTCAATTCCATGTTTATAATGCTCCCTTCTAGAAACATCACCATTCAGTATAAACCTAGCTTAATTTCCTTTACAGTGGCATTAAATCCTGAAATTAAATTAATTAGTTGCTAATTTTCACTCTGTAAAAATGTGTTGACACAAGGAGTATAATAAACAGTGGTTGGGTCAGATAAATAGTGAAGCGTTTACCTGACCCTAAGCCATTATTATAATTAGCTCCCTCTGACACATTATAGTTTGTTCTTCAATCTACCGCTCACCGAACATCCAAAAGGACATCCACACACCACCACCAGTTCACAGTCCCAGGCATACTGGGGAGAAGTGCTTTCTGTCCTATAAACAGCATAGCAGAATGCAGTGTTAAGTCTTTCTAAGGCTTTAAGCACTGTGGGAATGGCTGTTATTTCAAGTTGTTCTTGTTTTGTGGGGTTTTTTACGTCATTGTTTTACAGGAGAGTTGGACATTTCAGTGTTCTGTCAGAGCAAACAACAAACTTCAGCACCTCAGGAGCAACAACAGCAACAAATACCCAGGACTCGTACATAATTGCACCCACAGTGGAATCCTACAAGCCAACTGTATAGTGTGCTTATTGCCCCTTGTTGTGAACTTCCTCCTATTTGAATATCTGGCAATATTTCTGATGAAAAAAAAGATTTAATTTAAAGAAGATTATCAGCTGTTCTGAGTTTCTTAGTCAAATGCCAGATCTTTCCAGTTTTCACTATAAAATACAAACAGGTTATTTTTACAATATGAAGAATTCTGGGTTGCTTTTTTTCTTTTTTTTTTTAAACAAAGGAATACATGATGTCATGGACAAACAAATATTGTGTTAGTTTGTTTCTAATAACGGACACATTTTTTAAAGTTAGGATAACAGGAAAAAAACAAGATAAAAGGAAAAAAGATGAAGATAGTGTTGAATGAATTAATAGCAGGCAGGTGGCTGGGTGGGTGTCATGGCAGATAAACACTGAGATGAAGCCAAGGTAATTATAATTATAATCTGGCTAGTAATGCTTTCAGCTGAGGGTGTATAAAAGCCTCTGTAAGTTAATACTGAGATGTTCAGATCAACCTCCTTCTTGCCTGCTCCCCCAAAACACAATCTCGTACATTCAAACTCACGTTTTATGCATTTTTATTTTCTGAACATTTCAATTAATATTTTTTAAGAGGGCTGTTCTGTTGTGACTAGAGTTCAACCAACTTTCCACTCTCCTCGTGCAATCTGGAAAACATGACTATGTAATCAGCCAAGTCTCTCCTGACCTCCATGTTTTGCTGGACAGAATTCACCTCTTTCTATCATTCTCTTTCGCAGGCTTTCTCTCCCCACTGTGCTATTCAAGGGGGTATAAAATGCTCAGGCAAACAGAAGTCAATGGCAGATGTGTCGGCAGTACTTCTTTCTGTAATTTTACTAAATGGATGTAGCCCATAAAAGCAGCCTTAATTAATGGAAACATTTTAAAGGCACTTATAATAAGCGGGGAAAACAACAGTTGCCAAAAAAAAAATTTATTAACAAAGTATGTTTAAAAATTATTTTCCTGAAGGTGACAAAAGATTTTATCTATGCATTATTTCTTTATTCAAATACCCTAAAAATCTTAAAGGACTCATGTTTGGGACATGTTTTGTTTTCTGGGGGATGAAAGTGAGACAGGACAGTTTTCTTGCTCCTGTGCGACAAGGGGGAAATGCTTTTACTGTGCCTCGAGGGTCTTTTATTATTTAGAGCTCTGAACCTGGAAGGTGCTGAGTGCTCTCAGCTTTCATTGACTTCAATGTCACCCAGTCCTTCAGCCAGCTTCAACGGGATCTGAGGGAACACCACATCCCACAGCAGATGTTTCCCCCATAGAGCATCTTCTCTAGTGCACCCCATCTTCAGAAACACCAGGGCCTAGATTCAGAGTCAGCAGAGCTCTTAGGTGCATGCTTAAGCATATCCTTAACCAAACAACACTTCAGCAGG
>NW_008825566.1:4168062-4188757 GCF_000699105.1 Pygoscelis adeliae | reverse complement strand
AATTAGTGTGTATTTAAATATTTTACCTTCCTGAAAGAAAACAGCATACTTTTTTATTTTCTGTGGAAGAGGTGATAATGTGTCCTTTTGTTTAAATATTGTCATCATTTTGAAAAAAATAAATAAATATTGTAGGTTAATATATCCTCAGCAGGTAAATAACCTGGACAAATCCCCTTGTCATTTTCTAAAGCCATCACAATTCATTTTTGCCTACATACACTTTGCGTTGTTTTGTTGTCGCAGGGATGCACACGGAGAAACTAAACAAACCCCATGTTCTTGTTTCATCAAAGGAAATGACTTTCTTTAGGAAAATGCCCCCTCACACACCATCTGACACTGGCTTTCCAATCAAATATAAAAAGTAAAAGCAAACTGTCCTCACCATCTGTGACAAAGTCCCTTTAATTCTTCAAACACTTCTCTGTAAAATGTGGCTATTAGTAATAGCCATACATTTTGCTACATTTGTACATTAGAGTTGTTTTCTTTCATTCCTGATTGAGACAGAATCATTGTATTATTAACCCAGAGAAGTTCTCTGTCCTTTTTAATTCCAGAATAATGAAACTCATTGGAACTTGGCGGCATTCAGTCTTGCTGAATAATCATTGGCATTGGCTAATGGCAATTTTTAATCAAATATTATTATTAAATCAGAATATAAAAGATTTAGAAAATGCAAGGTTGCAGCTAGGGGTCATTAGTCATGAGCACAAGAAGTAATCAATACAATTATGGTTGCTCAAATTGTGTTGGATGGGCCAGGTGGCACAGTGTGATAATGCGTTACCCTTTCACCTCTGGTATCCCGCTTGTATCGCAGATAACAGCAAGTCTGCTGGTTTCCCTCTAATCTCTGGTGGATGCTTGAACATGCAGAAACCATTAAAAGGAACACAACCAAATGGGCTAAATTCAGTTCTTAGTAACACTGGTGTAAATTTTCAGTGGAGTTATTCCAGATTTACACTTGCCCCGTTGCAATTTATTTAGCCGTCTCTTTTTTAAAACAAAGATATTGTATTGGATAATAGGGATGAGCTGGAAATGCTCACTTTACAATGGCATCAACAGCCTAACCTACTGTTATTCACTGTAGTGCAAGTATGAAGTAATTAAAATAAAGTCTTTGTGAATTTATACTGATGGTAACGAGTGCAGAGCTGGATTGCTAAGCAGTTCCTTGTCATTATTAGAATGTGATACTGGGGTTGCTTTATTTTGTTTGTCTTAGGAATGTATTTAAGAAAGGATCCTCAGGAAGAAAAAAAAGGACTAGGAAAGGCTAAAAAAATTGAGAGTGTGGGTAGCAGGTGGAGCTACAAACAATCTGTGAAAAAGCTGCACTTCATCCTAATAAATGAATTTTCCATCTCAAACTGGTGTTAACTCAATGGCACTAGAAAAGTTTACAGCAGCTGTGAATCTGGCCCTACTGGCAAGCGTTCAAGCAAAAATATTACCATCCACAAGCATTTACTTCCAAAAGACATGCTTTTATTTATCTCCTTTTAACAAAATGATTGGCTCAACTCCAATGTTAGGCAATTTTTTTTAAGGATTTCACACATACATCTACCTGGACAAGGGGAGCTGGTCTCCCACCCCTCTCAGCGGGGAACATTGAAAAATGCTTGGTTATCAGCAGAGGTTGATGTCTGGAGCATATACACATCAGGAGGAGTATTACCTTCACTGAGAATTTCAAAATTTCCTTACTTATTTTGGAGATCATTTTCTCTTACAAAAACGTCATCAGTTTCACTTCGTGTCACTGTATTCCTTGCACTAATCTACACATCCGCCCTCTAACGCAAACAAAGGAATTTCCAACACTGCAAAAATACTGTGTTCACATGAAGGTGAGATTTCTTTATGAAAGCCTGACAGGCCAAAAAAAGTAGACCATCCTGAAATTTTTTTTTTCTTTTTTGCAAACAGTGAAAATATCTCCTTTTTCATACATAATGTTTGATCCTGTGTACCTTCATGTGCATATGAATAAGAAATAAAAATTCATACAGCAAGCTAACTACCAACCATATAGACATAATTGCTTTTGGAAATATTGTACTTGAAGACATTTTCATGTCAGCTGTATGTGTTCGGGTATCATCATAACATGGTGTTTACACCAGATTAATACCATATGCTGTGTGGGAATTATGTCAGGTTATAAATGGAAATACAGTATAATATCTGAAATTCAGGAGTGCGTTAGAGTCTGATTTCTTTTAAAGTGCTGCTAATCAAGAAGAACATAAGTTTGAATAACATTATTTTTGATTTACACCGGTATAGTGCGGATAGAACCCAATTCCAGCTGCCTTTAAGTTTTGTTAAACAAGTGTTAAAATTATCACCGATTAAAACTGTTTCTATACACTATTAGTGGACTCATGACCTCATTAAGGCAGCCAAGAGTGCTGCCACAAAACCATGGTGAGTCCTCAGTTCTGATGAAAATCATTTTTCTAGCTTTTTTCCTCCCAAAATGATGCTACTTTTCCATGTCTCCTCTAGGCCTCTTGTGAGTCCTGTCAACACATTTTAGCTCAAAGCTGAAAGCACTTCTTTAATCTGCATTTTACTCACTGCCTAAGTAATTTAACAGTTGTCGAGCAGGTCAGGAATAGGAATAAAAGTATACAAAAGTGGGGGAAGATAAGGGATGCGAAGAATGCAGCAGAAGTGAGTCTAAACAGAAAGCAGAGTTAAAAACAGATGAGAAAGGCAAATTAAGAAGCAGAGCCCAAGTACCAAAGCCAGTAAAATCCAAGGGAGCTTTCCACTGATTTAATCAGGCCCCCTGGGAATGACAGTGGGGAGACTAATGAAGGACGTCGAGAGAGATGGCATCATTACAGCAACAGAACTTAGCAAAAGGAGAGCGGATGCTGACAGAAAGCGAAGGTTTACCAAGGGAGCGTCTTCCCGCACTGCTGAAGAAGAGGCAGTGGGCTCCTTTGTGGGCTAAGCCAACCGGCTCCAGGAGACAGACAGCCACATTAAGTCGGCATTGCGCTCCAGGTCTCGATCCCGCTCTCCGTGGGGCTTATTAGCCATGACGCCTGGGCAGCGCTCGGCCTCCCACGCAGAGCAGCTTTCAGCCGAGCCGGGGCAGAGCGGGAGCGGAGCAGAGCCGGGTCTCTGCAGACCTGACCCACCTTTCTTTCACATTCAGGCTGCTGAAAATTAGGCAAACACCTGACCCCTCGGCCAGCTCCTTAAATTCACACTCGAGTTCTTCTGAACAGACCGCTTTACTCAGGTTGGCAGATCGGAAAAAAGAAAAATACCAGAAAATGCTCACGCATATAGTTAAAGCGCTGAGTTTAAATAAGAACATTACATTGTTACATGTACAACATTATATGAGAAGCTTTCAGAAAATTACAGTATGTGAGAAGATCTCAAAAGTAAAGGATGCATTAATCCCTCAAAAAATAGAATTCAGGTCTAAAGATGATTTTCATTTTAGAGTGGATACGCATGCTGTAGGATCACAGCTTCTCATCTAAGGAGTAAAGTGTCTGCAAGGTACTCTGTGGAGTGTTTTCCTGTGCTGCAGTAAGTTCTCCCCTGTATTTTCCATTAAAACATGGTATGTACTCATGTTATTCACTTAAACATTACCTAACTCTCTTAGGGATGACAGATTGCCATTTTGATTAAAAATTTAAGGGTATGCTGTTGATTTGACCCTGATTCATATACTGAGTAGGACGTGATATCTTTTGTGCTAATCTAGTTCCAAGCAGATTAATATATATACACACATATATATACACACATACACACATATATAAATACATGTATATATAAAAAACTGTTGAAGGATTGAGTGTAGGAGAGCATTAACTCTCTCTTTGCACAGGACCTATTAATATGAAAATTACTGTAATATGATTAACTGCTCCTCTTAACACCAAAGAGAGTGAGTCTCGAGAGATTATTTTGCAAGATGATAACGTTTTCCTATCCAGTTTGTAACCCTAGGGAAAACTGAAAAAATATGGATTTTGATTTGAACAATAATGAAATGGTAAGTGATATAGCTTTGCTGTCTTATAATGACTGTATTAATTTGCAAGCTGTAGTGGTAAACCAGAATAGAGGTGCTCGAGGAGATATGCCTGTTATCTAGGCAACAGTTAATATGATGAAAATGCTATTTAGAAGCAGCTCCATGTTTTTATCATAAATATAACTTTAATTCCTTGAGAATCTCCGTAAAGTCCCGGTAGAATGTAATAAATGCAACATAACCTAAAAGAGAAGACTGTTCCCAAGCATTCCCAATATTAGTTATGGATCTTTTAAGGTTTAAAAGCACTTTCTGTAAAAGAATCTGTCCTATATATTCCATCTTATATTACATCCTCAGTTTAGAAAATTTACTTAACTGTGATAAAGAGATTCAATTTTTACCTTTTGCTTGCTTTTCAGTTAGTATGGCAGACCTTATCTATTAATTTGCCAGGGAGAATTTCTCTTCAGTTTTGCTCTTTTCCCCAAAAGTGAAAAAGTCTTTTGAATTTTAATTTTAGTGTAGAAAGAAGTACTCCACAAGCAAATGACAAAATGGAACTATATACAGACTGATGTTTTATCACCAGACTGAAAGTGCAAAGCTTCTGTGAATGCAATGCTCTTACAATTGTCAGAATCTTATGTTACTGATATTTATATGTGACTCGGCTGAAGGAGCCTTTTTATTCACTGGTGAGGCCATACTATACAGATTTCATGTCATGTTCACTGAAGCTAAATTTAATTTGGCAAGACCATAAACCACAGCCGATTTTTCTATAACAATAGCCTAACTTCAGCCTTTGGAAAACAATATTTTTAAAGTTTCTTGGAGGTCAGCCCAGTGGCCTGAGAAATGTAGGACTGAACCAAGCAATAAACACAGGATTATACTGAGCTACCCACAATATACAGTTCAGACCTCAGTCAGAGCCTCTCTTGTCTGGCTTCTCCATGGCACTCATGTTTTGTCTTGTCTTACCTTTTATCATAGTGCAAATATGCTGGCGGGAGCACTCTACACACATCTTTGTTTGGGTAGAAGATACCATAATGAGGCAGGATGAGAATGAGCAGTGGCCTCTACATGCTGCGATACATCATCAAACTTGGTAGTGTGCTGCAAAGGGTTGTCCTCATTCACAAGCCACTGTTCCCAACGTTTCATTCCTAAGGATTCATTTCACAGTAGCATCTAACATGAGCTAACAGGCTGATGTTCATGAAGGGACAATATTTAAGATGGCGCTGTTAGCTGGTTGGTCTTGCCTGGCTGCATAGAATAGATACAGAGGTATTTTTTCTCAATTTTCTTACAGAGTGCTGAATGAACTTTAGGTCTAGACATTGTTGGAAGAACAGTTCAGGAGCTGGGTGTACCTCATGAGGCAGATGTTGTCTGCAACAGGCTGAAGTATGTGATGTTGCTACAAGCTTTGTAGGCAAGTGTGGTGTTACCAAATACTTAGTGGTATGATAGAGGTGAATGAGGATTTCCTAAAGGATGGGGAACACTTAAATCCTTCTGGGTAAGGACAAATGGCAACCTTGTGTCTCAAGGAGCAGTTGGCTCTTCTAGTCCTGCTTAAAACAAATACATAGAGAGAGAAGTGGGGTTTACTGGCAAGGTTCAGAGCATGTCTTCTGATGTTTATCTATGCAGTAAATTATTTTAATTTTTTCTCCATGTGACAGTGGCACCAAGATGGCTGTGACATGGTGAAACAGAGTTCCAGCTCTGAAGAAGAAAAGCACTAAGGGAAAAAAGGATGGGGAATGTATTAAAATGTATATATTCTGTTTACTTTTTTTAAAGCAAATATAAAGCACCTCCAACTGTTCATCAGCCAAACCAGCAGTTGGCTTATAATCACTGAGAATGTATTATGAGAGGAGATTCTCTCTGCTTACTATCCACATAAGCAGCAACTCTAATACGGAGGTGTCTTCCTTTTTATGTATTCCAAATGTTCACGTGACAGTCACAGATTTCTGTATCGCTCAACAGAAAAGCCTTTGCCGCCTTCTCCTGAGACAGAACTGACAGAAAATGATTGGGAATCTGAGGGAATCTGAAGGATATTTTCCCCACACTGGTATTTTCCTTTAAACACTCTCTCCTGGGTTAGGGGAGCAGGAAGGAAGTTTTGTTGTTCAGCTTTGGTGTGCACAAAGTCTTAGTTTCTGTGCAGATTGCAGGATGTTATGGCGTTGGCTATGTCAATATTGTCTGAGTGCATTCTTAAACCCTGTAGCTCTGAGCAGGTAGAAGTCTGTCTGTAGCTAAATGATAAGGCTGTATCTGCTATAAATATAATAACATCATCCACACACACATACAGATGGCTACAAAAGAGTGATGAGACATCTTGTTTTGCCAAATATAGAACCTAATGAAAGAAATCACAGACTCTACAGTTTAGCTCTAGAGACTTTTAATCTTTGAACTTTTGAGTTCAAGTTCTTCTTGGCTCTGAGAAAATTCAGGTTTTTATTCCATTATTTAGTTCTTCCTTCCCCCTCTAAAATCCTAGGGCATGAATTAATTACAAATAAGAATCTTGGCACAGGTTTCAATTTAAAGAGAAACATTTTTTTTCTGCTAACTGTATGCCTTTTCTTCAGGAGATCCAGTGAAGGGACAACTTTAAATTACAACAGGGAACACAATCATCTTAGAAAAGTTTGGAAAAAAACTCTTTTTCTTCTAAAGTTTAAAATACTTTGCAAAAACTCACTCCCAGCAAGGCTCTTTCAACACTGCTATTAAAATATAAGTGACCATTTTCATTTAGGTTTATGCAAAAAGAATCCATTGTCACTTAAGCCTACTGCCAGTTTCTCAGCTGTTATAAATCACCATTATTCCAGCTTGGTGGAGTAACACTGTTGCACATCCAGCTCAGGATTTGGCTCCTGTTTTCTATTAATTCTGGTACAGGGTAGCTGGATGAAATTCTGTGGCCTGTGTTTTACAGGTAGTTAGACTAGATGCTCTAATGGTCCCTCTTCTGCCTTTAAAATCTACGAATCTAATGAAAATTATGTGTGTGTCTATCAAGGGGAAAATATGCCCGTTTACTGCACAAAATTCTTGTGCCTCATTTCACAAAAAACATGGAAACCTGAGTATTTCTTAAGCCAGGATTTCTTTTCACAGTATTGATAATTATATTACAAACAGTATTTAGCACATGAAATTAATAAATCTTTTGCTTCCTCATTTACACCAGTTTCCCATATTGTATTAGTAACCACACATTAGCTAATCAGCAGGTTGAGGGGAAAGCTGCCAAAAGCAGATCTGATAATTGGCAGCAGTCAAACAATCATAGCAGGAAACTACACTTCCTGCAGACAAGGCTACTGATGAAGACAATGCTGAGATACAACTTTAGGGAAAAAATTAGGATGTTTAGTTCTTTCATGTTTAACGATCTCTTGGAAAACTGGATTCACATCTCACAGGGACATACAGGCGTTTTGCACAAAAGCAATATAGATAACCACCCAACACTGGTTAAGGGAAACTTGGTAATCTAGTGATCATCTGGAAACATTCATGAGATTTGTTCTCTGCCAAATTTTACAAGCCATTTAAAGCACCTTTTCTATCTGCCTAAGTCCATATTTGGTACAGTTATTACTGCAATAAGTGAGCGCTTGACACATTTCTCTGCCCAACATTCCTCTGAGATAAATAAATATCAACAAATTCATCCTACAGGAAGGAATTTTTAACACACATCAGCTGAATTTTAGACCTACCCAACATTTTAGGTGCTTCAGATGATAGGATTTAAACCAAAATTCAATATTCTAAACTTCCGCTCATCTATTGCTTAGCCTTGGCACCATCTGAAGTCCTTCAAGTGTTTAAACTAAAGTTTCCCAAGTCCCCTCAGGGATTCTCCTTCTAGGCATAGATAGAAACACTTCAATTTTTACAGTATGAAGAAGCTGGGAATCCAAAGTAGCTTTGACCTTGAGCATTATCTACAGCTTGGCATCCTTCATATATCTCATTCTTGGGGGCATTCTTGCTGTTGTTTTACATCAAATATCCCTCAGATTAAATACAGTAAGAGTGGCTCAGAAAAGCAGAGCTGAAGATCTCCCACTTCTACTCATGCCTAGGTGATTCAGTCTCTCTGGGCCATCACATCTATAAGTCTCTTTCACAAGGAGGAACAATTTCAACAGGAAAACATGAGATGTCCTTACTGCAAAATACGTTATATCTGGACAGGCAGGACAATTCCAAAGAAGTTGTGGAGGAATAAACATGTCCTAAGAATAGCACTACAGGGCTTTGAGAGAAAGAACTGCTGCTCTGTTCACTATATAAAGCAAAGGGGTAGAAGGCGGCACAAGATTACAAATCCAGAGAAGAATTACCTTCCTATATCTTAATATATAGCACCTACATTCCTACAAGGCAGGTGTTTAAGAAACACCCCTCGCACTAGCAGTTTTCACTACTTCTCCCTACTACAGATGGCTGATCAGTGCCTTTCCTTGAACTCTACGCCCCTCACGCCGGGTTGTCAAATTAGAGACCAAATCCTAACAAATTTCTGATTATGCAGGAAACCACTCTCTTTAGGCAGCTTTTCTCTTCCCAAAGAAACAAACACCTACTTTCATGAAACAAATGAGGAAAGGGCAGGCCAAAAATTAGGTGCAAGTCCTGAACTTGAAATTGTAGCAAAACACAGAATGAAAGAATTTCAAATGGCAAAGGGAGAAAAGTACTATGTCACATATCTTGTCTGCCTCAACCCACCTGTCTTATTCACTGTTTCTACTGTCTTTTATACTGTCTTTGGGCTGTGTTTCCATTCCATGCATATACAGGGCCCAAAATACAGGGTCCTGATCCACACCACAGTCTTCAGGCAGGGAAAATATAAATAAACACAAAACAAATATAAAAAAACTAACAGCTGAAGAACAGTCAGTGCACTGCACTCATTTCCAAGCACCTTATGATGGTAAAGCTTCAAATACAGTATGAGGAGTTCAATAAGATGTACAAAAAGTCACATGGGGAGTAAGAGGCAGAGGAGTAAGGTCCAGTCTAATCTTTGAAACCAGGCTGCCTTTGCAGCCGTTGAAGGCATATACACTCCTTGGGAGTGTGTGTTTTGGGGAGAGGTTTGTATGTACCTATGCTACCTTAGAATAGGATCACCATCTGCTCGTGTCTATTGAATTTTGCCTCTATGATCTCCTTTACGGATCTGAGATGAAGTTCTTTGGCCAGCATAGGAATCACAAATTCTGGGACTGCACATCATGCCTTCATCTGGGGTACCTCCAAATATATGGAAAATGAGGCCACAAATTTGCACGTTTTCCTTCTACTAAGCGCTGAATCCTTTAAGCTGTCAAGCATAGCAGGACCTCAAAGGATATTCTTATTACTACTGAGTATCAAAAGCAGAAGGAAAATGCAGGGTAAAATGCCATCCTTGAGGTAATCCATAATCTCACAAAAAATCTCTGGGAGTTTTGCTTTTACTTTCAATGCAAGCAAATCAGGACCCTTTGGTAAGCCATGTGTTTTGTGGATTAAGTGTTTACTTTTCCAAGGTCGCACAGCAAAATGGAACTATAGTCTTCCCCTACAAATTTCAGAGTTACCATTTAATTAATTGACTTTGGCAGTTGGCACACAACCTTTTAAAAAAACATTCTGAAATGTCAACCTTGAAGGGGGAAAAAAAATCATTTGATGAATTTAATCTAAGTGCCAACCAAAGCACAAATGTTCCCTGTGGACCCGTTACAACAGTGGAGTTCACAACTGATTGCTTGGGAATGAGCAAACTAATACAGCAAAATATTTACTAGCTAAGTAGATGTAGTTTAATATATACACTCTACTCACCAGATATTTACACCTGTATCCTGTGAAATGCTGAAATCTTCAGACTTGTTAAATTAATTAATTTAATTAAGGTAAATAAATAGAAATACAGGTTGCTGTTTTCCCAAATAAGATGTTTCACAGACTGAGAGTGTTCATTTATTATTTCTTTTTTTGTTGTTTTGTTTTTTTACAAATGTGAGAAACCACAAAAAAGTTGTTCTCCTGCTTCCCGTACATACATGTCATGCAAATTATATATAGTTTACTGGGTAGTCTTCAGCAGTGAACTTCAGGTACCATCTGTACAGATTTCTGGCACTATTTATTTGCAATTAACCAGGGCCTTATGTTTTATCCCCTGCAACTTAAAGTCTTAAATTCTGGAGGAGGTAAGTTTAGCAGAAGGGAATATTGAATTCAGCATCAGGCTTTCTAATGAGCAAAACCTATCCCACTGTTCCATATTTAAACCATTGTGACTGAGAAAGATTGCTCTTCCTAGGTAAAAAAAAAATCCCTTGGTAAAAAAAGTGTTTTAATAGCACTTGCAAGTGCAGATTAAATTATTTGTAACGATTCATTAAACTTGATGGCTCAGATACTACACCAGTGAAAACGAGCTCTGCTGCTTTCACCAGAACACAAGGACTTAACTAATAACTAAGAGACTGTAGTAATTTACCCCAGGTGACCCAAGGTGTCCAGTCACATAATAACACTTTCATCCTGCAGAGCTTCTCTTGAAGTCAGTGTTTAAAAAGCAGAACCTGTAAGAGAACAGATATTGATGTGAGGCACCAGAAACTTTATTGATGCTGGAGACCGTTTCTTCTATTCTTTCACTCCACCACACTCATCCCACCCCACCCACAGAAACTGCACATCTTGAAACTTGCAGATGCACTCATCTGTCCATGGAGATGCCCAGCTTAGGGAGAATGCTTGAGCAAAATGCAGCAGGTTCAGAAAAATCCCTCTATTCATAAAAATCACTTGAATTATCTATGTGCAGATTCCCATATTAGAAGTAGTAGTCAAAGATATGGCAATGAGGCAGAGCTATGAGGCATATCGACATTTTCAACAAAGGAATAGGCAGAAAAACACAGACAACTGCATCACCTATTAGCTTCTGAAAATGGGGCTAAACTGGGCAGGCAGCAAATAGCTTGTGACAACATGGTGCACCCCAACTCTTCATAGCACTACTTTCACTAATGCTATTTTAGTGTCCTAAATGCTGAGTGATAGGTGCTTTAGCACCCTTCCCAGAAACACCCACCTGTGATGGTAAGATTGGTGGAAATGACTCGTGATGCTGAAAATATAAACATTTCATCCCAGACATTGGTCACATTCTCCTAAGCTGAGTGAAATTCTCTGAAACCTGCTAGTATACAAGTACATCTTTGTGTGAGCATGTATAAAAGTGAGGGAGGGAGTGGGTGGGGAAAATATGTGTGGTACAGAACAAATAAAACAGAAAACCCCAACCTTATCTCTTTCCATGCACAAGGAAAGTCTATTTGTGTCATTGCAAGTACTTCTGAAGCAAACAAACAAGACCAGAGGGAGTAAATGACCGTGTCTCCCTCCAGTTTTTTATACCGTCCCTGCACATTGGTATCAACACATTAAGGAGAGGGAACTGGTGAGTTGTACAACCAGGAGAACATGAATAAACATCAACATAAAACAGTGAGTCAAGAAGTAATGAGGCTTATTGAAATTTGACTGACTGGATAAGTTAAATATCAGGACAGAAAAAAAGAAAAAAAAAGAAAAAAAAAGAAAAAAAAAGAAAAAAAAAGAAAAAAAAAGAAAAAAAAAGAAAAAAAAAGAAAAAAAAAGAAAAAAAAAGAAAAAAAAAGAAAAAAAAAGAAAAAAAAAGAAAAAAATGTAACCAAACCACAAAATACTGGCCTCACCATTTCATAGAAATAAGTTTTACCATTTCTTGGCACAAATTTAGTGGAATTGAGTAAGAGAGACAGAAATTCTGAATTCCCCTCCCTCTTTTCAGGTTCATTAGCACCAAAGGGCACAATGAGGAAGTTGTGACTGAGAAGCAGTGGTCCTGCTCTGAACATCTCCTCACTATGGTCACAGCAACCGTCACCAGCTACCACACACATTCACACGTACGCTTCCCATATCGTATAGATTACATTAGATACCATTTCTCAGTATGCACCATGGCCCCAGACTTCAATGATGGAGCTTACAAATTCAGACCCTACCTTCCCCTTCAAAAACAGCTGCAAAACATATGCAGAAAACCTCTATTCTCCCACTACTTTCAATTCTTGTGCTCTCTTTTTTCTGAGCTGAGTAATTTTGGAGTTCAGAAGAAAGCTAATATCCAGGGTCCAAATGCTACTGAAAGTAGCCGATAATTTAGATGTACATTTTTGGAAATGCTGAAGTTTCTCCTTCATTTCCTATTTCTCCTCTATAGGAAGTGCTAGTATGCGCATTTGAAGGGAATGGACATTCTCCAGACCATTTCAATTGCTGACTACTGATCATTATTGATTTTCACAAACGGTCAGATTCCTTTTGGGGCATTATATGATCAGTAAGAAGCATTGGCAAGCCATAAAAAGATACCATAATATAGATTAACTTTAAATAAGCATTTGAAAATGCAGAGGATGCACAGATCTTACCAGAATAATTGTTTTGTGTTTTCCAATATCATGATTCTGATTGTCTTCTCACAAGAATAACCTACCTCATTCATGAGGCTAATGATCTGCTTTTGCTCTGTAGATCATTGTCTGCATAGGTCCTTGATTCCTCCACCTGCTAGGATCATATTCTGCAAAACTGGTGGTGCTTCTTCTCTTCATGTCTTAAGTCTTTGAGATGAGCCTAGGTGGCATGGACGTTGCTGACCAGAAGTTATCTGGAATGAGGTGAGCTGAAAACACGAAAGAAACAGATCTATGACTGCTGCCTTCTCTGCACCTTACTTTTCATTTTGTAGTGAAACACTGAGTTGCGTTGGTGGGGTTTTTTTCAAGAAACTTTTTTTTTATATTGCTGACTTCCCAAGACTCTCTTCTTTTGAGCGGGATATTTTCTCCCTCCCACATTTGCATGTCTTGTGCCAGAAACCAAAAAGAGGAAAGGAAATTGGTCTTTTTTGGGGAAGATTTTTCCTTTTCTAATTCAAAACACACATACTGGCAGCCCAGTAGGCTTTGTATTTTCTTAGTTTTTTTGATTAGTCTCCATCAGAAGTGGTCAAAATGCAAACTCAGAAGGTCTGGTCTGAGCTTATTCAGCCAGTCATCCATCTCTGAAATATATTGTTATATGTTTGTGATAGTCTTTGAAGTGACAGTATGGCAATCCTCCCATTTCCCCCTTTGTCCATCACTCAGTAGTTTTCTGCCTAACCATCAAGATACAGTGACAATCCCTAGGAGAAAGGAAGTCCAGAAGCCATGCCTGATGGTGCCCAAAACTCAGGGCAAAATAAATCCAGACGGGAAGTCATGCTGTAAACATATGGTTGTCTTCCACCACATTTCTACCATAGCTAGCTCCTTCACATTTGCCTTGCCAATCACTTTCACAAATTCATGAGAAAACATAAGAAGAAAGCATAACATGGCACTGGAAAGTTTCTGGATGAGATAGGTGACTATCAGTTCCTCCTTCAGGTCTGGCATACATGAGATTTATTCATTAACAAGGCTTGGTTGGACTCTGCATTGCCATCACAGCACCTACATGTGACTTCAAGATGCTTCTGCCAGACATGTAGGGTCAAGGAGTGGGGAGAAAGGCTGTGGGTAGGTGTTGGGCCCCATGGTCAAAGAATCCCATGTGAAAGGATATTCCTCTACGCAGACACGTATACTTCCCTTCTGCACACAAAAAGGATAGAATGGCCTCTAAATAGTTTGGAGGGTCTTTCATAGATTTAAAATATGCTGGCCTGGTATTGGTTAGCTTAGCTAAGTAGTCACTTTTATAAAGCACTCTTTTAACAGCAAGGGCTGTGCTTGGCATAGCAAGCACTTAGCCCCTGCTGCTCTATGGACGCTACTGCCGTATCATAATGCCATTGGTCTGTAAAATAAAGGCAAACTTTGAAAATAAGTAGTACCACTTCTTCTTCACAGTTATTTTTAATGAAACATAGTTTTCATGCAGTGATTTAATTTCAGTAGGACTAGCCCAATAAGTAAGGTCAAGCCCTTGTAAGAACTACAGAGGCTAATATTGCTGATCTTGACAAATTAGGTGGAGTGCCACAGCATTACCCCTTGTATTAGTGTAGGAGGCTGAGATGGAGCTTTAGGACATAATACTAAAAGCAGTGTTCCTATAGTTATATAGCTAATACAATGTTTTGATTTGGAGACTTGAACACGTGATTTGGAAATCAGAAGGTACCAAGCTCTGTTCCTTTCTCTGCTAGCAATGTTTTGTGTGGTCTTGAGGACCATCTGCCTTTATAATACTATCTATCTTACCTGTTCCATAGAGGTACTGTGAGCATTAGTTAATGACTGCTAAGTGCTTGGAACACATAAAGCCCCATGCCTCACAAATACATGTGTTATGAAATATAGTTATGTAGTTATTGGAAAAGTCCCTGACTGTCTCTTAGAAACAACTGTCACGCAGCACTTACTATACATAGGGAGTGACACATAATGATGAAGCAGTTAAAACTGAAAACGATACTCTTGCTTCTAGACAGAGCATTTGCATTTTTGGAGAAAATTCTTGTTTCTTTTTAGGGATTGGCATAAGAAGCTTTCAGAAAGGCTAAAAATACCTTTTTGTATTAACTAGCTTTCCTTTTCTTTGGGCTAAGCACACAGAGGAACAAAAAGGTTTTGACGAGCTTCAAGTATTGACGTTAGGGCTAAAAAACTGCAAATGCTAGTTTGTTATATGGGCCCATTTTATGTAGCAGTAAGAAACATTCATTACTAAAGAATTAATATACTCTGAAATTATGATTGTATAGGTTGCCTTTGGGCACCACACATACCATAGCATTTCACCCAGGGACTTCTGCATAAACCCTATAATTTCTGGTCAAGGTAGAACAGCTTTTAGCAAAGATATGTTTTAAAATCTTAAAATGGCTGAGACTCCTCCGGTACCCTAAAAAAACCTGTCTTAGCTGCTACAGTCTCATACTTGTTACATCTTGTGTGAACTTGTCCAGATTAAGCATTCAATCACTGGATCTTGCTATGGCTTTGTCTACTAAATTAGAGATTCCCCGTGTATTGGAAAACTGTTTCTCAACTTGGGACTTTGAGACCAAGATCAAGTCACCTCTTAACCTTCTCTCAGATAATCTAAGTACACAGAGCTTCTTTAATCTTTCAATGTCAGGCAGGATTTTCAGACTTTCAATTGTTCTTGCTGTTCTTCTCTGCAACTTTTCGAATTTGCCTTAATCCTTCAGAAGTAAGGATATTCAGCAAAAGGATTACAGGATTCTGGGAAATCTATGGGAAACATCCCTAACTCTGGAGCACCAACCATGGGAATGGTATTAAAATCAGTGGCCATCAGTTTTTTGCATGGCCCCAGCTAAGCCAGGCTGGGAGGCTGTTCTTAGGACAGAAATTGAAGAATTTTCTGTATCCAGTGACTGGACGTGAGAACAAGGCAAAGACCTTCAGAGCCAGAACCCCTAGAACTTAATCTTTGACAGAAGAATTTGTATTTTAGTATGTTTTGGGTTTTTTCCACTCTGAATTAGAATTAAATAATTTTGTTTTAAAGCTCAGAATTACCTAGGAAATTGAATCAACTTTCCTCACACAATTTTATTAATGATATTAGCATTTTTTTCATTCTTTATTGACTGCGTCCCATAACAGCATTTACAAGATCTGTGATTTGGAAAATAGCTCTTTAAACTTTGAAGATTGTTTTGCTAAATCAAGTAGAAAACAATGTTTCTATTACAATCAAATGCTAGCAGATCAGACTACAATGATAGGGCAATTAATGGTCAAGAATGCCTATACACATTAATAATTATACAGCGTGGTTATGAAGCATTCTCAGTATTTGAAATTCACCAATTAACTCAAAACCACCTTGGTGAGGTAGACAGTATAGTAGTATCACACTTAATTTACAGATTTGTGGGTCTAGCCAAGAACGTGCAGTTGCATCAAATTAAAATTACTACTATGTAGTTAGAAAAAGAAAACAGAACAAAGTTTTCTTGGGAGAAGTTTGTGTGCCAGTGCTCTTGGGTCCCCTTCCTGATAATTCTGACTTCTCAATAGATAAAATAAACAAATGGTCATTAATAGGTAAAAAATGGAATTAATAACTGAAATGATTAATAATGTTATTATCCTCATTCTCTCCTGCTGTAATCTGTAAACTGTTGTCTGGGCTAATTCATCATTGCCCTAACGCCTGTTTACTTGTTACTGGAATGTGCATATAAAATGCTCCTAAAAGAGAATAATGCATTGGTGTAAGTCAGGTCACACGATGTTCAACAACAACGGACTGGGGCTTGAGTTTCTATTCTTTCTCTCTTCTCCTTTTTACTTCCCTTGTCAGAGCCCACCTGTGTTTGTCCAACCCACCCGCAAGGGGATTTGGCAGTAACTGTGTCTGAACACGCTAATGCTATGCCCTCCACTGTGAGTGAAGAGTCAGGCGAGATACTGAAGCGACCCATTAGGTACCAGTCTTTCTGCCCACATCCTCCTCTCCTTAACCACCTATCCTGCTCTCGTCCCTGAGAACCAACGTAGAAAACCTTGGCCCCCAACCCAAATCTCATACAGCAGTACGTGGTCTGCCCGGTTTAACAATGATCTCTTGTAAATCCAAGAAGTCCAGTAAGCAAGAATGTAATCAATCAGTGCTTGCAGCCGTTTCTCTAAGGGAATGTAAACAATAATAATAACAATGCAGATGTACAGCTCTCCTGAAAAAAGTAGGAAGCCTTGTTACATCCATTGCACCAGCGGGTGTACCGGGCAGTATGGAACAGGCTACGTCTGGGGCAGCAAATGTTGGCTTCAAAATACAGCTGTGCACCGTGTGTTTGAAATACTCATTATTAAAACTACATGCCTAAACACGGCTCTAGGATAGCACCCTGAAGGTCCCACCTCACGAAAAGCTGGCTTAGGGTCTCAGCCAAGGTCAGCCTGCACTCAGAGAGCAAAGCCCAAGAAGCTCCTTTGCCTGGGGGAGCAAAACCCAACTTAAAAAGAACAACTCTAATTTCAGACCGAAGCTCTAACACCCGTTCTGCTTCTTATATGTCAGAGACCAAGATAAAGGACAGGAAAAGAAAACTTCTGTTCCCTTTGTTTTTAATGTATTTCTGTTTATCGCTTCATTGTATCATTTTGTGAGGCAGCTTCAAAGCTTGGTAGGCAGGCTGAATATTAACTATCCACTGCGATCCACTCAGTCACTCCTGGCACAGGTTAATCCCTGTATCATAGGCTGCCACCAGTTTGCTAAGCAGCTTAAAAGGACATGTTATAACTTTGACAATGACCTGCTAATGGTTTTACATTTCTCAGAAGTATTATGAGCTATCTTTGTCATTTTTATCTTCTAATGAGATCAATAAATTTAGGAAGCAGACATAGATGGTGCAAACTACAATGCCACAGCCAAGGACGTGGCATGTATAACTGCTAAACTATAAATAATAACGCAGGAACTATAATCAAACCTTGACTTTTACAGAGGAAAATTGAGTCGCAAGTGCCTCAGCATTAAAAAAATTTCCTCATTTGTTAGGAAAACAGTGTAACCCCTGATTTCTTCTTTCATATCATACCATGCCAATCTCTTAGTGAAAAGCTTCACACTGGGAAACATGTTTCACTCACTGACTTTTTTCTTTTCCAGTGGGAAATAACAGTTTTTGATGTTTTAACCCTCCCTCGCAGTCTTTGCTGCCTCTACATGAAATAAGCATGTCAGGTTAAAATTTTTGCATAGCTGCACAGCACATCTTACTGTTTCTTAAACACATATCATTAGTTCTGCCTTCACCCTTCCAAACAACTATGAAAAGTCTTAGGCTTTAAAAAGGCAAACAGAGCTCTCAGGTTGCTTCCAGTGCAGAGGACTGCAGCTTTGGGCTGACATGTCAGGGGATGTGTCAGTTCATGTGTCCCACCTGTACCTGTTATGCCACACCATTCCCAGTTTGGGGCTGGGATCCTGGGCCATCTCTAAGCAGTGTGAATGCTAGAGAAGCTGTCGATCCCTCTGGGAAGTGCACAGTCCAAATGGTCTCCAGAGATAACAAACCATTCTCAATGTGTTTGCAAATGGGGTAGATGCGCACGATGCCTGAATGGCCTGGGAGCAAGGCACATTTACACTTTTCTGCGTTTTACACCTGTGGTTACCCCTCCCAGCACATACCTGGCCCAAACAAGCCTGAAAACAAACGAACATTCAGTGGGCCTAAGACCCACATTTTATTTTACTGTGCCTGCAATTTCTGTTCTATATAATGAATCAAAAGCTTAAAGTCAAGCAGCTGTACCAATAGTTATTTCTCCAGCCCAGTAACTGTGTGCATGCGAAGATACTAACTCTGTGGCAAAAAAGAAGACATGTCTCTGGAAGCGTACACCTTCAGGTATAGGAGTCCCTGGCAGAGAAACACTAAAGAAAGTATAAGGTAGCTAAATATTTAAATAGTCCTCATTCCTGCAGTGTGCAAGCATTTGTCATGCAGTGGTTGTATAAAGGACAGAAAAAGGAATGCACCATTTTACAATACACCAGCTGGCTACAGCTTCACATATGAGGAATAGAGAGCTTGCACTTCTTAGAGTGCAGGTCTGCTTAGCCTACTATAGTTTTCAACTTTACCAAACTCAACCTGAAAAATGCAAATCGTTCCACATCCTACCTGCCTATTGTGTACAGAAGAATCATTATCTTTATTAGGGTTTGGATCCGCGTGCTAGTCAGATTCAAAACTCTGACTATAAAACTTGATGGATTTTCGCCTTGTACAATAAAGGTATCTTTAAAGAGATTATCCTTGACAATATTTAGGAGATATCCTAGTAGAGCACAGGTACTCTTCCCCATTCTTAAACACAAAGGAAACTGTACTGCCAGATTACAGACCTTTCCTTTGGAACACTATTTAAGCAGCAACAGTGTTAAATGTAGAAAGAGATTCATACCAGCGGTATATGTGACTATAAACAAAGAGAGGGCTAGCTACTAATCCAAGTACCCCAAGAACGTATGGCTTGACTTGGCAAAGATTTTCCTACTGCAAAATGGAATGGTTTGGATTTATTTTTCTTCTTTTTTTTTTAGCAAATTATCACAGACGATGAAAATTAAGGCAATTGAGCACCTTTGAAACACCAGCAGCTCCCGCCTCAGTGCATTGCATTGTTGCGATGTCAGGAATGAGCCCCAGGAAGGCTTTCAGTGGCACTGCAGCCATGCTGCTCTAAGTGCTTACTGCTGACACTGGTGCAGATGAGCCCAAGCTACATGTGAGCAGAAAATCAATTACAGAAACTAGAGAATGGGGAAGGGAGAAAAACAAGTCTCCAGTTATCAAATACATTTCAAACTATTGTACATTTGCAAACCAAGAACATATTTTTCTGCCAGCTTTAAAAAACATTGCTTCTGATTCGAACAACAAAACTGGATTATATTTTCTAATAGGTGTGCATGGTATCTGAAGAGGACATGAGAGTCACATTGCTGGTTTGTGCCCAGGAAAAAGCATAGAGTTCAACACGCACATTATCCCTCAAGCATATGTGAGCAGGACTAATGCAAAGATACATGTGCACTATTTAATCTAGGGCTTTATTTCTCCAGCAACATCTGCATTCTGCTCTTCACCTGCTCCGAAATGAGGTTAATAAGGGCTCCAAAATGGAAATGCTGGGCCCAGCTCTGTCCCCTCCCTCACCAGATGCAGTAGCAAAATCTTTTTGATATCAGTAGAAACAGAATAAACTGCACTGTTTGTTGGGAAGTTCATGTTGCTGTATTCCAGATACCATGAAAACCCACCTGGCCTTTTGTGGAGGGTTTCCCTCCTTTTTTATTTACCAGCATAAATTTACCAGCTCTTTCAGACCCTCCATTCACAGTTGGATGTTGTGCAATGGATGAAAACCATGCAGTGTGTCTCCAGCATGATCAGGACACAAATCACCTCAGCTATTTCTGATTATCTATAAAGTAGGTGTCTGTGCCTGACTTAGCAGGGTAGACTCCCCTTTTCTAGTCAATAGAGAGGAATGGAGGCTTCACAAATCTGAACTGAGATGCCAAACTTAGGGTGACACAGATCATGCCCTAGCAGTGCCTATTTCTATTTGATGGCTGCTAAGTGAGTCTAGAAAATGAGCTCAGACTTTGAGCAGTTACAGTGCACTCATCTATGTACCACCATGTCCTCCACCTACTTGTTTATCTTCCATTTCCATGGATGTGGATGCAGAGGGCCCTGTTCTTCCTGTATCCTTATTATTTTTAGCCACAGTTTTAATAACTTTTGACACGATCTATACCTCCAGCTTCCATTTTCCCAGGAACTACCCACTTTTTGAGACATGTCCCTCTACATATGTAGTTAGAATCATAGAATCATAGAATCATTAAGGTTGGAAAAGACCTTTAAGATCATCAAGTCCAACCGTTAACCGAACACTGCCAAGTCCACCACTAAACCATGTCCCTAAGCACCACATCCACACGTCTTTTAAATACCTCCAGGGATGGGGACTCAACCACTTCCCTGGG
>NW_008825566.1:4163882-4167758 GCF_000699105.1 Pygoscelis adeliae | reverse complement strand
TTCTGACACAAGCCAGGATGCCATTGGCCTTCTTGGCCGCCTGGGCACACTGACGGCTCACATTCAGCCGGTTGTCAACCAACACCCCCAGGTCCTTTTCCACCAGGCAGCTTTCCAGCCACTCTTCCCCAGGCTTGTAGCATTGCAAGGGATGGTTGTGACCCAAGTGCAGGTCCCGGCACTTGGCCTTGTTGAATCTCATAGAGTTGGCCTTGGCCCATTGATCCAACCTGTCCAGATCCCTCTGTAGAGCCTTCCTACCCTCAAAGCAGATCAACACTCCTGCCCAACTTGGTGTCATCTGTAAACTTACTGAGGGTGCACTCGGTCCCCTCATCCAGATCATTGATAAAGATATTAAACAGAACTGGCCCCAATAGTGAGCCCTGGGGAGCACCACTTGTGACTGGCCGCCAACTGGATTTAACTCCATTCACCACAACTCTTTGTGCCCAGCCATCCAGCCAGTTGCTAGTGATTAATCTCACATGACAGTTTGGAATCTAACATAATTTGACCTGTGCACCATTTCTCAAGATATTGAAAAAAACAATGAAAACCTGTTACTTTCTACATGCAGATGAATAGGCCAATGGAAGAAAACCACTAAAACCTATTTTGATGTCCTCCTGTCTCCATATCGTGTCCAGTTTGGCTCTTGCATTTGCAGAGGATTTTAAATCATGAGGTGAGAAACACCAAGCTGATGCTATGGGACTTCCCAAAAGCTGAGCGTAACTACACCTACTTTTGATATAATAGTCTGGAGGAGTAGGAGGAGCTGGGAGAGACAGAGCCTGTGGATATTTCTATACCAAAATAGATCTAGGAAAATGATAGCAAGGAGACAGAAAGGTTCAAAAGATTTTACAGCTATTGCCTTCAGCTGTGTTTCACTTTGTTTCCAATATTTCATCTCAAAATATTAATCTCATTTCTAATAAGAATGCTATCCTTGTTAAATATATGCATTTTAATCAATTATTTGCCAATAAGGTTATGGTATGATATAAACCAGAAAGCACAGTAGACAAGCAGTGAATTCATACTGTTGGAGCATGCTTGGTATATGGAGCTTCATGACATTTGAATATTTAATATTTCAACACAAAGATAAGGATTTATGTTTTACAATTGCTTAAAACCTTACACATGTGCTTCATGGCTTTACTAATAACAAGCTAAATACAAAGGCCCAATATTATTATTACGGATGAAAACTTAATATCTACTGAAGCCATTGACCTAAATACACATATAGAGCTACCTAAATTTATTAAGGAAGGTCTACCTTTGAAAATAATACTGCAATGCCAGACCACCTATTTGAGAATATAAAACATGCCCCTCCCCCCCCATACATGGAGTATCAGTGACACTGATGAATGAGTATTAGCATTTCAATGATGAAATGAGGAGACATGAGTGAACACCACCTGATACTGTAAATAAGCATGCTTCAGAGAGAGGAGGCATAATTTTCTATCTACAATCTAACCATGACCTCAGTCCTGACCTGAAAAGACCACTTTCCCTAGTGATTAGATCGGAGATAATCCCACTGTGGCATGCACCCAGGTGTGTTGAACTGAGCTGAAGTGGTTTTGTGACAAACACTGAATTTTTAATATTCAAAAGCAGGACCAGGAATATCTTGCAAACTGAACTCAATTTGTGCACAGTGAGAATTCATTATTTTTTACTCTGTTAACCAACCACACCCAAATTTCAGACAGCATATATTAATACCTTATCAAGTGTTCCAATTTACTGGCTTTTTTATACATTTTACTCACTGCTAGAACTGCTTTGTGATCTTTAAAACTCTGGTCTGTCAATAAGATTTACCTGATGCTTTATGTGTCCAGAGAATCAACACAGTATTGGGCTGGCAGGTACACGACATTTTACTGATACATGTACTCCAACAGTAATTCAAAGTCCCAAGTTTAACACTCAGAAGACCAAATGTCATGCTCACAATGCAACTATTGCCGTTGCCTAAACTTGCTGCATATAAAAGTACATTTCATCTCTTGATGCAGATATCCATACTACAGATCATCTACACAATTTTCAACTCCCTGCCTTCAGACTTTCTTTTTTTTTAACTTTGCACATATCAATAACCCTGATCCCCATCAGTAATACATTTCAGCACCTGAAATATTTATTCCTAAAACATCGAGTAGAAAAGAACTATGACCCACATGTTGCAAGTGAGTGGACAGACTGACTTCCTGCAGTTACGCAGGAGGACTCTGCTCTCAACTGAAAAGAAAACTGCATCTTTTAAGTCTTAGATGTCAGACAGACAAGATATGACCATGAATCAGTTGATCTGTGTTAATACATTCAAGGTCTAAGAGTCAAGCGATCAGTGTGCCTATGCACTAAAATCAAGGGCAAGCATAACCATAACAACTTGTCACAACACCTTGATCATACAGCTGAGCCCATAGTCCAGCAAGCGGATTGGTAGGTGTTGCTTCCCTCCCTTTCCTGCATTGATCCATGGATCCGAGGCCGTGGACCTCCCTTCTGCCACATGCAGAGCCTGTGAGCCTGGTGCTGGCTGCAGGCCTGACATTCATATCCCTGATTTTTGGTATTTATTAGCATTTATTTGTTGAGCTGTTTCCACATGTAAATACCTGGTTATTGCAATGGGATTTTGTACACCCCTATTCTACCAAAACATTTTAAAGTAGCGAGTGCTCTTGCGAGAGTTTCACCTGTGCAGCAGCAGGTGGTTTCAGACTGCTGAGCAGTTTCACCTGATGCATCTCTGTGAGTATTCAGGTCTGATGAGAGCAGTTTCCAATAAGCAGTCACCTAAGTGGTTTTATTTTAAATGTCACTGTCTCAGTTGCATGAGACAAATCAATTGTGATGAAGCATCTCCCATCTATCTGTTCTTAGGGTCAGTGTTCAGAGACACAGCTTCATCTGGAATGAACTAATACAAATCTTTTTTAAGTACAGCAATTTCCCCTTATTTTGTACTAACCATCAATTTGGTTTCAGTATTACACTTTGTCACTGGATTCAGTAATGGGTCCACTCTCAGGAAAGAACTGAAGCAAGTGAACTGACTTGTGGTGCACTTCTGCATACCAATAAAAACACTGAGCAACTACAAGTGGAAATTTTAGGTACCTAAAAGAGTGTAGTAAAGTACTATCGTAGTCATGCATTCTCCTCACTGTAGTTCAGGCTTGCCAGACACAGTATTTCTTACCATAAATATCATCTCTCTCATATCAATGTGGAAAGGGAGCTAGGTCCATAAATACATCGACGACATCTGGGGAGGAAGCACTCCTTACTCTGTACCCCAGTACTGCTACTGACCTTCCCTCTAGCTCTGCATCCTTTGAACCACTCTGAATTGTTTATCAAAATCACAAACGAGGCACAAGTCAATTACCCTCTTAGAGCATAAAGCTCTGAGTGTTGATTACATGCGCAAGAGGAATATTTACTTTTTAATCAGGGTTGACCGTGGGGTGTGGAGGTAAGGCTATTTTGAAGATTAATTAGTTAGTATTTGTACATTGCTTTGAAGATGTTAGATACTAAGTATTTTTATGGCACCCAGCTAATGGCCTTAACTCTTTCAGCCATACCAATGTCAAGGCCTTGAAAAGTTATCTTTCTGAGCCATTTTTATGTAAACCTTTGGTAGGCTGTATTAACAAAATGCAAAGATGGAATTTGCAGGTCCTGAACACTCTTCCATCTCTGCCAAACTCTGCAAGGAAATGGTACGTTTTTAAAACATCAGTAGAAGAGGCAGGTAGTTGCGTAGGATACCCTTTTACCTCCTTTTGATTCAGTGTTTGGGCTTGGCAAAGATGAGCAGTTTGTATGTTA
>NW_008825566.1:4161596-4163847 GCF_000699105.1 Pygoscelis adeliae | reverse complement strand
CCTGCTGAAGAAAACCATGAGCTTCCATGTTCATTTTGCACTTGAGGTGCTCTGGAAGATTTAGGATCTTTGAAAATTTGGACGTTTCTCCTATCCAGGTGGCTAAATCCCACACTGGGATTTAGGTGCATAAGTATTTTCTGGATCTCAGCCTGTGTGACTTGCTCAAGGTCAAGCACAGAGCATACCTATACAGTAAAGGGATAAAAAAGTTCCAGGTTACTGCTCTAACTACTGCCTTATTCCTCTCCTAAAACAGACAGCTGAGCTCCCATGTTCTACATTAGGACAGCCATTTTCAAATAAGAGTTCGAGAGTTTAGCTTTATTTAGTCTCACGAACACTCAAATCCATGCAGAGGATCTGGGGTCATGAGGAGACATAAACACAACCCCTTTCTTAGGCAAGTACAGACTACAAAATCACAGGGGATGTTCAAACTTTGGGATGTACCAACTGCAACCCTTTTGTATACGCCACAGCAGCTGGCCAGAGCGCAGTACCAAACCCCGGGAGGAAAATGGCTATTCTGTCAGCCACAATGCTGGTGTGCATCTGCCACTGTGAGAAGGGGAGATTATGAAAACAGGAAAAACAATAAAGGTGGCACACTGATGCCAGTCTGATATTCCAAGATCCGTCCTCAGGAAAGTTAAGAGGCCTCTTGGCATATGGCTTCAGCTGAGATGATGCGCAAGATAAAACCCTAAGGTCTCCAGCTGAAAATACAAATGACAAATAAAGAGAAATTTCTGGAGGAGAGAGAATGGAGTGAGCTACCATGCATGTAACTGGCATTTAAAATCAGATAACAAATAAGAATCTTCTTATCATCAATTATGACAAAGCATAATGTCAGATAAAAGCTCAAAAATGTAAAAGAGACAAGGTCCTTTGACTGAATATGCTCTAGCTGCATCCAGCACAAATTACACAGGCTGGAAAACTAAGCAGATTCTTACAGGATCAGGTATTATGCGAAGTGTTCAGGATTTGGGTTAATGAATACAGCATTCTCCCAGATGTTCCATCATTGTTCCAGAGTGGGAGGAAAGCTGGCTACAGACCAAATCAAATTTTTATATTCCTCTTAGATAGTGCCAGACACTAAGATTTCATCAATATAACATCTGAGGCACAGAGACAACGCATCATGGTTGGATAACCCTATATTCAATCCATTTTGCTGAAGACAGGACAAATAAACTAAGAATCAGAACATTCAATGAGTCATATCAAAGGTATAAATTGAAAGTCAACACTTGTACTGCATATAATCTAGCTGAAAAAGAATTTATAGTCTGGAATTTCCCATTTAAACACTGCTGCTGCTTCTTGCAGATATACTCCAAATGCTAACTTTAAACACTTCCAGTCCTTTCAAGTTGGGGTTTCTGCTTACTTTATAATATCTTTAGGATGCACATCCTTCTCCAGGGTAATGGAGAGTTTGAGAAAAGAAATTAATTGCTAAAAATGTTTAGTTTGCTTAGAAAAAGTGCACCATTTAGTTATTACTAAGTAGCTAAAAATCAGTTGTGGGTTTTTTTTAACATATCAACCTTTTTTGTAAGCAGAGTTAAACAAGGAAGTTTCTGGGATGTGCAGAAACAGAGATCACTAGAGACAAAAAAGGGCAGACAGCATAACACTCTAGAAATGGCTAAGAGGTGATGACGTGTTTGAGGGATGGTGTGTTAGCGAGGCCCTTCAGTCTGCTGTCTCAGTGGAGGTAGGGGATGGAGATCCATACGGCAGCAAAGATGCAAGGGTTATGGATATGTTAGAAACCACAGAAGTGCCTGAGAATGGTCACGTAGGAATTAGGGCTTCTCCCCCCAGAAAGGTGGCAGGATCAATAGCCCAACTGAAGTGTATCTACACCAATGCAGGCAGCATGGGCAACAAACAGGAGGAGCTGGAAGCCATTGTGCAGCAGGAAAACTGTGATATAGTTGCCATCATGGAACCACGGTGGGATGACTCACACAACTGGAGTGCTGCAATGGATGGCGATAAACCCTTCAGAAGGGATAGGCAAGGAAGGAGAGGCGGTGGGGTAGCCCTGTGTGTTAGGGAGTGTTTTGATTGTCTAGAGCTTAATGATGATGATGATAGGGCTGAGTGCTTATGGGTAATAACCAGGGGGAAGGCCAACAAGGCAGATATCATGGTGGGAGTCTATTCTAGACCACCCAATCAGGATGAAGAGGCAGACCAAATATTCTATATGCAGCTGGAGAAATCTCAC
>NW_008825566.1:4116862-4159850 GCF_000699105.1 Pygoscelis adeliae | reverse complement strand
TGGAAAGCTGCCTGGCGGAAAAGGACCTGGGGGTGTTGGTCGACAGCCGGCTGAACATGAGCCGGCAGTGTGCCCAGGCGGCTAAGAAGGCCAACGGCATCCTGGCCTGTATCAGAAATAGTGTGGCCAGCAGGAGCAGGGAAGTGATAGTGCCCCTGTACTCAGCACTGGTGCGGCCGCACCTCGAATACTGTGTTCAGTTTTGGGCCCCTCACTACAAGAAGGATGTTGAGATGTTGGAACGTGTCCAGAGAAGGGCAACGAGGCTGGTGAGGGGTCTGGAGAACAAGCCTTATGAGGAGCGGCTGGGGGAGCTGGGGTTGTTTAGCCTGGAGAAAAGGAGGCTGAGGGGGGACCTCATTGCTCTCTACAACTACCTGAAAGGAGGTTGTAGCGAGGTGGGTGTCGGTCTCTTCTCCCAAGTAACTGGCGAAAGGACGAGAGGAAATGGCCTCAAGTTGCACCAGGGGAGGTTTAGATTGGATGTAAGGAAAAATTTCTTTACTGAAAGAGTAGTTAAACATTGGACCAGGCTGCCCCGGGAAGTGGTTGAGTCACCATCCCTGGAAGTATTTAAAAGACGGGTAGATGAGGCGCTTAGGGACATGGTTTAGTGGGCATGGTGTTGTTGGGTTGATGGTTGGACTCGATGATCTTGGAGGTCTCTTCCAACCTTAATGATTCTATGATTCTATGATTCTATGATGTGGTGCTTAGGGACATGGTTTAGTGGTGGACTTGGCAGTGTTGGGTTAACGGTTGGACTTGATGATCTTAAAGGTCTTTTCCAACCTTAATGATTCTATGATTCTATAATTCTACACTGGCCAACAGAAACCCACCACAAGAAATAAACCAAACTTTTCAAAATATACACAGACATTAATAATCATTTGCAAAAAAAAAGGCCCAAGTTCATCTTGAGTGCATGGCTGATCCTCATGCTGAGCAAGAGGCAAGCTGAAGTCAGAGAATAGGGTATACTTGGGGAATGAGTTTCAAGTTCGAGGCTTAAAAGCACACTGGATGAGGTCTGCGATTAAAAAGCTAAGATCCAGTTCAGTTACACTAATCTGATTTGGTCCACACTCCTGCTTAAACTGGTCACTTTTAGCCTAAAGGATTGTGAATATGTGTGTGCATGTGTGCGTGCTTATTTGTGCATACACATCCATGAGACCTAAACACCTGCACAGATTTTTTTATACCCTCTGAAAGCAGGTCAGCAGTGAGCATTCACTGGGCATGAAACAACATTAAACTATAAAAGACTCCCTGCCTGGTAGTGGCAAGGATTTCAGTTTTGCAGGGACAAGCATGTGTCTGGAGAGTCTCCACTGGCAGTACTGTAGATATATTCACCACAAGCATTTGATGCATTGCTTCATAGATGCCCTTTCTCAACAGACACATATCTGCGGTCATATAATAGGAGAGAAAACAAGAGAGGGAGAAGGACATGCCATGAGGCTGCTGCCCAAGACTGGGTCCTGCCTGTGGTCCTCTTTAAGCCCAAGGGCCATACCAGAAGTGGAGTAAAATGCCTCTGCAGCTTCGGGGACTCAGCAGAGCCTGGAGCTGGGGAGCTATTTCATCATGGTGAACTCATGGTACATGGGAGACAGGAGGTGGGGACAGCTGACTGAACACCATGCTTGGAGCACAAGCCCAACATTTAGCTTGTGCTAAACTTGTGGCTGCACCTTCTCCAGATTCAGCAATGCCATGAATCAAGACAGTAAAAATTAAAACAAAGTCATGCCATTGAGAATGCAGGGAAATGCATCTCATCTGAGTATATCAAATCTACAATTCAGACAGAGGGGGGAACAACAAACCCTTTAAGCTTTAAGGGGACCAAGAAAATCTCACCTTCACTTATGTCCCATTTGAAACCTTTCACTTCACCACTTGCAGAAACATGGCTTGTAAGAGTACTGACTTGTTCTTAAATGGAAAAATAATTTGCATAATATAAAATAATAGTTTAATGAAGCCTATTTCTGTGTGTGTAACAAGGTGACAAGTTGATAAAGAGGGAGATGTATTCTTGGAAATTCAGACTTCAGATCTTGTTGATAATAGGTGAAAAACTTGAACTGTATGTATTCATCTGGGGAATATCCTGTCTTTTTAGTATAAAACATGTTCTCTTCAGCCTGCATTTGCCTAAACATATCTTGAATTTCCGTTCAGCTTTGGCTTGTTGTTTTTTTTTTCTTTTTAAGTAATTATTTACAAATTAGATTTCTTGAGAGTAAACTATCAGAGGAGGCACACTCCACCTCTCTTCAAATGTATGCAATAGATCTAATTATTTTTCTGTAAAATTACAAACAACCTTCTAAATAATGACAATCATTAGAAAACATTAGGGTCTGTCACTTATAATCTCTGCCAACTGCTGATAACATTTTATTACTGCTTAGAAAGGTTGATTAAAGCTTGTAATAGATTTAGTGAGGGTGAAAGATTAACAAAAAGGTATTTATGATAGAGACACTAAAACATAATATGTTCTCAGTAAACACTCGAAAAACCCCAGGCCTGTGACATTTATAGATGTTACTCAAGACGTAGTTTTTCATCTGCACAATGAAACCGATAACAAGTTTCTACACGCTGGGAAAAAAAAAAAAAAAGAGAGAAAGGGAGAGGAGCACATTACCTTTGCATGTCTCATGTCAGAGCAAGTGAGAAAGTGCACTTCAAAAATAAATCAGCTGAACCCCCTGAATAAATTCCTGGGACTCCTCTTGTTTGACCGCTTGGACAATCTCCTCCTCTGAAATTGCAGCAATGGAAAATTAAAAACCAAGTTGGATCAGAAGGCAGTGACTAAGGGGCATCTACTTATGCCTGGCCTTGGAGGAGGATGTTACATCCCTCAGTCCACCTACCCCACATCCCTGGGGGGGGGGACAGACACCATGTGGGGCTGGGTGCTGTAGAGAGCAGCAACTAAATGTATCATAGCTGGCACTCCGTGATGGGCTGGCAGGATGGGCATCAAAGCTTTCCTCCTGCTCATCTCTCATTGGGGAAGGTGCAGCCAGCAACGGGCTAGCAGCTCTGAAGAGCATGTTCCCGTATGGAGCTGTTACGAAGGATGGAGAGAATTGCAAGAGCATGTGGAAGCACCCACATCCCTCACCAGCAGTGACATCCATCATCCTCTGGAGATACCAACCTTGCAGCACATTGCAAAGATGCCAGAGTAGCCTCATGAGCTGCACTAAGCCCTGGTGCCTCAGGTAAGAACATGCATTCCTGTGGCACAGTACAGTCTCCCCAAAACATTTGATCGTTTATCCAGTCATAGGGGCCCACTTGCAGGTACTAATTTAATGGACTGCAGGATCAGCTTGCTTCTCGCTTCAGAACAGCCTCTGCTGAGGTCAGCTATGAAAGACCTGGTGCAGCTGAGAAGCAGGTGCCCAAACTCAGCGGTTACAAGCTCAAGCCAAGGATGTGAATGCATGTGCCATGGCAGAGAGCTTCAACTGTCCTAGCTCAGTCGTGACCTTCAGTTATCTGCTCTGCCCCTCCCTACCCCCATAGACAAGGAGATGAAGCAGGAGGGTTTGCCTGGCTTCTACAGCCTGCAGCTTGCCTTAGTAAAATAGTTTAAACTGAGGTCTATTCCAATAAACTGTGGTGAGTCAGAGGCTGCTGAGCATCCCCACTCAGACACCAGGGAGCAGGACAAGTCTCCAGGAGTGGGCTGGAGCAGACAGCAGGGGGGCTAACTGGTTCAGACTGACGACCTTAAGCCAACACGGCAGGATTAGATGACCTCTCAAGGTCTTTTCCAACCTGATTCTGTAACATCCCCCGTGAATTATCTTCTCTGTTTTTTTGAAAATGATAGGCCAATATTTAACAGCACTGCTCAACACTGACCAACTGATACCGTGAAAAACATTTACCAGGAATAAGTGACCAGCCAGATCATAGCCAAAACCAAACACATTTGAAAATAAAAACAATTTCTGCACTGTGCATGCCTTGACAAGTCTATAGCCAGCTATACATACACAGTCTGTAAACACATTAATGTGTGGCTCATCAGAGAAGTCAAACTGTGGTGAAGCAGAATGAGCTTGTGGTTAATCCGAGCAGAGAGCCACCGTCTGCAGCCTGTGAAAATGTTTGTAAGTTAAAGTACTGCAAAGTGGATGACAGATTACAGAACCTGTGAATGCAAGTTAGCCTGCCCCAAACCGTTCCTCAAATGCACTACATGGGTGACACTCACTTCAAGGATGACTCACGGCTTTCATGTTGAAAAGTGGAAATTTTTTTTTAATGTCAAGTGATGGTCAAAACTAAGGTTGTTAGTTATCCTGGAAGACGTAAACCCAAATCTGTCCCAGGTTTAACCATACTCCACTGTGTCATAGCCAATACATGAGCCCAAAAGCATCTTCTGAGATTAAGTTACACAGTGATTTTTTTCTCCCTCATTCTTTCATACCTGGGAAATGAATAAAGCCTTGAAAAAAATATTTCCAGGCTATATAAAGGTACACAAAAAGCAATAAATGTAAACAAAAATCTCATATTTATGCATTGATGTAGTGAGTCGGAATAAACATGACAGCTTTACCTGAGAAGTTAGAGTCTGAAAACAAACCTCACATGTTTGGCAACAGGCACAGAAGATTTTTAAAAGAAATACCAAAAATAAGCTTAGCAACATACTTTACAACTCCCACAGGTAAGCCTCATTCACCCAGGCAGACTCACCGAAGTCAAGAAAAAAGAAGAATCCTATAATGCTGCGTGCTGAGCATCCCTCACACCCTGTATTCCACATGCTGCCTGTATCCCACAGAGCTGTCAGCCAAAACATGCTCCTATAGGGTTAACCTGCTCAGATAGCAATATTTCTCCTGGAAACAATAACAAATTAAAAGTCCAGCAAAGGTTGGCATAGCGAGCTAAAGCCACAGAGCACACAGAGGAAGGAAAGACACTGGGACAGGCACAGTTCTTTATTTCCAGCATTTATACGCTGGCTGCCAGCACAGCCGGGATGTGACATACTATACTATGACAAGGACTTGCACCTCGTCAGGGAGTGCTGGTGTGAAGCTGACAGCCTCCTCTACCTCCCTGGTAATGCTGTTCCTGATCCCTGTGGCACTTGAATACCTTGAATATGATCCAGAAAGATGATTTTCTACCCGGGCAATGAGGATGACAAGTGGATTGTGAAAGACACTGCTAACACTTGATTGCAGTTATGGAAAGTTAATTCTATGTAGTCTGAACCATTTTGGAGTAGACAACGGATAGAGTACTTCCACCTGGCTGAACTTCTGGTTTGACTATGACAAACCTAGTCATGGAAGAAATTGAGGGAAATTTTGAAAGCTGGATGGTATGTCCAACATACATTTAATTAAAGGATAGAGAGAAGATCAGAAGAACCATGAAAGCCATGAAAACTTCCATACTGTCAGTGTCTGAACAAAGCTAAATACCCTGGGTGCTAGTTCATCAGCTGTGAAAGCGGAAGATTAGCAGAGAAATACGGATAGGTTGGACTTAGTAAGATTTTTGCCCCCCAACCTCAGATAGAGGTAATATTTCAATTTTTGCCTCCCAATTAGAAGGTACCACAGCACAAATTCACATCAAAAACATTGTTATTTTGTCTGTATCTCCCTGATTCAATAAAATTGTTTTGGTGACAGGTATTCCTCCTTTTTTTGCATTTAAAATCAAAGGTTAGCAAGTCAGAGGTTAAACCATGGTTTTTTATCAAGACTTTTTGCTCTTGAGCGCCAAAGTATTCTTTTGTCTTCTAGCTTAGGAAACAGCTGCATAGGCAGAGCTATGGTTTGTACTAAACACATTCAGAGAAATGGCACCCCTTCTCTTTTTTTTGCATAGTACAGACATTTTAGGAAAAGATGCTGAATTTCACAGATGAAACAAACACATTCAAGAAGCAAAGAATAATCACCCTTCCCGGGACTGTAAACTCTAATTTTTGCCTCTTCTGCTTCTAGTGTAGCACCATTCTTAGAGGTCTCTTCCAACCTTAATGATTCTATGATTCTATTAGGGGGCATGGTGGTGTTGGGTTGACGGTTGGACTCGATGATCTTAGAGGTCTCTTCCAACCTTAATGATTCTATGATTCTATGATTTCCCACACTTCAGGTATCACACGTTCCCTAACGGTGTGTCTCAAGCTGGGGAAAGGGTAGGTATAACATGGTTCTCTGTATGTTATACCTGGCGGGTTTTATAAGAAAATAAATGAAACCTTCATTCTCCAAATTCTACTGGCTGGGGTTTTATTTTATCGTTCCCTGAGCTCAGTTTGGCATCTCTTGAATTCAGTGAGAGTTTTTTCACAGGATGTTGAAATAAATCATAATGAATCAATAATTATCCACACTTGCTTGATAGCTGGGACTTCTGTTATGTTCCACAGATATCAGGAGAGCTTTCTGTTATGTTACTCAGTTTCATTTTTTCTTACTGCCCTGCATCCACTCTGTGCTTGTAGCCAAATTTCCAGCATAATTTTTTCTGTTAAAGGCAAGGGATCATTCTTCTAGAGAGCTTTCCTTTCTCTTGGTAGCATCTTAGCTGTTGACAAAGTCAATGTTCTTTGAGGAGTTGGGGCTCCACAACTACTAACCTCAGAGCACAAATAAACTCCCTAGAAGAAATCACTGCTGGGGGTGGTGGGACAGGCCCTGGATGGTAAAGCTCCTTTGTCCCCTGCCCAGGGAGCCCCCCACCACTCCTCACCCCCAGTCCCTATGGTGCCCTGGAAGCATCTTCTCTTGAAATAACTCACCATTAATCTTCTACTTCTGCTTGAAAAGGTAAAAAGCTCTAAAAATTTGATGGTCCTATGATCTTTCTTGAGGAAAAATAATTTAATTTGAAATATTTCCTCATGATTACTTTCTTTCTCCAAGTTACTCCAATTTCATGAGTTAACAGTACATAACTTTAGTTCCTGACCTTGGAGTAGATCTGATTCAGCAGCAGCAATCTTATCAATCTCCCTCTTGCAAACACACAGTCCAGAAGCAAATCGGTCAGAAAAGAATAGAAGAATTCATATGCATATCAAATATGCTCAGTCCTGCAGGAACTACCAAATATCTTTCAATATACAAGAAGCGGAGCTCTCAAAGGAAAGCTAAGACACATTACCTGCTTTTTATGTGCTCCCCAAGAGCCCTGGAGAGGAACCCAAAACTGGAGGATCAATATGCTTTTTGACCCCCTGTGTGTGCACAAGACCTTTTCTGTCTTGTGCTGGTCAACCAAAAATTCTACATTAGTATAGTCTCCCTACTTTACCAGCTCCCATACTGTCCCACGCAGAGGTGGCAATTTCTGTATCATGGGAAATTGTGGAGCAATGTGTTGGGGACTTAGATGTTACTAGACTGTGCCTATATACCAATTTTCAGGGTAGGTTTTTTATGCTTGCCATCATTAGAAATCATCCTCAGCGCAAGCCAAGTTAAGTCAAAACCAAGGAAAAATACTTATTTATCCAATCCAAAATAAGCAACACAGTTGCAGAGTTTTATAACATAAGGCTGGCAAAAAGGAAAGAAAACTTTCTCTAAAATCAAGTCCAAAAGGCCCACCGCTCTCTCTTTCCTTCTCCCTGTCTCACTTTGTATCTATGCTGCCAAACAAGATCTAAACCACATCTGATCCACATGCCCAGGGTCTCAGAGCTGTTGTACGCACATCCCAAATACATATTGACGGGAGGGAACCTGTAGCCAAGGAGGAAGGCTAACTTATAACCCCGTATTCTTTGTTGGAGTTTTGTGTGAAGGTTAATTCAAATTCATTTCCCCTCCTCCTCAGTGTCCCCTCCCTGGACTATTAACTGGCCTAACTTCTTCAAATGCAAATGTGCCTTCAATAGGCCAGGTGCAGACATCCCTTATCCTTTACTGAGCTATCAGTAAATCATTAATCCACAGAGGAGCAAAACACTCCCACATAACAAGACAAATCTCAGTGTGAAGCTTTTCCAGGCTCCAAATTTCCTATTTCAAATCAATGTATACATTGACAAGCACAGCTGATGTAAACATTTAAGTGTCATCTGTGCTTTTGGGGTAGAGGTCCATGGGGTGATTGGTGGACCCCAGCTTCTCCCAGAGGGTTACCATGAACCTCATGTGACATGGCCACCAGGACTGGAGCAAGAGCAGGAGGAGTCCCTGTTGTCAAGTGTGAGAGGGACAAGCATTTGATCACTCTTCAGAGTTTTAGACCACTGGAATCTGTGGCATCCGCAACAAAGGGTCTGAATAGATGTATTCTTCCACCAGATTCTGACGTGTATTTATTAATACAACATAACAAAAGGAGGAAAAGCCACAAGAGAATCTAAGCCTAAGAACGTCTTAAACCTCAACGCCTCCAAGTCACCTTATAAAAAACACCAGAGATGACCAGACAGGCTGCTGACTTGCAGGCGGCATCTGGGACAGCCTGAGAACACAGCTCCTGTGTGAAGCTGAATGAAGGGCAGGTGTGCTGAGTATCAAAAAGAAAACTCCGCTCTGCCGTGCCCACAAGCAGCGCCTCAGCCTCCAGACAACACCCGGCCCCACTCCTGCGATCAGTCATCTGAAACCAGATCCTGCACAGAAGTGTGCTGAATGCGGAACTGCCGGCGCTGAGTCACTCTGTTTGGGGCTGCCCCCACATATAAAAACATTTTGGTTATTGATCTAAAGATTCATGACTCACAGGCTCAATATAGCACTGGGTTTAAAAGACTGCTTTGTTCTTGGAAGTGACACATACGTTCTCCTCGGGGCAGCAGCCCTCCTTTGTGACACCTGCTCCCTCGGAAGAAACTGCACAAGGAGTTGAAGAGAGGCCCAAAAATTAAGTAACAGGGGAAGTGGGCTGTGCAGCTCTCACTCCATCCATCCACCCTTTTCCAGCTCGCAAGGCTCAGGTGAGGCAACGTCATCCATGCTGCGGTGTGTCACAGAGGATTATCATAATGTCTCTTCTCACTTCCCAGCAGATGAATCTGAGATCCCCGGGACCATATGGGATCATTCACTATGTGAAGCTCAGTCTAATCAAACAGATTTAGGCCAAAATAAGATCTCAAGTCAGACTTTTTACACCTAAAAATGTGACCTTGACCTAAAGAAGTACTTTCTAGACCCACAGAAATATTTAGGGGCCAAACCTCAAGGATCTCATCAAATTCATACATGCAAGCAGTAGCAGCTGCAAGTGACCTTTTATGGTGCTCAATCATTTACAGAAAATACAAGAGTGTACTCTTCCAGTGTACTCTAGCATACTTTCCTTGCCTGGGGAAATTCATTTAGGATGTGTGATGTCTCTTTGAATTAAATGACACCAGTTTTGTAATCAAGCACTGTTGAGCCAACAAGAAGACAATGACTTAAGACAATGACTTACGGTATTTTAGTGTGGAATACACACAAAAACCAAAAAAATTGGCCCAATATGCTATAAAAGACCACAATACACGCATTCATTCATAGGAAAATTAAGTATATAATCACATGATGACCAAAGGACTTCATATGATGGTATACAAATTTAAAACACATACAACCCTATTTAAATAAACTGCACACTGTGCTAGATTCCAAAAAAGATGAAGTTACAATAATTGTCACTTTCAGTTTTATATAATTTTCCCAATAAAAATGTGAAAGTTGCCATTAACTAGTACTGACAATGCGCGTACAGTACACACATTTGTCAATTTCATTAACCTTCCAAATTAGGTATTCACAGGGAGCTAATGGCAGCATAACACATCATTACAATATTCAATGCAATTTCATGGATATTATGTATAGGGAGAAATTTTAGGCTCTCTTGTCCTTACAGCTGTTAGAAAATATTATACTTTGCAAATATCCCATTAGGGATCGGCAAATGCTAAATAGCAGAATCTGAATAGCATGAATTATGTCCCCCTCTCCCGCCTCTCCTCGTCAGGAACAGGGTGCCTCTATTTGTGTCATATTTGGCCATATATAAGGAATACAAATCAGTTGCCTGGACTTTCCACCCTCCTCACCATTGCTATTACAGCCTCCACAGCTAGGATTAGGATCCACAAGGTTTGGACTTAATTTACCCATTAACTTTCTTTATGACCTTGGGCAAATCACTTAATTTCTTGCAATTCCTTGCTTCACAGGGCACAGTGCAGATAAAATCTATTACGGATCATGAGGGACAGAAATACCAGTAGAAGGGTTACCGTCCTCCTCGTAACTCATAAGGGGGAAAAAAAAAGTTTTATTACAATGAGAAGAGAAGGTCTTCCAGCTGGGAATAAGAGTGGGAAGGCAATGGGTATGAGAAGAAAAGTCAAATGTGGGCAGGTGTGGAAACGAGAAGAAAACAACAGATATTTGGAAATGTCTAAAGTAAGATTCATTTGGTGATGACATGGGAGAAGACACTCAGAAGACACAACCGCTTCCCTGGGCAGCCTGTTCCAATGTTTAACCACTCTTTCAGTAAAGAAATTTTTCCTCATGTCCAATCTAAACCTTCCCTGGCGCAACTTGAGGCCATTTCCTCTGGTCCTGTTGCTAGTTACTTGGGAGAAGAGACCGACACCCACCTCGCTACAACCTCCTTTCAGGTAGTTGTAGGGAGCGATGAGGTCTCCCCTCAGCCTCCTTTTCTCCAGGCTAAACAACCCCAGTTCCCTCAGCCGCTCCTCAGAAGACTTGTTCTCCAGACCCTTCGCCAGCTTTGAGTCAGCATCCCTGGAAGTATTTAAAAGGCATGTAGATGAGGCGCTTAGGGACATGGTTTAGTGGGCATGGTGGTGTTGGGTTGATAGTTGGACTCAATGATCTTAGAGGTCTTTTCCAACCTTAATGATTCTATGACTATATGATTCTAAGAGAAGCAAAATGAAAGGATCTTAAGTAAAAGGAAGATTCTTAGGAAGTCAGAACATGGGAGAAAGTAACTTTGTGGCACACAAAACAGAGATGGGTGATAGCACTGTACACCTCAGAAAATAGTATGTTCTTACCAGCAGCAAAGGAATATGAAAGGAAATGATTGTCCTGCAAGCCCAGAAGAGGAAGTGAATGACAGAAATCACATTTTTCAGCTTTGATGAACTTTTAAGGGTTTTCTTTTCTGGACCACTTCGAATTCCTCAAACCAGTCATTTGTGAGTCAAATGAGCAGGACTGGACCTCATGGAGATTGCTCTAGCTTCAGCAGAGAATCCTTAATTCTAAGGTTACCGAAGACATTTGCCTCTCTTTTGAATTAGAAAGACTTTAGAAGACTAATAAGGTACAATAAATTCTCAATATTTTTCATTCTGATCAGCAATAAAGTGTTTAAAAAATAAAAGCCATCAGCAGTCACATTACAGCAAAATAAACACACACGTGTGATCTAGAAGAACAACAAATTCCCATGCAAGCCATCCTCTACAGAAATGGTCAAGGTTACTTAATGCAACTTTAATTGAGCTTTGCCTTTCTGCTTGATGCTGTTTTCCCTGCAGGTCCTAAACAGAGCTCAGTGTAGGATCTGTTAACCTTGTCAAACAGGACTAGAGCTAAATGCCCCTGTAGTTTACGAAAGAAAAATGTTTTCTGTAGGTGGCGGCATGGTAAGCAGTGTTAGCAGCAGCCCTTCCTCATTGTTTCTAACCCAGTTTGCTATGTTGCATCTTACAATATCTGAAGTTCTCTATTCATGGGAAATGCTTTGGATGGTCCAGCTTCACAACAGCCAGCTCGAGTTAATTTGAATCACTTTGGTTTGCTTTTCTCACTGTTGCTCTCATTGCCAAGGGCTGTCAAAACACATTGTCCTGCTTTCAGAAAAGAGCCACATACTGTGTCATGGAGAGATACAAAACACAGCTGATAAAACTACACAGAAGAGTTCAGCTGCCTTCGTAGTCTATGAATTTAAATAGCATTCTCCTATAGAAATGAAGCAGTTTTTACGTTAAGCTAATTTGTCTTTTTTCCCCTCCATATGGAGCACCTGCTTCACTTTGCCACCTCATTTTGTGTTTAGTTTTTTCTTTTAGCTCAGTTTTCCATTTTGGAGATTTGACGTCATCTAGACTACCAGAAAAGTGAGCTTTTAGCCATCTTCCTTTCAGAAGAGTTGAGTTATCCATCCAACCAGTTCTGGTGGTTTAAAAAGTTAGCTATATGGGTAGCCTTTTATTGCTCTGTGTCTTAACTTCCTATTATAACATACAGATAAAATGTAGAACAAATGGGTGACTCTGCATCTGCAACAGTATGTAGAAAAAAAAACAAAGTAATGTTCCAGCCTGTTTAAATTCTGGCCAGCACAAAACTGTCTGATAACTAGGGGGAAAAAAAAAAGTAAAATAAATAGAAACAATTTTTTCTTACAGTTGCAGATTTACCACAGACAGAAAAAGAGTAATCTTTGACACAGGAGAGAGGGAATATTTTTAATAAGGTGCTGTGCCAATTTGGCTTGTTATTCCTATACATAAAGTATCCTGGTGTCCTTTAAATTTTAAAAAAAAAAAGTTCAAGCTGGACAGAAGTGCCAGCAAATGTTATAAACCAGTGGATAGTGGGTGGGTGGTGTGAAAACGTTTCATAACTGCTAACAGCAACCCTGTTGTGAACCAAACAGCTGTGCGCAGAACACAGGTGTGCTAGCACAACAAGGGCTATTCATGCCTTCCCACAGGGCGCTGGCCAGGTTTGCAGAGCCACAGCTGACCACATAAAGCATCGGGGATGGAAAAGGCTGAGAGTGAAATGTCCACTAAAAGTGTAAACACCGGACGCCACACGGGCACACGCGCACACACACAAACACACGTACGTTTTTAGCATGTTCTGCTCGCTACTGAAATTAAAAGAGGTAAGGAAAGTCTATTCTACTGTGGGAAGCAGAGAATATAATGACATAGGAAGTTAATAGGAACATTATATGCACGGAAAAATAGGCAAATAAGAAAGTATGGGGATATGGCACAAGCCAAAATATTAATATTTTAGTTTACCCTGTTGTTTCAATAAATCCTTCCAACAGTGTATCCAAGACATTTGTAATTAAAGAAATTTAGAAGAGATTCCAAATAATGCTAGTGGAAGGGTTACAGATCCTCTTTTCCTGTACAGAACCTCCAAGAGAGAAGATAAATTTCAGGAAAGTAAAATATTATGGTTAAAAATTAAAATAATTTACCTTTCATCTGCTCTGCATAAAGTGTTTTTGCAGCTTTTCTTCCACAAATATCAATGCAGTATAAGGTTGGGGGGAGGGTTGGGTTTTGTTTCCTTTTTTTTTTAACAGGATCTTTATAAGATGGTTTAAAAAACAACTGATATGAAAAAAGAATGGTAACTAGGAACCCCTGAGTTCTAATTCTGCTTTGGGCATTTCAATTGAACGCACAAGCAAACATTACAATTCAACTGCAAAAGGTAGAATTCCTTTGTGGAAAAGCAAAGGACTACCTGCCTGAGTAGATCTTCTCTATCTATTGCACCTATTATGAAAAGACAATTATTTGTTAAAAACACAGTCTCCAGGTACAATATTTGTATCCAGATGGTACACATCAGGAATGAATGCTTTCCAATTGTAGGTATATAAAAGCCACCTTTCATTAAAAAAACATGGCAATGAAAGTACAACATAGCATAACCATGATGCTGACTAATACCTCCGCATTTAAAATTCACAGCAGCCAGTCCAGGGTGAAATCCCACACGACACCAGCTTTGACACAGCAAAGCCCTGCCTGATTCCTACCAGTTCTGGTATTCCTGGATTCATTTCTGCTTCCAAACCAGAGTACAAGCTACTGAGACTGAACAGGGTTGCTGTGCCAGCTAATAAAGCTAATGATCAAGTGACCCTATGAACCTAGAAAATCTTCCAATTCTCCAGGTACCCTTTTGCACAAACAAAGTGAAGAACCCTAGTTTCTCTCTCGTATGAAAGCCCAGTTTCAAAGGCATTTAAATATTGAACCAAAAATCTTGTTCCTAGCAGATGTAGGGCCTCGGTACAACAGTTAGAAATGTGCAACAGCAGTCATGAAGATACATTCATCGAGTGGCTGCAGCCGCACACTTTTGGCTCCCGGCAGCGGTGACCTAGATGTGTATCTGTCCAACGTTCAGAGTGTGGCTGTTCCACTGCTATTAGCAGAAGATAGTGGTCAGCGTCCCTGAACCACGCTTGAGAAAATAGCATGTACGAGCCTTGCTGTTTACACGTTATGGCTACTATCTGGGGTAAACTGAACATCCTCTCTCACCAACTACAAAGCTCCAGAGAAATGCTTTTACTGCATTGTTATCATTGCTTTCTTCTAAGATGGCCCCAGCTGTCACAGGAAAAATAGGTCCTGAGATCAAACAAGATCAACAATTTGCATGTGCATTTTTGATGCCGAAAATCTGATAAAAATCCAGTGTTTATCACCATTAAAACACTTGCAACTGAAAAGTGGCCTGCAGGTCTTCACGCATCCAGTGAACACAGGCAGCTGTGCTCCAGCAGGACATGCATGTCTCATTAGTCACAATTTTGCCCATAACGCTCATGAGAAGGAGCCATCTCAGGGAACCGGAGCATAGTTCAACCTCCACCTCCATTCAGTCCCTGGCCTCTCTGCTGAGCTGGTGAGAAGTGCCTGGAGTGTCTGGTCATCCAGATTTTGGCTGAGGTCCCCAAATTTTTAACTATAAGTCAAGAAATCATGGTCACATTCAACTGAAGGAGTTAGTTTGTCGTCTTCTCACTGTTATTCCTACATGAGTCTACTGATGTTGCAGGTATTAATTAGTCACACTTTTTTATCTATAAAATATGCTGTAGGAATTTAAGCAGTACTCAGGCAAAAATAGTGTAAAGATTGGCTAGCAGCTTGTAATTATGAACATTTCATTCGTCGCAGCTTACTTAGAAGTGATTTACACTTGCTTCAAAATGTTGAGCAAACCTGAAGCACACGCTCGCAAAATTCTCAAGTTCCTTTTTGAGATTTCCCTGTAACCGACAACCCCAGCTTCTTTCCAAAAGCACCAGAATTTGATGTCTTCCAACAGAATGATATCTATCTGCCTTGCAGCATTGCTGTTAGCCAGCATCCTGTATTTAAGGAGTCGGCCAGGGAATTACAGGGCCATTGGATCTGTCATCTCTCAGTAAGTACTGGTACTATACTGGCACCAAAACTTTTGGCTTATATATGATGTAAATTGTTTCAACTCTGACAACCTTGAGCAAGGTTTATAAAAGTGAGAAGAGCCGAGGATCTGGCCCATCATATTTGTCAAAAAGTTGTTTAAACCATGGTGCTGACTCTCCATTTATTCAATTGCTATGGGTTTACGCTAGCTACGCTTGTGCAAAAGCAGGACCAATTTCAGCCTAAGCAAATCTAACACCTTTAAGGAGAAACCTTAACATTGACATTCTCATCTTAAAGCTTCCAATCAGTCTTACAGAAACCCTATTTTTGTGCTTTTTCATGTGGAAATGAATGACTTGCTGTTCTTTTGTGTGATAATTTAGCTAAGCAACAATTATTATTTTGTGTCCTCAGCTGTGGAAAGGACAGAGTTGAATTACTTCAGTTCATTCCCTTTTCCTTCTTTCTTTGGATTTATAAATTATATATTTTTACCTTTATAAGCAGTTTGCAACAGGAAATAAATTGAACATCTGAGTATTAAACTCACCTAAATATTACTATAGAAATTCAATTTCTCATCTCAAGCACAGATAAAACTTTGCATTCATATTTTCTTCAAAATTGTTTGATCCATTTTTCAAATGCAGACCAATTTCTTCAGCTTCTTACAGGGATCTGTACACAAGGGTTAAGGGCAAGAAATGGACAGAATTTCATAAGAAGAGATACAGTGTGTGAAAAAGAAAATCTTCGGTTCTGACTCATAAGATCCTTTTATTCCAGAACTGTGATTTTATAAAGTTTTTAGAGAAAGCCTCTAGATAAATTATATTATGGATTAATATAAATTATACAAAGCTATCTTTATAACAATAGATTAGTATACTAGTAAGTCACATATATTATCTTCTCACTATTTATTACAGTGGTGAGCCCAGTAGCACTAGCACAGCTAATGTCACTGCAAAAATTCAAAGCCCAGTGAAGCCTTCCATGTACAAATCGCACTAATCACTTCTTAGAAGCAGATTACCTTCGAAAGAGAAAATGTGAAGAAATAGCACCAACTGCAGCAAACAAAAAACCCACTAGTTATTTAAAGAAAATTGCACACAGCAATGCTGCCAAGATGCCACAGTGTCTCCATCACAGCCGGAGGTGGATGGCTTCTGTAGGCTTGGGCAATTCACATTTCAGATTCTTTTCCCACTGCCCACATGTTCAATTTTACTCAACAGCAAGCCCTATTTGTCCCTTATTTACCTTCTAAAGCAAAGCCCACATTGGTGGGAATGAACACCGAAGTGACACTTAGAAAAAGCAACATCATTTGAACAGCTGTAGACAGTCTGTTATTTATCAGAAATTTTAACAAAGGCCAAAGGAAAAAAGCAGCAGTTCAGCAGAGAGCGAGTCCTGCCCTAGCACAGCTGTTACACAAGATGGGAAAATTTCAAAATGAGAAAGTAAACACCACTCTATGTTCTAGCAAAGAGGGAAGAGATTTTTCTTCCCAATCCTTGGAAATGGCAAACTTAACACTAATGAAATGCAAACATCCCCCCCATCCCTCAAATATAAAAGCTGGGATCCAGTTGTGATTCTTTCCTTGTGGTATTACTTAGTCCACACTACCCACAGGGTGAAAAGCTATAGATGCTGGACCAGACTCCCAGCAGCAGTAAACCAGTACTGCTTTATTGACGTTCATGTCCACTGCTCTGGTGGTTTTGGTGGACAGACGCAGAGTTCACAGCCAGCCTCAGCCAACAGCGCACTTCTTGGTGTACTGCAATTTGGGGAAACACCCGTGGGGGTAAACTCTTCCTCCAGTAAATAGATTTGTTAAAAACACTGCAGAGAGATCCTTTCAAGGGTCCTTTCAACAGAGGTCTTGTTGAGGGCAGGAACCGCTGTTCCTGTGGTATCAGTATTGGGAATTCAGAACTGTCCTCATTCTGCACCTGGAGCCAAACTGATGGCAGCTCTAGCATGAACCAGTTTGATTCGGCTGCTCTGTCATTTGGAGGCTCACATTCCTCAGTGCTGTTCATTTACTACTCAGATGGCAAATGCACAGAAGAAAAAGAAATCCAAAAGGTCCAACTGAAGGAAGGGGGTACTTAAAAGACACCCTCTCCACAACAACAGAAGGCAAGCCAAGCACAGCTTTGCACCAGGTAATACATAGACTTGCACTATTGGAGTCGGACACACAAAAAAAGCCTTATGTGGAGCAATGTGGTCTTCAAAACACCCACCCCACACTGAGGAGAAGTGAAGAGTGTCCCACTGCTCACTCACTTGGACGCAGGGCTATAACCAGCGTAACCAATGTTGGGGCCTTTCCTGGGGGTGAGCAGTGTGTGGAGGGGTAAAGGCAGAAGCCGCACATCCCATTCCCTGGGCATCGGTTCTCACCACGGGGTCCACTCAGCGAATCTGTCACTGTTTCTGCTGGTAGCTGGTTCCTAAAAATTAGAATGGGCCAATTTTCCCAAGGCAAAACATGCACCTGGGAAGCCGTTCAGAGTTACATACCCTGATATACCAAAGGCAACATCTCAGGCTGACAGAGGATGGTGAGAAGTGGAAAGAGGAGTTGCTGTTTGCTAGCACAGGCATTCACCACCTTCACTCCCAGTTTATGTCCTGATCTCTCTAAAAACAGGTTTGGGGCATCAGCATGCCCTACACATTGCATATGGAGCACAGGTGTCTGATCTAAGGCTAAAAAGTCCTGCTCTGGGAGGCAGACACCATATCTCCACTCAAGAGGATGATGTGTAGGTCCAAATTTGCCCTATTTCAGATCTCGGACAGGTAACAGCCTCAGGGATGGCCAAGCTCCGTGTCAGGCACACCCACGACTTAGTGACCTTCTAGCATGAGTCGTGCTGGCCACCTACACAGTGCCTAGGGGTCCATACGCCTCCAAAGGGATCACAGAGGCAAACTGCCCAGTAACACAGGAGACAATGGGAGATATGTTACAAGGGTGGCAGGGGGGGTATTTCTTTGTTTAATTGTACTGTTGGCAGTTTTTTTCTCTTCCTATTGTTATGTCTGGGACAATATAGGAAACAAGGTATGGATACCTGGGCATCTACAAGAGCAGCTGTGTTGTACAGAGGCTTGTTCCCCACAGGGCTGTGACAGCAGAAACCAGGCACTAAGCAACACTGGCTCTGGATGATTTCTGAGCACCACTGATATCCTTTGAATATTTTTCTTACAAAGCAAAAGAAAAAGGCAGAGCACCACAGGAACAACTGTAACCCAGCAGTTTGAGGACATCTAGGAGATGTTAGATGCAGGCTTGGGCTTAAACTTTGATCTTCTACCTCCCATTTGAATGCCTGAGTCACTGGTTCAGGGGTATTCTGGACTAAGCTATATCCATCTCCCTCGTTGGATTAACTTCATTTTGTATAAACAATCACACACTAACTGGAGAGGAAATCTCAGTCGTCATCTTCCACCTCCTATGGAGTTTTTCACTGTATAAAGTCCATTTTTTGCTCCCTGATTCAAGGTATATTTATTTGTACAAACAAGAACAACTTCTGTTCGTGAAAGCGAGAGGCCCATGACAAAATGGCTCAGGGGTCCCTTCGGAGAACTACACTTCTCGCCCTACCTCTAACCACTGGGCTGTTGGTTAGTCTGGGGTAGGTGACCAGAAACTCTTTGCTAGTGTCATCACAGTTAATGCATCCCGGGGTTACAGCAATCTGACATTTGCCAATGCAAAACTGTTTAGTTGGAATTTTTTCTGACCATCGTTCCCCTTGACTCCATTCTACAGGTATTTCCCCTGGTTATTCAGTAAGCAGCAGTCTGCTGCAGTGCACTGAATGCTCTGTGCCTTATATCATACCCCAAAGGTCCAAAGCAATACGCCAAAGAAATAACACTCTAGCTGTGTTTCTGAATTCTAGCTTAGTTATAACACCGTGGGCAATAAAAAAAAATGAAGGTTCCAGTTACTAATAGAAATTTTATTAACATCTGAAAGCAGAATTTTTAATCATTCGCTTGCAATATTTTCCTTTTTAAAACAAATATTCATGTTTCTAGGAATTGCTGACTACCGTGCTTATAAAATGGAGCCCATTTTTGCTGTGTCTAGGGAAGGATAAGGAAAACATGATGCACAAACCAGGAAAACTGTAGGAAAAATATTGGCTGGAAAGTCTGTGTTCCTGAAGACAACCAAGGATAACATTTAACAAGAAACTGGTTTTGACATTCATCTGTCAGTAGTTCCCTTAAGCACTGGAGCCTCTCAGGCTGCAAATAAAATCTTGATTCATACAAATGCATATACTAAACAAGTGTATTAATCCACCAAGTTTTTTCAGAAAATTTAACGAGAAATGACCCTTCAAAAACTGATTTCCAAAACTCCAGTCTGTCTTTACATGCATGCAAATTGATATATATATTTATTATATATAACACATTATTTTATATGTTTCATTTCAATTTCAGTGTAAAATCTTCTTCTTATTAGGAGAGAAGGATTAGTGTATACACGTTAGCCAGGTGGTTACAGAACTTGCCTGTATGAAACATGATAGGTTAAATCCCATTTACACTAATTACATCCACAGCAGCACTTCCACATACAACTTCACATGTGTTCGAGCTTTGAAACTTAAAGCACATTAGCTCAGAGTTAACTTAGGACATCAATATCTTTATCTGGAATAAGCTAAAGCATTTTTGTTTTATTTTTTCTTATCCATCAGCTGCTTACTAGAGATTCAACATGTATTTCCATGTTCACAAATTATGAAATACACAAGCTGCAAAACAGGAGAGAGGAAAACAAAGACAGCAAAACTCCCACCACTGGTCAATCTGCATATAAAATTACATATCAATACAATTCATAAGAAATTACCTAAACCCCCCCCAATTTAACAATCTTCAGTGACACTTGATATATTCTTGACTTCTGAACAAATTTCGGTTAACAGAAAATATTGCCTATTTCTCTGCTAAAATAACTTCTAGGTTTTCTTTTCAAAGGATTCTCCTATCACTGGTAGGTAATTCTGCCATATATATAGTACTTCATATGCTTTCTATAGCAGAAAAGCTATGTATATATCTTTGCCTTCATACAAAATAGTGACAAAATTCTAGGATCCGTTACTACTATTATTTTATAGGATTCAAAACACAAGACAAAAAAAGGTGTCTCCTTTCTGAAACCTAAAATCTAAATTTTAGCTGAGGTATAACTAGGCAGGATCAACAGAAGAGATGAGGAATGAAAAAAAGCAAGGTTATAGCAACACCTTTGCAAGTCAGGCAGTTTAGGAAAAGGGCAAAAAAAATGCCATTGTCACACTTACTTTAAATTGATAAATAATAGAGGGCATAGAGGTTCTGAGCCAAATCCTACCTAAGGCAGTGGAAAGATACATAATGGCTACGGTGGCGTTTTGAATCAGAACTAATATTTTTAACTAGTTTAAGCTAAGATCATAAAGCATTTTAGCTCACTCTGTTAAACTCAGTGAACCTTACATTTTGCAAATGCCTGGTGAATGTCTTTGAATAAACTACGCCATGATTAAGGTGAGTTTCAGGAAGACATTTAAACGGATAGCAATAGCTTTTCCTTGAAGAGCACTTTATTCATGTGAAATCCCTCAGCTGTACATTGCTGGAGGCTGGGATTGCACACTATGTGAGTGCCCTGCTCCTGTACCATCCACGAGCACCTCCTGTCAGCCTCTGTCAAAACAGGACACCAAGCTGGGAGGCCTTTGGCTAAAATGGCCTTTTAATGTTCTTACGTACTATACAGAAAATCAGACAAATCTTTGCAAAACTTCTTCCCTCTCCCCGCCTCCTCCCCACTCCCTCGCAGTTACAGCATTCACAGTCATCATTCCACAGATTTTCTTTTCAAAACTTTTTCATTTTAAATCACTGCCAAATTAAAATCAGACTCACAGGATTGGCTACATCTGAGTGCAACAAGCAAGTGGCTTAAGCTTATTTCTTCTGTTAACAGAGTAGTGTAGCACTCTTCCTGCCTAGCGTTTTACCAGAGCATCTTTCAGAAGCATTATCAGAAGATTACACAGTCCTCCTTGATTATCTCAGACCTTAAATTTATTATGCCCCTATCACACACAGCTATTATAGTCATCTGCAGGTTTGTAATTGCTCTCAGTGGGAGAAGGTTCAAGCCCTTTATTTCTTCCTCAGAAGGATATTGGGCCTGATCCAATTCAGGCCAGGCTCATACTGTTTTCTTCTCTAAAAATCTATTTCCTTATTTTTAGATTAATTCAAGCTACAAGATACCATCTTTCTCTCTGGCCCTTGACCTTCTAGATAACCCTCCTTTACACCAGAAAATAAATGTGTAGGAGAACATAACATTAATTAAAAGGCAGCGTACCTTTGATTTAAGCCTCAAACAAAAATATGATAATATCACTGAAGGAAAAAATCTTGAATATAGTTCATCATATAGACAGCGAGTAAAATCGAAGTGTAGCTGTGAGCCAGTATTAACAACGTAAGCATACTCTCCTCTGATGCAGATGCAGTCACTCAGCTGCATTATCACTTGAACTCAGGGGTCGGATCCTTGCCCACACACGAGCAGCTTTCATTTACCCCAGCATCCCCCTTAGGTTCTGCCAACCACCTCAGAAGAGAAAGAGCCACTCGCTCAAGGGGGCCTCTCTGTGGGGGCCCTTGACTTGAAAGTTGTGTGAATAACACGAGACACTCACCCCTACACATACATATACATATTGTACTCTGGTGAGTTTGTGTCTGAATATTTTCTTAAAGATGCATTTGTCTTTCCAGTTAGTTGTCCTCTTTGAAAAGACAAACTTTGATGTTCATCTTTTCAAGGCACATAAGAAATATCATTCATTATGAATTAATATGCATAAGAAAAAAAATGCAGCTCAAAGATTTTGTAGGAGGAGACCAAAAAAAAAAAAAGTGTTCGATGGGGAGGGGAGGTGGAAATCATGCCTTTGCTGCTACTTTTATTTTGACTTGATGGGGTTTCCAGGAATTCAGGGTTTAACAGTAGCTCAGCACAGCAAACGGTCAACACGTGAAGCTTGGCTTTCACACATTACGAGTCTACAAAAGCTACCTCTCCCAAAAGATGCACTCGCTACTCAAACTCCTCCCCTTGAGAATCCCCCACAAAAATTGCTTCAAAGAGGAAAATCAATAGAGTTCTTCATCAAACAGAGAGATGCTATAATCAGGTGCAGGAAGTGATTAACATGGAAAAGATGGCTGATTTAGGAATTAACATTAAGTGGCAAGTCCGCTAGCTTTTGATTTTGTTCATAATCTGCACTGCAAAGGCTACCACTCTTCCCAGTTCCTCACTATTGAGTTAAAATAAGAAAAGGACTAAAACCAGCTTACAGTATTTGCCAACTCCAGCTGCTGGGTTTGTCTTCTGTTTAAATGCTATTAATTTCTCCTTTACCACATTCTCAGCAGAAAACGATTGACTCTACAAAACTTAGATTTGGGACCAATCCTATATTTAGAAATCTTTCAAAGCTGAAGGCCGTTGGATAAGAAATTCTCATTTAATGATATCAGAAGGATTAGAAAATAACAAAATTTTCATGTATCTATTTTTTATAAAGCAACTAACCAAGCTAAGCTGGAAGATGAATACTAAAATGCCTAATTTTAATCGGTGAACTAAAATGCCTAACAGTCAAAAGCCCATTGCATGATATACAACACTACTGAGCAAAGTTAATATTCTTTGGATGGATGTCATAATCATGTATTTTCATAATGATTTCATTGATGTGTCATTTTAGAACTAAATTTTCTGTCATATATACTGGTTATAGGTTCAATTTCAATACATGTGTAATGTATGTTACCCTCATGTTACCAGAACGTACTGTCAATTTTAACTAAAATTTAACTTTTCTAGTTCAGAGTACTAACCAGTCACCGCTTTCTCTCAGCCTCTCCAGCCAGCTGCATCATAAAATACCCTTAAGACCCCAAATATTGGTATCTTTAAAAACCTTTATAATGTAAGTGCTAAAATGCAATGTTTTGTTTTGTATGTACTGAGACACACCTGAGTTTTGATACTTAAGGACTTCTACATTAGTGAAGCACTTAAATCTGGACAATTTATATGCTGAACTGCCAGAGATGCTCTGGGAAGGCAAAAGCTCAGCAACGATGCTGTGGCATGACACAAAGATCCAAACTGAGGATGTTTGTGAAAAGGCTTTCTTTGAGCCAAAGAGATTTCATGAGACTTCAGCACAGTATAGCGTTATTATGGCAGGACTAGTAGGGCAGCTCACTGTTTACGCAGTACAATCGTATTTCTGGTGTATGTAAAAAAGTGTGAAAATAAAGACTATTTAAGTTACAAATACAAAATCTATAATCCCCAGCAATTTAGGGAATTTTCACTGTTTCCTATAACAACCTTATCACACTTTTTAAGAACTGTCATAATAAGGAAACAATTACAGCATTGATGTACTTAAAACTTTGCTACTGAGAGCAGTCCATTTTACAAATTGCCAATTAGTCATGTTCAAGTAATTACTACTACAAATTTGCTCTGGAATAAATAAATAAAATAACAACTGCTTTGATTTTTTTAATTTTTAATCTTCTGGAACTTGATCTTTGGGAAATTGAGATTTAAAAAGCGCTCTGCATGCTGATTTAAAATATGGAACCTGGAATTTGCCCAAAATGATGATATCCTCATAAAAAGGCAGGCTGGTCAAATTTGTTAGTATGAAGCATAGACATCCAGGCTTTAAAGACCCATGTGCTGAGAGAGTCTCACATTGACATGGCTTTAAAGGTCATATACATACTCTGCCTCAATTGAACCCCAAGGGATGCTGTGGCTAAGCACACAAGATGTTCAGATACTACAATTAGGTTTAAATGGGCATATGGCAGAAGAAATCTGTTCCCATAGGAGGAGGAAAAGGAGAAGTAATATCACAAGCGAAATTAAGAAAAATCAGGATGACAGCATATTACTAAACTAATAGAAGGGGTGATACAAAAGGGAGGAGGTTGAGTAGCAGAGAGACACTTGAAATTAAGAAGCCGATTCTGGGAGCATGGCAATGCGTTCAGTGTTCGCGCTGACCTTCAGCTGGAGAAAAATGTCATTCCTTTCGATTCATTGGGATTTTGGTATATTTCACATTTATCTAATGTTTTCGGTACAAGGCAACTAATCTCAAAAAAAGCTTGGTTTGAAAGCTTAATAAATGTGGGAGTTCACACAGGACAAAGAATTAAATGAGTGAGTAAGGAACGAGATTTTTTCCTCCTCTTCAAAGACAAGCTGTCTTCATACACTGGTCTCTAGACCTCGTAATCTCTCAGACGCTGCTGCCTCTATCTGTCAGGCCTAGCTTACAGACCAGAGGTTAATTTGCTAACAAGTTTAGACCCAAATCTGTCTAAGATACTTTCTTCTTGGGTTGTCCCTTCCTTGGGCTAATAAGATAGAAATCAGCTTCAGAAAGAATGAGCATTTTGTGCAATAGTTTTCCTTCTGCCATGTCCGAGCTCAGCTCTAAATGCAAAGCTACAAATGCAGAAAGGCTCATTTGTCTTCCTAAATACATTTTGGGGTAGCCCTTGCAGTATCAATGAAAGTGCAAGCAGCAGGTCTGTGACCTCCTCTTTCCTGTCTGCACAGGAGTGTGATGCATCTTACTCATTTTTCCCTTAAGAAATAATTTAGAGGAACACAGGTATTTTTAAGAAATTTTTCTTCATATCTTTACCATTACATATGTTTTTAAAAATCCACAAAGCATGAAAAATTCACAAGACCTCCCATTTAAAAACTCCTCAGGTCTACAGAGCGCTTTCTCCACCCTCCTGGAACAACATAATTTTGGGGAGGATTTTTTCCATTCGGACATAACAACAAACGATTCAAAAATCCTCTTCTGACACCTCCTCTATTGTATCTGAACAGGCAGGGAGTATTTGGGAGCCCCGCACCAGGCTGGGAACCAGCTGCTGCTGGAGCTGAATACAGTGTGGGAGGAAGAGAGTCTGAAAAAGGCACCACCAGGTGACTGAAGGAGAGGAGCAAAATCCTCCATCTCCTCCCGGACCTGCCCCCCCGTTCAAGCTCTTCGCTTGGATGTGGACTCACTCTAAAGCACAGTGCAGATTGCAAGCACCTTTACAGTGACTGGGAAGGACTGGATGAGGTCCTTCTTTCCAAGTTTCAAATTTTTTTGGTTTGTTTGCTTTGTTTTCCTTAACAGTACCTTCTAACAATATTATTTTAATTAAATTTGTATCTATATACAACTTTGCATCTTAATGAAGGTTTTTTTGTTGTTGGTTTGGGGTTGGTTTGGGGTTTTTTTTGCCTGGTATTTTTAATTTATAGTTAAAATATCTAATTACCAAAGAAAATATAATGAAATCCACTAAATGTGAAACAACAAACAGCAATTCCAATTAGCAGGGGGACTGATAAAAGAATTTACATTTCCAAAGCTGTAGCCAGATACTTTTTCTTATTATGTTACCTGCTATTCATTTCATGCTATCAAAGTTCTTTTGCACAACAGAGAAGCATTTATAAATTCCAGCCATGATTCTTCCCCCAGATAAGCAGCACTGAGGGGGAAGGAAGGAGTGGGCAGCAACAAGAGAAGAAACCTGGGAAGTTTCAGTGAGAGTTCGTGGGGAGAAAACTAGGAGATTTCTGCCCCTTTCCATTTTTCCTACCTGCCTAGATCCCATACATGGGTTTTATCCACAGGAGTGCACTCAAATCCGTCGGATACTTTTGTAAATGTTGACTGCAGAGCCAGTAGAAAATTGTGACAATAACAACAGCTCCTAAGACTCCCATAAAACACTTCACCTGCACATAGGAAAAATTATGCCAGAAGACATCTGACTACTGCTGCTTTCATTGATTTTGCTCCCAAGAAGACTAATCATCTACCACAATGTCACTCTGCATCACTCTGCTGAGTAGCTGCACCTCAGCTTTTGTTTACAGACTTTTTTAATTACCTAGCATGTCTCCCACAAGTGAAGGAACTATTAGGCACAAAGTAGCAGCACTGCCACCATCACTGCGTTCAGGTAGACTCTGGAAATGATTAGCCCAACACGATTTCTTCCAAGAGTGAATTGCAAGCTATCCATTAAAAAAAAAAACAAACTTCTTTTCAACATAAAAATGGCAATCTAACAGAATTTAGGTGGGAAACAACAGTTGTAATGACAATACTTGAATGCTTATCACATAAAAGCCCAGACTCAAAACTCAGTTCTATAGCAAGATTTAGCTTTGTCATAGCATAGCATTTTTCAGCTGACGTAAAATCAGACAGAGCAAGGGATTTTTTCATGTTTCAACTTTCAAACCTAAGAGCCTGAGGAAAAAAAAAATTGTATCCATTTCTAAACTTATTCAAGAAATCCAAAACTTTTTTTTTTTTAAGAAATAAGAAAATAGGATTTTGGAGGACTGTTCATTTTTGATGAACTGTTTTTGTGGGAAACTCTCTTCCTTTTCTCCCTCCATCCTTTTTTTGGTCCCTCCTTCCTCTCGCTGCTCCATCTGGCCCTGGCCGGAGCAGTGGCAGCCAGGAGAGCACTCCCGCTAAGGGCAGCAGTGAGGTTTGAGCCCAGCTCCAGTTCTATGAGTCAACCCTGCTGCTTGATGCTGGGGTGGCTGGGAGTGGGGTAAGTGGCAAGGGAGCCAAACTCGCCCCTGTTTCAGGCACACTGAGAGCATCCCTTGAAAGCATCGCATCTGGCCAGGGTGTAGGTACCCCAGCGCCTTTCTACCAGGGTCCTCTTTGTGGAAGCTTGGGCACACAGGAGGAAGTGCTGCAGGGAGAAGTGAGGCAGAAACACAGAGCAGTGCTGTTTCCTGCCCAGATACCCTTGCCCAAGTCCTGGGAACCCTCTTGACAAATATTGTGAAGGTCAGCTATAGCTATCAATAACAATATGCATCACCAGCTCTGATGACACTGTCAAAGAAAAACAAGGAGCTGATTTTATCCTTTTCCTCTGTCCTCTTTGAATCTTAATTTCTATCTGTTTCATCTTTTCTTACTTTATTATTTTGCCCCCTTTGTATTTCTGCTTCCTATCCCAAAATGCTGGGTAATGCTGCTGTGCACTGGTAGAAAGATGTTCTGCTCCCCAGAGCTCCCTGTAATTCAGTGCTGTGGGAACTGATTCATGTAGCCACATGTAATTTGTATAGCACTTTGGGACCCTTCTGGAAGAAAGACACTATAGAACAGTCAGATCATTTGCATTATAAAGGTTCTGGTGGCTGTTTCTTGGATTAGACACTTTAGGTTTGTATTATGTTTCTATGTCAGAAGAAATAGGAGCCAAAATGGAGAAAAAAGTCTTTTCCCCGAAGTCAGATATGCATTCCATATATTAAGTACTGTATATTCATTAGGATTCTGATTTTCCTTTCCACTTCCAAAACACACTTATTTTCCAGATTCTGTTTCACTGTTTAAAATCAACCCTATTGAACATTCAAATTGAGGTGTTGCTTTTTGAGTTTAACATAAACATTGCTCTTTCACAGCAGTAAACCCAACCTCAGAGGCAATTCCAAGCATCCAGCTTCCCAGATCATCAGATGAAATAACACAGTCACTCTCTCTGATGGGAGAGTCCTCCTTTCACAGGGGGAAGCATTCATCTGTGCCTTCTACAAATGAGTATCCAGGAAGGGCCAGTAAGGTTGTTCTCAGGCAAGATGTCGGATTGCCTCTTCCTACTGAAAAAGCACCTGGGGAAAAAGGGGGCTGAGGTAAATGTGAAGAATCTTAAGTTTTGAACGAAGGAAACATCGTAAGTAAAGAAGGGGTTAATATGAAGAGAAGCCTAAGGAAAACAATTTCTGAATCCTCTGGCCCAGATGTACAACTGATAAAAATAAGATTAGCTTCACTGACTTCAAACCCTAATTTACGCCAGATAAGGATCTGGTTGACTTATTTTTTACGCCTTACTTTTTAAAACAATGAAATTACACTATCTATAGCCTTGCCTTCAGCAACAGGTGAGCAGATAATATACTATACCAATGATAAGATCCATCCTTTTTTAAATAGCTTTTAGCTTCTCTCAATAGCTTAAAAATGCCCCACAGAGTGCTTTCTTACCCATATTGTAGCACCAACTTCTTCCATGTACAATAGGGTTATTCCAGACTTTGTTGGAATTACTCCAGATACATTCAACAGCAAATGACAATACAATCATTCAGTATCCCTCTGACCAAACTTATATATACATACCATACGCTCCTCTGCAAGCACAACACTAAACTGTCATATTTTCATGTCATTTCATATAAACAGACCCTCTTCCTTTTATAACTGATTTTTCATAGTGAAGAAGCTGTTCAAAGTGATACTTTTGAGTGGGGGACACAGTCAGAGATTACATTTTACATGTATAAAAAGAGCATCCTGTTTTAAGATATTCTGAAGAAGTCCTGCAGTTTATCTACTTGCAATGTTAGGACTGACTTGATCTGCTTCCTTACTGCATGATGGTCTAATTACATTGCACTTTCTCCCACTTGGAGATGGACCAAAAGTCCACTGCAGTTACTGCAAAGCTAGCTTTGGGTCAGGACCTTATTTCATAAGAAATGGTCTGTCTGCAGTAGGACTTACTGCTGGTGCAAACAGCTATTCAAGTGTCGGTATGGATGTCACAATCTGGTCCTGAGCATTTTTAAATGCATTCTTCCATAACTTATCATGCACGTTCTGAAAAGTTTGAGCAAAACCTTTTAAAAAGATGATGCTACAGCAAGCTACCCTAAAGCATACCACAGTAGAGAGTGTGTCAATGTTATCAAATAAAACAAGATAGACATCTGTTATTTAAGTTATTACAAAGCATTTGGTGTCATACGCAATAAATAATACTCCAGGAAGTTTAAATGTAACCCTGATGGACATTTAGCAAAAAATAATTTTAAAATGAATAGCATATGTGGAGAGTATCTGATGGTTTTCCACTCTGAAAAATGAAAGAGAGCTATTTGTGCCAGAAATTGACACTCTTCCAGTTATTGCCGTGCTAGGGTAGCTGTGCTCCAATACTGTATACCGTGTGCATAAAATATTCTCACAGTTTAAAAAAAAAAAAAATTGTGGGTTGAGATAAAGACAGTTTAATAGGACAGAAAAGGGGGGGGGGGGGGGGAGAAGAAAAAAAAACCCACGACTGATGTAGTTTGGAATTCCAGGCTGCTGGTTATTAAAGTGCCCTTCGTTCACCTGCTACATCCAAATCACAGTGCGGTGATTGGCGTTTGCTCTCGTAAGCGGGTATTGTCTGAGCAGTGGGCAGCTGGAGCACTCTGAGAATCTTCACTTGTCAGAGATGAATCAATCATCTCAAAAGATGTCAGCATCTGCCCAAACCATTTTATATTAGAATAAATGGCAGATGGTGGTGTTTTTATATTTAATCAGTTCCACCAAATGCAGTTTCATCTCTTATAAAACTAAACCATCTGCAGTGTGTAGGTGTACAAATCTAGCTAAATGCCCACTGCAGAGCCTTTCCTCTTAAAGGTAAACTGTACATGTTTAACATTTGTGGATGCTAAGTTCAATAAATTTCAAAAGCTTTAACAAACTGCTCTGTTTTTATAAATACTTTTATTTTAGTTTTGTATTTTAAATATTTGGTATCAATGGTCCGTGCCTAACTCTCACTTCTGAATCTTATTATGTAAACTGCTCATATTTGACAGTATTAAAATACTTTTGATGAAAGATCATCCCTCCCTTGTTTCCACAGAAGTGTAAACCTCAGGTCCAGCCTCATAAAACATGGCACAGAAAGAGACTTAGTGACTTGTCCAGGACAAAAGACCTCAACAGTGGTATAACTCAGAGAAGAAAAGGTCTGATCCTGACAGGACCAGACCTGAACGTCTTGACCTTAGTAAGGCTTTATCTTGATTTTAGCGGGGCTTTCAATACCATCTCCTATAACAGCCTCATAGACAAACTGATGAAGTACAGACTAGCTAAAAGGACAGTGAGGGGGACTGGAAATGTGCTGAACTGCTGGGCTCAAAGGGTTGTGATCAGAAGCATGAAGTCCAGCTGGAGATCAGTCATTAGTGGAGTACTGTGGGAGTTGATACTGGGGCCAGTACTGTTTAACCTCTTCATTAAGGACCTGGATGGTGGGGACAGAGTGCAACCTCAGCAAGCTTGCAGACAATACAAAGTTGGGAGGAGTGGTTGATGTACCAGATGCTTGTGCTGCCATCCAGAGAGTCCTTGACAGGCTGGAGAAATGGGCCAACAGGAAACTCATGAAGTTCAACAAAGGGAAATGCCGAGTCCTGCAGCTGGGGAGGAACAACCCCATGCACCAGTATATGCTTGGGGCTGACCAGATGGAAAGCAGCTTTGCAGAAAGAAATCCTGAGGTCCCTGGAGGACAGTAAGCTGAACACACACCAGCAATGTGCCCTTGCAGCAAAGAAGGTGAAGAGCCTCTTGGACTGCGTTAGGAAGGGCTTTGCCAGCAGGTCAAGGGAGATGATCGTTCTCTGCTCAGCACTGGTGAGAAACATCTGGTGTGCTGGGTCTAGTCCTGGGCTCCCCAGTTCAAGAGACACGGACATACTGGTGCAAGTGGTTAAACATTGGAAGAGGCTGCCCAGGGAAGTGGTTGAGTCACCATCCCTGGAGGTATTTAAAAGATGTCTAGATGAGGCGCTTAGGGACATGGTTTAGTGGGCATGGTGGTGTTGGGTCGACGGCTGGACTCGATGATCTCAGAGGTCTCTTCCAACCTTAATGATTCCATGATTCTATGACTCTAAGTCTAGCAAAGAGCCACAGAGATGGTGAAGGAACTGAAGTGGAGTCCAGTTCTGCAGAAATTAGTGTTCTTTGACTTTTCCTCAATTTTGTCCCAGTTTCTCTCTTTGCAGCAGGTTGGTGCTGTCAGTTGCATGGAGACACCCGCAATTTTAAAATAAATTTCTCCAACAGCACCTGGGTGAAACCTGACCAACAGCAGGCTGGACAGCTGATTTCAAATACAGACAGATGGGATTTGATGGGGGCAAGAGGGGCAGCAATAAAGCAGCCACAGATCTTAGCACTGACTTCAATCTTTGCGCTTTTTCCATTTTATTCAGTCAGCACTGATGCCGGTGTGCAACAACCAGTACAAATCAGAACTACTGACATATATTGGACTGTGCTCAGAGTTAAATTAATAGTGAAATCACTTGGGAGGTCTAAAAGTTCCCCAAGTTTCATGAAGAAAAATAGCTGAATTCTCTTTCAGAAAGAATTACAGTCCAACAATGGAAAATATTAAACATGTATCTAGCTATCTAATATTTCTACAGCTTTGGAAAATGATCTAAAAATAAAAACTTGCCATAAGCTACAAAAAAGATCCTTTTCTGTGTCATAAACCTGCAGCACTAAATATAACATTTTCCTTAGCACAGTGGCAATAAACATGGTGTGAGGCTTTTGTGTATTATTAAACAACCCTCACTTTTCAACCCAACAGTGGCTATACTTTGGGGAATGGCTATAGACTACAACAAACAGGGTGGAAGGAAAAAAAAAAGCACTTTGTAACTTTTCTGTTTTTCCAAAAAAGTGAAGATGTAAAAACATGAAATGAGACTGAAACGCCCTTGAAAAGGTACAACCCTGACAGCCCCTGGAAATGTAGGCACAGAACATATAAGCGAGAGCTGCAACCCATGGCTTGCAGAGAAACGTGCTGCCCACAGAGGCTGGACACCCCAATAGTATCAGCAGGATGGGGACAAGACTATGCCAAGAGCAGCTGGCAGGGAGAAGAAAGGACACAGCTCAGAAGGGTTTATACCTCCCCTGTCTTCCACCCTGCACAGGAGAGGAGCAGAGAGCGGTTTGTGCTTGAATAATGTTCCTTCCCAGCATTGTATCTGGGGCAGAGCCCTTTACTCAAGGTCACCTCTCGCGGCTTCGTGCTAGTCCATAGGGAGCGAGCAGCAGGAGGTACCTCAGCTGGGAAGTAGGGCACCCATCTAGATTAACACAGTGGTTTCCCTTTACAGCGATTCATGGAAAGCTTTTCTTCAGTTTCAGCCCAAGTGTATTCACAAACACTCCACTCGGGTTTCAGTCTGAGTTTGCCTGTCAAATATGGCTCATTTGAAACCGAGTTACTCCTGAAACTCCTGTTTACTACATGAAAGTGAAAACTGTCCCTATGCTGCAGTGTTTAAGGGGGGGGGGTTGTAACTTGAGAGCTCAACACCTTTTTCTGAGTTACTAATTTAGTTTGGGGCCTTGCAGTCCCCAAGGTCAGTCTTTTTTCTAAAACCTTTTAGGAGTCATCCAGGACGCGTCTACACACCTCACAAAATCCTAGTTTCAGTGTAGGAATCACTTGTACTTTTATGTCCAGCTGTCTTCACCATACCTTATTTCAATACAGTTTGTGTTAATAAGCAGGGCCAAAAAAAATCTATCTTTGAAAAAGTCTCTTGTAAGGGTTGTTGTCTGGGCACCAGGGCATGGCAATGAGAAGGCTAACATCTAGGAAAAGACAGATTGTACTGAGTGCTGGAGCTAGAGCCTGGGAATTTTCCCAAAGGCAGAAGAATGAAATGAAGCATTGATACGATCCTACAGAAGCGCATACTTTGCCTTGATAAAGTCTCACAGATTAAGAAGCTGGGGAGGGCAAGCTGAGCAAGAAAGAAATCAAGACAAAGAGATGGAGAAGGCAGTGGGCCAAGTAAAGAAGTAGGAACCAAACGACACGGAGCCCGTGATTCAGAGGAAGAGCTGTGCACCACATGAGGACTGGGGACTGCCTGGAAGGTTCCAACACAGACAACTCCCGGGAGTGATAGGGAAATAGAAGAAAGAAAAGGCAATGAGCATATATATTCTTTCTTCTTTTTCGAAAGACACACATACACATTTTTGTACGTAAATATGCATTTTTGTGTTCATAAATATGCATGCATACTTATATATACATACATGTATGTGTGTGTATGTGTTATTTCTTGTGCTATTTCAGTAGAAAAGTGACCGATGTGCAGACAGTGCAAAAGAGTGTTTGTCTGTTTGCTATCAGCTGTCACATCCCCGGAGAATAAATTGTAAACTCACTTTTCCAGTAGGACTGACGTTCTCAGCAAAGATGAGCTGACATTAGTCAGGAGTTGGTGGGGAGGCCGAAGCAGCTAATACAGCTGTGAAAGCATAACAGGCTGACAGACTGTTTATTGGAAAACTGCCAGAGAAGCCAAAAGAAGAGACCATGTTTCAAACCACCCAGTCAAAATGGAGCTTGGGAGTTCACCACCAACTTGAAAGCAGAGTTTAGCACCAGCTCAGAGGTGCCCTACCAAAGCCATGACACATTTTAAGTAAGTTTGGCATTTGTATAAAATTCTTACTTGATTCATTCTAAGCTGCCGACAAATCATCGCTCCCAAGGGAAAGTCTCTGCAATATTAATTTAATCAAATCCATTATTCAGAATTTCCAAACAGAATTTTTTCTTTTCTCCCAGAATCACACAAATGCATAAACACTTCATCTACAATATCTACATGTTTAGCTGCAAGGGACTGCTGTAATTACTTTAGCTGCGGATCATGCCATGAAGTACTGGTTTCAGCCACTGTCCTCACATCATTGAAATTAAGATATATTCAGAGATTTTTTTATGGTCTACAGGGATCCTGTACACGCAGCTTTCAAAAACACAACACCACAAGAACAGTAGTGATCTCAGCCCACCCAACATGTATAAATATACAGCATCCATGACAAACCAAAACAAGCTATGTCATTACTTAAAGGCCTAAAGATGCTAGATGGAGAAGCCAAGCAAGGGATGGTAGGTGGGCAAAGAATTACTGGCATACAGAAGCAGATCAGTTTTCTGGGGAAAAACTGTGCCAGGGATAGAAAACACATGACAGAAAGCACAAAGCTGTAGGCAGGGGACAGATATGAAACTAGTAAACTAGTACAGGAAGGTGACACAGCAGTGAAGGCAACATCTGGAAGGCCCTGAAGTTGAGATTAGGAAGATTTCATGTGATGCAGCTAAACAGGAAGCCAGTGAGTGGCATAAAGGGAAAAGCAAAACTACTACTGGATCACTTCATCTACTGTCATGTCAAGCCTCTATGCAATTCACAGCTTATGGATTTACCAGCTAACACATTCCTGACTGCAAATTTCTAACTGAGCCAACTGTGCAGAAAGCTTTCAGTTTGGCTCCACCAAGAATGCCTTTTTGTTCGTAGTGCAGAGCAATGCAGGAGCAGAGGGCTCTCGTTTTCTGTCATTGCCTTTGTACAATGTTCAACACACTTATGGTGGCATCCTTATTGAAACACACCATTTTTTGTGCAACCCTGTGAGGGACCTAGCTGCAGAAACAACCCCAGGGTTATGCTCTCCGGATAACGGAGACCAGGTACGTTGTGGTCATGAACAACTTTGCCACTGGGGAGAGGAAAAAGGACTGTGCCAATTGCTTTGCTCCAACAATATTGCTTCCCAGCCTATTTATAGTACAATTTTAACAGCCATGGAGGACACATTATTTGGCTGCCCAACTTGGGGAACACAACTAGCAATGAAGGAGGGGGAGGAACAGCAGAGGTAATGGGAATCATCCACATAGACTACAAGATCATGAGAAGCCTCTTTTGTAACTCAGTGCAGCAAATAGGGGTAGAGAGGGTGAGTTTGGGGGTTCAGAGTATAATCTGGAGTTAGTCTCACCCAACTAAATGCAAATGGACTCCTCTGGGAGAACTGGAGCTGTTCTGCATTTATACCAACAATAAATGAGAACAGAGTGTCACCCAACATGATAACTACTTCTTCTGCTGATTTCTTTTGGTTTGTTTCTTTCTCACTCCACAAAATGCTGTGTAATGGGCAAATGAACATGGAGTTCTCTTGCAATAAATTGGATGAGTGAACAGAGGGAAATCAATTTCTTTATGATGGCTCCTACTATGAACAAAACCAGAATGCCTAACGAGTGCTGGAATGATAGATGGAGTTCGAGAACAGAGTCTATTATTACATTATGTTAAACTAAAACAGCTTTGTTGACTTCAATACATTTATTCCAAATTTTGCACAGATAGAGACTGTGACTGGAATATACTCAGTCTACAAAGTTGTGGAGCAGGTTCTGGAAAGTAGAGGGGTTTCTGCTTGTTCTGACACTCAGAACTAAATTGGATCAATCACCAATTATATAATACATAAGGAAAAAAATCTAACATTGGTAACAATGGCTATGGCAGATGAATTAATAGGAAATTTCTCTAATTTATGAGGTTTAAAAAATAAATTCTTACCTGGGTTGGAACTAAAGAGAGAAATGAAACTTTACACAGACATTAAATCAATCATTTAAAAATAGCAAAACATATTCCAATAATATGCAAGTGATCAGCAGAAGTCATGTGTGTAAGATATTCTTTAGCTCAGCGTTTAGTTGGAAATTAAAATTAATGTCATATACAATAATTAGGACAGGTGTTCTCAAACTTTTTTTAAACATTTCCCTTTGAAGTAATAGTTTGCTTACTCTGTTTCATACTCTTCACACCTATTAAACAAAAAAACTTGTATACATGATTACGAACAAATCCAGACTCCTGCTCCAAAACCCTACTTCCAGCAATTTATAAGGTTTGAGGTGGGCTGTCCAGCGGGATCCCTCTCACATCCCGCACCAGACAGCCTACCTCAAACCTTACAGATCACTGGACTATGGTAACAATTTATCAGAGGTACGTTAAAGGCAGAAATTAGCACCTGTATTAAGGGCTAATCAGGACTTTTAAAGAATCCTCCCATTGCCAAGCTGTCACAGTGTTGTCCCCTGACAAACCTGAAGACAGGCACCAGACCAGAAAGTGCTCTTGCCTAGAGCACTAATTCCTACAATGCTGTGAAAGACCACTGTTCAACCAATGAACTACTTCCGTAAGAGAACATCTTTCATATCAATGCTAAAAAAAGCACACAAATGCTTAAAAATTGAGGAGCCATCCACTGATATTAGGATGGGGCATTTAAGTCACATCAGGAAGTTACCATTTCTGGGACATTCCTCACGGTGCACGTTTTTGAGAGCAGATAAGGATGATCGGGTTCTTCAGTTTGCCAGTGGCTGGGAGATAGTGATGTTTCTGGTCTGCAGATGGCAGGGGAGGAAGCAAGTTACTGCTGCTGCCAATGGCGGATTGTAGCGAAAGGTCCCATGTTCAGACTGCAAACATCTTTGTGGAGCGGACTTTGCAGAACTCCACTAGCAGCGCAGCTGAAGGTGGCATTTCTAATACACATTAGGGTCTAGCAACAGGGCATCCTCCAGAGCGCTGATTCTTACGTCTTCATTCTTCATTCTTACAAGGAATAAAAGAAAGTCTTTATCCCTGATATTCCTGATCCCTTTATTCTGATTACTCATGTCTTTATTGTATCCTACAGTGCAATATCAGAGGAATGGTGGAGCATATCAAAACACGTGTGTGTATTTATTTGTTCATTTATTTGTTCATTTTACAAAACCACAATCTTGGAAAAATGTCTTAGAAAGGGACTGCCTGTCTGCAGGGATATGGTCCCTGAGGGTTACAGATGACTGCAAACCTTTTCTGAATTACAAATTTTTCACTTAATTTTGAAACTGAAATGAAAATGAAATTTCAAAAACATTTTCACATCGTCAGTGCTCTGCTGAATCAAGTCGCAAATGCTGATTAAGTTGGAAAGCTAATTCTTATCACAAGAAAATTGAATACAATCTTGGAAGACATCTACTTTTTAAGGTCAGACTCTAAGCTCTGATATAGACTTTATATCTGTAATGTCTCAGAAAACATATAAACACATCTGACAAACTGGGATGCACTTCTGTCGGCCACTCCCAGTTACCAGACAGGCTATCAGATTTGCATCACACATGTATGTGCATTTCCTGGCTCCCCTCAATACGTGACCTACTTGAGCTTCCTATGCGGAAGGTTTAAGAAACAAAGTTTATGAATCCCCCTCGTTATACACCCTGCCCACAGACAGCATGCTTGTGTATATAAGCTCCTATGGAATATTTCACTCTTGCAGCCATTGCAGCAGACGTTTTAAAATGGTTTGCGCATGGCAACACCTACCTGAAAGGAAAACCACGCCATCAGAGTAAATTCAGGACATTCCCTTTGTCAGCCATAGAATACAAAATACTCTCCTGTGACTTCACCTCGGTGCAATACCCATCAGTTTAATGAGATTATACAGCAAGCAAACCATGGCAAGGCTGGATTCAAGATTTGCAGGCAGGCATTCAACGTATCAGCCCTGCACTAGGAAAAAATATTCATCAGCTTTGCAGGAGACCTTTGTATGTAGCACAATACCTCCTAGATCACTGAACAAGTCTGTCCCATCGCCTACCACATATATGTAAAATACACACTGTCTCCCGTCCTCTGAGCACAATTTAAGGAGCAAAATCACCTCTCCTTCTGTCAACCCCGACTGGGCAATGAAACCCGTTATTACCTCACTCCTCACTCAGCCTCCTCGGAGAGCAGTGTTCAGGTTTCTTTTCTCCGTGGTACTACATCAGTCACTATTACCAGCCTTCAGCCTTTGCTAGATCTATTACACATCATTCTGTAAATATGTTCACAAAAATTACTTTCCATCCCAGGTCAGGATTCGATGTGTACCAAGAAGACTTATAAAAGGAATAGAGCCATCAGACGTCACGTCATTCTGAAACAACACCAAAAAAACAAGTTGGCTTTTTGGAGGAGACAATAGGCTTTGAACTTGGTAATTACCAGCTATTCCTGATGACTGTACCTAGGAAAAGCCACAACCTCTACTGTTCATGGAGGCTGCAGATGTAAACCCTTCATTATTGTTTCTGCTATATAAATGTTCTTTTGCTTTTCCGTGTATTTAACCTTTATGATGGCAAAGAAATTCAATGTTTAAATCAGCTTTAATTATATTTTTTCCCCGATTGTTGCAACAAGGTCCCTTGAGTGACATCTTTATTTGTGTAAAAGGCAGAAGAGTTTGCAAAAATGGGTTTTAAAACACTACTTCTGGCCCACAAAATTATTTCTCTCACAGGACACAATGACAAAGAAATGAGACAGTGTGTTTGCCTGGAAAAAAACCTAAGATGGAAAGAGTTTTCAGGAATCCAGTTAAAACACTGTGTTACAAAGATTACAGATGGCACTGCAACCTGAGAGGACTACACAACTTGGGCAGACCCCTTTCAAGGCTATCTATCTAAATTGTCTCTAGTGTTCAGGACAACACAAGATTCGTAAGGCACAAAGCCATTTTTGCTCCTCTCCTACATAATGTGCTTTTTGTGGTGCCCTAGATTTTACATGTAAAATGAGTGTATTTTTAAAGACACTTAAGCACCCTAATCTTTGGAAAACAGAAGCCCAAATACTTTTAAAAGTCTGGCCCATTATCAGCTGGAAACCTGGTCAGATTCAAGAAATTGGTAAAAGCAATTTCAGTCAGTTTCTTTTCTCTGTTCATCATCAATACATCTTTTTCATATATTGGTCTAATTTAGACTGCAAGCTCTACTGAGCAGGGAATATGTTTTTACATTTATAGAGTGCCCCATGAATTTATGGCACTAGGTGTGTTTTTATAATAATAAGTAAGAAAAAAAATCAATTATTTCAGTGAAATGACACTTTCTTCACACTAGCAATTTATATTAATGCCTCCAGCAATAGCTGATGCTGGCTATATCAATATCAGAGCCTCAGAAAGATCCTGGAAATTGTGCTCGTGTGTTTCTGGAGTGTTTGCATTTTGGACTCTTGGAAAGTAATAAAGTATTACAATACAAGACGTCTCTTGGCTCCTTGCTGACATAAATGCACTCTGCTTATCAGTGAATTAAAGGCAACTTCTTACATTCACATGGCTAAATCATTACTGATATAAGACCATTACATCAAATGACCAGGATACGTGCAAGTGCAACGCACTCAGCTTTTGTTTCGTTATAAATGTCTTTGAACACTGATATAACTGCTGTACCTCCCTTTATGTAGGCCTTTTGTCCTCTCTCAGCTTTTTTAAGTGCTTCTCTGGCCCACGTTGCAGGACACACAGTGTGGTTTCAGGCATCTAGTTTGCTCTAATGGTATGCATGCAAAATGAATGCAAAATATGCAGCCAAGATAAGCCCTGGCAGATCTGGAAAGCAGAGCCGAAGAAATCATTTTGATCCTAAATCGTTACTTTTAAAATCTCTTCCACTTGATAATTATACAACCAATAGAGGGAGAAAAACACTTTGCCAGAGGTGTGTATTTTCCTGTAATCGTGTAGAACTTTCCAGGATGCCTACTCCCTATTCGAATCCTTAGGAATTAATTGTTTTATCCACCCATTTCCACAGGACAAGACCACCAAATAATGAGACCCATAAAACTTTATAATTAAGGAAAAATACGGGTAACAGAAACAGGCAGAGCCTTTGGTGGCATAAAAGGACACCTCTAGCTAGTTAACAGGAATAGCCAATGCATTCCTGATCGTAAGTGCAATGATTTTAACAGCTGGTCTCACAAATTAGATCCCATAATTAATACATTTGAAACAAACTTGAGTTGCTAGATTGGGGCACTCTGTTCAAGCAGTGGGAGCATTCATTAAATTGCGCATCAGATATCCATTGTCTGAACGTGGTACTGATAGTTGCATTGTAAAGCTGATTCTCTAACATTCTTGGGATGCAATGTACTGCATTTTTTTCATCATTTCCTCTACATGTAAACTGATCTCCTGCGTTGAAGCAGTACTATTTAAAACAAAAGGGTTTGATTTATAGCCAGTCCCCAGCCTCATAAATCACACCTGCAGTGTGGTGCTCTGAGCTCCCTGTGTTCTGCCAGCATTTACCTTTTATAAATGATTTGGGTTTACCTCCCATTGTGATGGAGCCTAATACAATTGCATTCTTCTCTCACAGCATTCACTCTTGCTGTTGCTCATTATTCCCACTGGGAATTGAGACCTAGTTTTTGCAAGCTTGTCAGGGGGGAGGGGATTGGTGGTGGTGTGGCTTTTTTAAATTAAGGAATGTTGAATTAAAAATTTATGTTTGCACTCTGTAGCTTTTTCTATCGCTAGACATACTATGCAGCAGACTTTTTTTCCTCCCCATTGACTATGCTAACATTTAAGCTCCCATTTGCTAAGCTAATGATTTGGAACTTAAGCAGGACAGCAGCTTGAAATGTCCAATATAGAGAGTATTTGACCTTCAGAGTAACCCAGGTATGCACATCAGCCATTGTACAAACTGCATAAGGAGCTTAAATTCTCATTTTAAAAAAAAAATTAAAAGTAAAAAAAAAAATTACTTGAGTCCCTCAAGAGACTAAATGTAAGGATTTTATTTTTAACTCTCAGAATCTACTGAAGTGCCCAAAAGATGTTTATATAATATTTTGCAATTGTGTCTCAAGTTCTCAACCATACAACAGTTGTAGTTGGTTAAGCACAGTTCAGACACGCGGAGATAACAAGACTTGCTCCTTAGAGCTGACAACCTTAAGTCCTGATTCAGGGAATTATTCCTAAATCATGGCACCATTTAACTGAGATTGATGGGATTTGTGCACTTGCCTTGATTTCCTCTGTACCAAAACAATCAGCGATTTAATTTGTTCAATTAATGACCATCATCACTGCCATTTTTACTGTTAAAGAATACTGCTGCTACCATACCTACAGCCAACGAAGAATTAATTGTAGTCTGAGAGTGGTAAAAGCCACAAAATCTAAGTTACATTTCTGTCACAAATACTCAATACAGCTTAGATTCAGTTTTGGAGTCCAGTCTTCCGAGCATTTAAAACAGATTCTGTTATTTGATGAGATGGTTGCAAAATTTAGACTTGAAATTTGGAAGGCTGCAATGCATGTCAACTGAGATCAGGCTCAGATCTAAAGTAGTTGGAAAAATATTTCCGAAATGAATAGCAGTTATTCAGAAAAGCTACTCCTTTTCCAACATAACTCACAGGTGGACTGGAATAAGTGGACCTGTTCCAGTTCAATGAAGGATTAAGCTAAACACTTCTATTTTCAAAGTAGATTAAGTGAAACAAGAAGACATTTTGATTCCTGAATTAGAACTGTCCACGCATGCACTTATGCAGGAAGAGCTTTTGCACTTTAAATGCAGACCTTACTTTCATCCAAGTTAACTTTCAAATGAAGGCGGCAAGCCTTGAATTATTGTGTCCATTGTCTGAAAATTCATATAAAAGTACTTGTATGAAAAGTAGGCTTCCCAAGTTCATAGTGTGGGCATAAAGATAATCAGTTGTAACAGTTCTTGCCAGGTAATGACTAGTCTAATTTTTAGATCCTATTTTGGATTTATAGTGTCTGATGTGTTAAAACTAGCGATTCCAATACGTGCTTCCAAAAAAGAATTTAGTGAATTCAAATGTTATGAACAACTGTTTTAATTCTCCAGCAGTTCAAAACCAGACTTTATGCTGAGCAAAAAAAAGCATCTATAAATCGACTCATAATTACTGAGAAGCAAACACCAAATTTTTAACGCCAACATTGGTTACCTCAAGTTTAAATTTCTCGGATTTGTAACCCAAATTTGATAGAGCCATGAGAAGAGATGGTAACTCTGCAAATATTGTCCATCTGATAGTTTATCTTACTGTAGGACAAGGTCGGAAAAATCACTGCATGAACCTCCTCCCTCATTGCAATTATTGTTTTATCCACAGGTTAGTTTTACCATTGGATTTAACTGCAGCAGAGCGCAATTATGCAAATCCTGGTACACATGCATAAGGTTAAATTACGTCTTGCTGTCTAGCCTTGTGCTGTCCCAAAAGCAACGCTGCAAAGTATGTAACTCCATGGACTGTTACAAGTCCTCTATTCCGATTTGTTTTATGAAGTACCTTCATATGTTCAGCTTCTCATGAAAAGAGGTCCAGGATTATGAGCTTCATTTGGAAGTAGCTTCACATGCAACCATGTCCACTGAAATATTAGAGAGTTTTATTGCGGGTTTGGTCCAGCAGTATTTAAAGTCCTTTTTATCCAACTGCATGTGAGGCAGCACAGTCATGACATATATCATATCCTTATACATTCGTTTCAAACAACTCTAAAATTCCAATGTTTCTTCCTGAAGGCAATGTCTTTATACAAGTTCCTATCAAAAATAAACCTGCAACAAAAAATGTTTATGTAAAAAAAAAGAGGTTTTTTAGTTGAATGCATAAAGCCTGCTTCTCCATCAAAGTAGTCATTTGGGTTAACTTTGAAGCTTGATTTAAATATTAGCAAATGTGCAAGATTTATTGTTGTCTTTACACAAAGCAAAAAGGCATTAAATATGCCCCAATGTCTTCAATGAATGAAACTCATTTCAGTAAATGTAGATATGTTTCAATTAATGGTTTTGTTTATAATGTGAAGCAGCAATTATAATCTATATCCGGAACACTGATAAATTCATCCAATCACCTCTCAGATACTGGCATGACCAATTTAAAGGGGACTACTAAACTTATGCCTGCTAAATTTCCATTTGCACACACAACTGTGGTAGCTGGAAATGTGCAGTTTGATTTGCATA
>NW_008825566.1:4081888-4116782 GCF_000699105.1 Pygoscelis adeliae | reverse complement strand
CCCCCCCGTGATTCTTTACATGCTAGTATTCTTGACATGGTCCATCCATCTGTTTTCTGACTTCACATTTATATAATAAAAAGTTTTGCAATCCATTACGTTATTGGAATCCAAATGCCTGCCCCAAATGCTCCTGTAATAGATCTGATACTTTGAAAATACATTTAAATATCCAGACCCAGCAGAAGAGGACTACCTATTTCCACTTCTGCAGCTCATTTACCTCTGGGAGAAATCAATAAAGAAAATTTAACCAAGAAACTTGCAAAATAAATATCTGATAGATCCATTAATATGCAATAATAATCAATAAGGAGGGCTTTCTTGGCAGTAAATGGCTAGCTGGAGGAACCATTAACTGTGACAAATTTCCAATGCAGAATGCAATCTGATCCTGAAAACACTTATTCACATTATCAGTCCTTATTCTTACAAAATAATCCTGATTTGCGAGAGACAGATTTACTCATTAAAGCAACATCCTGTCTAAGTACCATAACATACCTATTGTTTCTTAGGTATATTAATAAAGTACCATTTTTAGACCATTTGTTAAGAAGTTCTGCAAATACTACTTACAAAATTATTTAAAAAAAAAAGCAGTTGCTTTCTTAAGAGCTTTAAATTTTAAAGTTGAGTTCTGCGTTCCCATGGATACACTGCTTTGGTCCTATAATGGTCTTGCTGCAGCACAGTAAGCAGTAGGGAAAAGGGACTTACTCTCAACATTTCAATAGGCTCCGCACCTTCATTAGCTAAGTGGTCCTCCAGTGGCACCCAATGGGATACACTTTTTTTTTCTTTTTCATTCTGAGCAAGAACTAATTCTTGTTCGTGGCCCTGCAGTTGATCTCAGCACAATGTAAAAATAAATACGCAACTGTGTCATTTCTCTTCAGTACACCACAGGCACCTTTCTCTGGCTGGGTCACACACTGTCAGGTGGTTCCAAACTACTTATCATCATCCCAAATCATTTGCACAATGGTAAGTATCATCACTGACCTCACTTCCAGAAATGTGAAGTTTTTAGTTTATACACAGAACCCTGTTTTCTAGAAGAATTCTTAGAATGATGGAATGATTATCAATGCAAATAACAATCAAATGCCTTTGCTGCAAAAGGAATGAGTTATTCTCAGATGTCACATCAATCCCATCTTATCCAATTGTACATGTGGGGAATAATTCTCTGATGCTACAGGTTGTTCTGCTTTCTTGATCTTTGATGAAGATGATCATTATGCTCCCCAGGATAGGTCTCAAAGACATTTTTAAGGAAAGTGCTGGACAAAGAGAGCGCAATCTTGGAAGAAAAACAGCCTACAAAGAAGAATTATTTTCTTTAGATGCAAAAGAGGCAGAGAAGGGTAACGTATTTCTCAAAGGGTCAGTAATGGAATACACAGCTTTTCATCTCTATGTCACTAGTTCAGATATAGCTGAGGTTGTCAGTGATCAGAAGTGGTGAGTCTACAAATACTGGTAGGTTGCAAAACATCCAAGAGACAGAGTGATTATTTACAGCAGCATAGGAGATGGCAAGGAGACAAAATAGGATTAAATTAATGTTAGCTTTCAAAATAACATGAAAGCACATCTCTAAACAGAATACAGTGAAGAGAAATCCTATCTTCAGGGTGAGGTGGACCACTGACCTAACAGCTGTTTTCTGCAAGATGTTTTCAGATCTAATAGGACCATTGCTACACTCAGGTCAAATGAAAATTTTCCCTAGGCTAACTTCTAAGATTGCTGCTGGTCTTTCAAACATTCGTCAAAACTCCTCTATCATCTGGTTCATAAAAAATTAATCATGTTAGCTAGGTTCAGAATGGCCAGCAAAGTTCTTTTTAATTAAAATATGATTGTCAAGTTCGATATTTAAAATATCATTACCACATTTACTATTTTTAAGGTATTCCAAGTGATGCTGAATCTCAATGACTGGGAAGCTGGCCTGTACGTCCTGTATCACCACCACCACCACCATTGTTTTTGCTTTTTACTGTCTTCCTTCAAGTTTCATGTAGTCTCTTCAGCCCTGGGGCTATGTCATCCTAGCTACTAACTAGTACATTGGATTCTGATACTGCCTGAGCTTTCAGGACACTGCTGCAGAACAAATCGCCATCATGATCAATATTTGGGGAGCTGTGACATTGCTAGATGTGAGTTTGGCTCAGTGACTCCATTAGCGCCATCAATGCACATCCAATGGCTATGTGAGCAGCTATGTGATGTAGCAGTAGTCACTTCAGAAGAATCATTGACTGACTTAGTGCACAGACACAGAACTGACAATCAAATGAACTAACAGCTTCAATTTACTTGCCATGATCAATTCAAGCTACAGTGCAGTCATGCGGGAAAAAGTTAGGAGCAGCATGACCAAGCCTGAACCACAGCTCCCATTTTGTGACACACAGTTTCCCAATAAAGAGTTTTTCTGTCAAGGACAAATAAGACATCTTAAAAATAATTTTTCACGGTTAATCTTAAAGGGGCTCTTTCAGACACAAGGAAAAAGATTTTGGCCAAGGAAACTATGGAACAATTAAGTGGAGCAGCTGCTGAGTGGGCTGCAGATCTTGCTTGCAGTGAGCAGGGAAACCTCCTGCATCTAGAAGGGAGTCTACTGAGTATTTGCATATAACCCATACCTGGGTCTGATTCTTTGCTGTCTCGCATGATGGGTATTTGAATCTGTGCAAGGACTGTGAAACATGTTCACTCTGAGCAGACTTTTACAGCCACTTTGCAGCCCACAGAGCAGGACAGTGGAGAGCTGGTCCACAATGCCAACACAGCAGCTCTGTGCCATTACATGCAGCAAAACCTACAACATTTACAGTATGTTTTTCCACGCTCCTCCTCACCCACTTTTTTCCTTCATCCTGGATACAAGAATGGTTTATTTACTTTTGATATACCTATCCTGTCTGAAAAAGCTTCAGCACTCTTTAAAACTGATAAAACACTAAGTCACACTGAAGTGGTTTTGTGAAACTCATCCAAGTTCTTCAGTACAATTGACGTGGTTTCCTTTTAACATAGATGTGGCAGAGTTGAATAGACTCCCTGGAGACTTCACAGTTATTTTCAGTAGCGACAAGAGCCCATCCCAAACATAACTTTCAATCTGTTCATCCCTCCTTGAATACTAAGTAGAGCCTTTTCCTCTTATAATGTACTGAAACCAATTCTGTATAACAAAAACACCTCCAGCACTCCAATACCACCTGAATTACTTTTTAAGATATGTGTCCTAGTGCCACAATTGCTCCTATTGTTAGATGTAGATCAGGCCAAAAGGACTGTGCACTGCCTTTTATCCAACCCTACCAGCATGGGAAGTTCCACTGGGAGATACACATTTTTGTCTCATATAGCATCTTGAAATTTAAAAGAAGCACTAATGAAGAGAGGACGCATCCAGAGGACAACAGAGGTTTAATGCAAGCCAGAAAGTGTTCGGAGTCCTAAAAAAAAAACAACAATTAACTTTTAAAATAAATTGCCAACTTAGTAGTAGTTCTATGTAATAGCATCAGTCAAAAGCAACAACAGAGAGAATTTACACCTTTTTTTTTTGGCCAGTGACTCATATTTTTGCAGGCAAGTAAGAAAGAAAATTCCCCACCATTGGTGTTTTAGCCCATTTGTATAGATATAGGATCTCTGCAAATGCAATGCAAATTCAGTTTTGGCAAAGCCATGGGTATTATGGAAGCAGTAACTTTGATTTTCCCAGTAACTGTCTGCACATAATCTCACTAAAGTCTTAAACTACAACAAAAAAATTTGGAGACTATTTTCATGGTGTTCATATTATTTTTTCCTGGACTGCAAGATTATTCTAAAGAAAAGAAAACAATTAAGATGCATTGTTTGATTGTGATCACTCATTCAAACAAATTCATCATTTACAGAACACATTCCTCTCACGTTCCACATGCTCCAAGTTTATATAACAGTGTGCCTCCTCTTTCCAACAATTTGCATGCAAAGTCTGAAAAATTTCTCTCCTACTAGGAAAAAAATCCTACCCATATACATTGTAGACCCCTTTTAATGTCTTTTCAAAAGGAGATGGCTCTCAGGATAAAATGCAAGACATGAAAGGCCTGAAGACTGCATACAATTCTCTTGTGAAACAAGAGACATGATGCTCTGACAAGCGCAGCCAGCCTTTAAGCATTACTATACGTCTGCAATCCAACCTGTCTTCAGTCCCGCAGCACAGCTGCGGTCCCAGGGGGTGGTTTCCCCCAGGCCCATAACGCCAGGCTGGTTACTAGCTCTGACATCCCTGGCACCAGCCCTTTCACGATTCCGTGCATCTCAGCCCCTCTTCCGAGTGCACATATCTGAGTGCCGGTGCCGGGGGCTGATCAGAAGCAGTACCCCGCACAGAGGCACCACGATGACAGTGTGTACCTAGAATGCAAAAGGGGATCTGAAGAGTAACTTACCCTGACAGGTAACAGAGGCAATTAAAAACTGTGACACGATGTATCCACAGCTATATAGAAATATATGACAAAGGAAGAGAAGTGCAACGCTATCCTGCTATCTCTGCTCAGAAGAGAATTTCTACCAACTTTGCTGGGCATTGTATCAGTTGAAAAGTAGCAAAGACACAGTATTTTGTTGTCTTAAGAGATTTCTCAGTTGCACGACACATGCATTCAAAAGATAAGAACTTCAGTTTCCTATTACTATGAATGCATTAAACTATGTTTAATAACAAGCACAGCATCATAAATATTCCCAAAACTATTTTGTTTCTCTTCTGGCATTGAATTTGATATGACTAGAAACACTTCAAAATTTGTTAAAATAATTTGTAAGCCAAATATTGTCATCATGGAAGCTCATGCAAGTGCTCATGCCCATGTACTGGAAAAATATGAATATCACATTATATTTGGCATGATTATTGGGTGGTAGTAAAACATTGTAGAACAGGTTGTAAGAACAATTTAGAGTGGTACCGAATGGTTGTATTATTAAATTTCATCATATTGCTTAAGACAGCAAGTACATGGTCTCTTTCTACTTTATAAATTATTACTCATATGGACTTAGCTGTCCTCTGTTAAATAATATCATATAACCATTGACCAAAAAAAGCAATTAATCAGCTAAACAACATAGAAAGATTTAGCATCTGTATACAACACAGCAACCTTTGCAGTTTGTGTACCTAAGATGAAGTACTATACAACGCCACCAGTGCCGTTCAGAAAAATGTGTCTCCAAAGGAAATTAATCAGAATGACTTTAGCTGCCCCATTCTAGGATTGCAGCTTAATGCCAAATTTTGCCAGGAAACCAGTCCTGATCTCTTCCTATTGCTCACTGGGGGCAGACAGGAGGAGCAGGGGGATGGACACTTTATTTTGCATACCTTATTGACTTCCCAGTTCACAGTTTACCATCAGTTTGACTTCAGTGGGAGTAGTGACCAAAAAGAAGACAAGACTTGGTGTGTGACCAGCTCAAAAGGCAGTTCATTCTGACTACTAAACATTACGTAGAATATTAAGAACCAACTTTTGCAAAACCCAACTGGTATAGGCTTTGTTGCAAACTGCTGAAAGGTGTACGTTACCAGTGTTTACACTACCAGCCATTTACTAGTGTTTACCGTACCTCCTATAGTCTTCATATGTCCTCCTTGGAGAGATGGTCCTAATGCAACAGTCCCTCCTGCACACTCAAAAGCTACACCACAAAGAATCAAAACAGTTCTCCCTCCTATTCTGTACTGAAGGAACTATTAATTTTTTTAATGTGCCACACAACTCACTGCTGACACCAAAAGCAACGTTCCCAAGAACAAGACTGGGTGACAGATTTGGTTCAACACCTTTAAGCCTTTGAATGACAAGATGTCAGCAGCCCTGATCAAGCCGTCATAGAATCAGAGTCACAGAACAGTTGGGGTTGGAAGGGACCTCTGGAGGTCATCTGATCCAACCACCCTGCTCAAGCAGGGCTACCTGAAGCAGGTTGCCCAGGACCATATCCAGACGGCTTTTGAATACCTTCAAGGATGGAGACTTCACAGCCTCTCTGGGCAACTGTGTCAGTGTTTGACCACCCTCACAGTGAAAAAGCGTTTCCTGATGTTCAGATGGCACTTCCTGTGTTCCAGTTTGTGCGTGTTTGAGTCCATAGCCTGATAGAAAGATGACAGGGAACAATCAGCTGGGGTACTGGGCAGAGTGGCAAGAAAAGCAGGCATTGCTATATGAGAAGACAGAAACTACTCCGAACCTTTCTATTCACAGTTATAGGCTCCACACACATAGGGACTAGCTTTCCACTCCTTCAGTGGTCCTGTCATGAGGTTTGTGATACAGCTTCTGTGACAAGCTCAACTTGCACCCTTCACGCCCTCCTATGCCTATCAGAAGATCAGCCTCAATCTCTATAGTGATGGGCACACTTAAATAAATTACAGTGAAACTTCTGCAAACCGTCATCTGGAAAGGGCCAAAAAGCCTAATTTTCTTCATTACGGAAGCTTGGAGGCAGGAGTTTGAATCTTTGTTCTGTTTTTTTTTTCTCTGGTAAAATATCAGTTTAATGTTTTTAGAAAGATTTTGCCTTTTTTTTTTGTGGGCATATCATCAAAGCTTATTAGTGTAATACTTGCTATCGTTCATTTACTGGAGAAAACTCATTAAACACATGTCACTCCAAAACTGTGTGACATAACATGAAATTGAAATGACCTTTATTTTGGCACACTACTGCACTGAGTTAGAGTATTACTAAGTCCCGAGCGTTGCCTGTTTACGAATGCCAGTCAGGCTACTACTACGGCTCTAATGTGCTCAGAGATTGTGCAGCCTATGAGCAACTGTAACTAACTGCAAATAATGAAGTAGCTGTGGGGGAAGATCCACAGCTTACCAGGGGGAAAAGCCACTCCTTTGAGACAATGGATTAATTTATGTTGGAAATTTGACCAAATAGAAGTGGAAACTTTGACCAATTACTCACTTTTGTCAGATGCTGTTTCAGTGTTTGGCCTCCTGTCTTGCAATCTGTGAACTTGCTTCTTGCGTCTAGGTTACTTCTTCCCATCCATATGGTTCTTACACCAAGTCTGTAAGAGTGACAGCTGAATGAGTCACGGTCATGCTTAACTTCAAGCACAAAGGTGTCTAATTCTTAGTCTTAAAAATGCACATGACTGCATCATAAAAAGCCACAGGCTACAAGACGGATCTTCAAAGCACTGCCACAGAGTGCACAGATGTGTACATCAACCCTCTTGCACCCACCATCACACTTTCAGGACTCAGGATAGTCAAACAAGAGTCAGATTTCCACTCATTTCCTGAGGTTGCTCAACAGCTTTGGACAGCATCAGATGGATGCTGTGGATCACTAAGTTTCTGTCCCCTGGACCTTTTAACACACATTCAGCCGTCCCCCTCTCTCATCAGGGGACTCCTCCTGAAGAGGTACCGAGCTCCAAGACAAAGACATGACTGATTCTTATATCTGTTCCAACAAGGGGCTCCACGGCTATAGCAAATGCAGCATTTCACTGTGTCCAACTGAGGTCCTCCTCCTGAGGCCTAACAACACAAAAGACATTTTGTAATAGCTCCCTTTGAAATCAAATTAGTAATGTTTCAAGGCGTGACCCGTAAAGGGCTGCTGTCCAGAATCTACATGTGTTTGACAGATACATCTTCCACCTAACGGGCCTCTTCAAGAGTACAGATGGAATCAAGATGTGTGAACAGAGCTCCAAAAAGAGAGCCATGGGATATCAGGATACACAAAGCACTCTATCTCAACAGATAAAAAGGAAACAATATCAGATACAGTGTGAAATAGCTCACTCCAGCTGGTAGGACAGATTCTGACACTGTTATATAGGTGAGATTATTGCAGGGGAAGATGCTATTCCATATGTGCAAAAGCTAGCAAAATACAGCCCAAAGTAAACTATATAACCTTGTGCCAACTCCTTATAAAGGTCATACAAAGTCACAATCTCCTTTTCACGTATGTCCATACACTGCAAAACACTAAAAGTTACTGTGGGCTCTAGCTCTGTATACTCAGGTACCCTGATGGGCTAGAGACTAGAGTCTTTAGGGAGTAGCTTATTTTTACCTAGCTAGCTAGCTAGCCAGCCATTTGTTAGCTGGAGGACTAAGCACAGTAACTTATGCACAGTGTGTGTTTGGTTTCAAAGGGCTAATAAAGATCAGGGGACAACATTTTGGAGATAAACACCAGTGTATCTCATGGCACAGAAACTGTGGGTCTTGAGGGTAAAACAAAATGAACAGAAAAGTTAGAAAAGAAGATGAGTTTTCAAGTTTGCCATGATGTATTTGCTTATCTGCCAGAAAGCTAACCATCCCATTGTCCTGCAGGGTGAGCCTCTCTGGAGCAGGAGTGTGAAGATGAGAACTCCTTCCCATAGCGTATGAAAATGGGAAAGCAGTTGGTGGCTGGCCTTTCCAAACACCCAAAGGTCCCATTTGACTGTATAGAGAATTAATTTAAAGCAGGGCAACTTCCTAATGTAGGCCAGGCCTCAGGTCCATAATTCATTTTCACATGAATTCACAGACAAGGGGGGGAAAAAAAAAAAAAAAATCACACTAGTATATCAAAAACCCCTACAGCAGCCAAATAAAATGAAACACCTGCTGGCAGGAATTCCACCAGCTACTTCTTGTTGCCAGTGTCTCCCGCCCGAAAAGGGGACACAACTAGAGATGAACTATGTGTATTTTACAAGACAAAACAGAGTCCAAGGCAAGGCCCTAAAAACAGATAGGCTGTGCAATCTACACTGTGTGTCAGGACCAGCCACCTCTGAAAAGAAACCAGACACTTTAGGCTAGGACTAGGAGCCAAGGCTAAAACACCACAAAGAAATGCCTGTGATTGACAACGGCAGAGTTCACTGATGGCATAACTGAACCTCTACCAGACTCCCAGTGGCTCATTTCTTCAACGACCTTCAAGTTCTGCCTCTGCTAACAACAGGTACGGCAATCATTTCAGAAAATGGAACAAATTTCTGCCTTCTCACAAAAAGGACAGAGGAGCATGCAGTACTCTTACACAGTTCTGAGATAAGGTTATAGCCAAGATTTGGCCTATGTTCTTACATATTAATATTTTCAACTGCATTTGATTACTTAAAAATGCCCTAAATCGCTGACTAACGCTCATGGTTTTCACATTCTTTCTCCAGGAAGTTACTTTAGTGACCAGGGAACTGTCACATTGATTACAGAACTATATGAGAGTGCCATCCTGATAAACCTGGAGAATGACATCCTCATGAGATGTGCGTAATACAAGATTCAAATCCTGATATGAAGGACCAGCCCAAAAGAGGTAGGAATTCAGCTCACTCTCCATATTCAAGCAGATATCCCCGTTTGGACTGTGAAGGCGGTCAGTTGTCGTGTTGACTTTGGTCATTAATAGCTGTCCCTCAGGACAGGAGTGAGAAAAACAAACCATTACTACTGGAATTTGAAGGTGAATGACTTTGCACATGAATCCTATTGTGGCCACAGCATGCTATCTTGGATTATAAACCTAGTTAAACCTTTGATCAAGGAGTTAGTAAATGAATGGTAACCTGATATTTCTCATCAGAGTATCTGTATCAGCAGCAGAGTAACACCCTCCCATTGTATCTGAAGCAGTAACTAGTGTTCTCCATGTGACTTGTAAGTAAGCTTGGCTCTGGAAACTGTGCTGTTGGAGTAATGCGTAAGAGGAAGCTTTAAAAAAAAAAAAAATTTTTTTTTTAAAAAAGCATTAAAACTAGGATTAAAGCCCAAAGGCAACGATCAGTCTGTCTCACAGACTGTCACTCAGGTCAGGGAACATGAGCCGATGCTTACGCACGGAGTTCCCCCCTAGAGTGGGAAAGACTCTTTCTTTTCAGTCTATCATGACATATTTACAGCTTTGTCTCTCAGCAGTCCCTACTGAGACTCCCGGGATCCACACTGGCCCGTCATGAATGTTATTTTTCTTCTGCTACTACTGCTTAGAGCCAATAGAAGATATTCAGCAAGGGATTAAAAGTCTGTGTTAATGTGATTTCTGTCATCCCCATACATCCTGGATTAGGTGAAACATATTCTTTCTCCCCTTCCCTGGTTCAGCACTGCTTCCAAATATATATGGTATAGAAGTAAGTTTGCATTAGGTACATCTGTACTAGAAAATTGAACAAGCCTGGGACTGTTCTTTGGGATTACAGCTACTGGCTGCAGATAGTTCCTATTCATACTATTTAACCCTCTTAGCCTCCAAAACAAGATGGTCAGGTACTTGTTCAGAGTGGGTCCCTGGTTGGAGCTAATCCCTGAATGGTACCCATAAATTATTTGGAAGAATCCTAGTTGGCCCAGGCCTCAAAAGCCTGCCAGGGACTTTTCTAACACTTTAAGTGTAGACAATGCAGTGCTTGGGAATGTTTCCTCACAGGTTTTTTTAATAGTATAGACATTGCTGTAGAGAACAGAAAAAGAAACTCAAAGTCATACAGAATCCAATGTCTAGTGCTTTGGTTTTACAGTTGCTTTCTTTTGTTTTCATTTAAACTCCTGGTCAAAACTGCCTTACAACCTACCAATATCATATCCTACCGGTTTATAAAACTATTCAATGCTCCTATGAACACCCTGAGTAGCTGTAAATGTATTATCAAACCTAACTCATTATATTAGACACAGGAAACACTATGGGTACATAAATCATACAATCACACCCATAAATGATACAACCCAGAAGGGGTCTAACTGTCTTTCAGACTTCCATGGAGAAAGAGATGAGACTGAGTCTCTCCTAAGGTGATACCCAAACTGTATCATTCAGCAGATCTAAACCAGAAACTGAGTCATATTAGAGAGAAAGCAAGCATTTACAGGTCTCTACTCTAGGACAGAGTTCCCCAGCTCTTGTCTGAGTGTGGCAGGTCCCACGCTAATGTCACTGGTTATTGGGTTATTCAAGCATTCACTGTTGATGTAGAGTCAATCTGTTCCTGCTCAGTTACGCAGCTAGGCCACATCACCCCTCAGTTTCACTGTCCTTTCTCAAACAGATATGCAGACACGAGGACAGTGGTTTCAAATCCTTACAGAGTGGAAAAGATCTTCTCTGCTCAGAGACAAAAATCCCTATCCCTCCCTGGTATCATTACTTAGTAGCAGTAACTCCAAGGTGTTGAGACCACATTTAGCTTTACGGAATAAAACATAACAAGCTGTCAAAATGTGCATAAATAAATTAGAGTCATTATTCCAGCTTAAGGTTCTGGGGACATAAACAATCCTCTTGAAGTTCGCTGTGACATATTTTGCAGTGGGAGCCAGGCATTAAAATTACGTCCTGTATACAGAGAGCTGTAAATGCATTCTGTCTTAGGGCCTGGCACCGCGGCGCAGAAATCAACAGGCCTGCCTTGGAAGAGAAAATAAAGCAGTCCAGGGCCAATTCCCTGCCGCTGAGCACAAGTTTTATGGCACAGCCCATGTCCATATGGCTAAACTTGTCCTTCTGCTCACTCCCCAAAGAGGAGTCCTCATCCGTATCTGCCTGCTTGGAATAGTCCCTGGCTCACGTTGCTGCCCTAACCCATATCCAGACACCATCGGGGAGAGTGCTGGCTGGTACAGGCAAAACCATGCAATGGAGCATGCTAACAGTTAAACACCACAGGTCACTACATGTCACTGCTCCTGGCCCTGTCCAGGTTACTAACACAGATACAGTCTGGGAGTTCTGCTAGGGTATTACCCTAAAACATGTTTACCTTTCCATAAATGACTTGCAGTTGCATAATAAGAAATGCAGTAAGCGAGATCCAAAAAGGCACAAGGAATGAAGACATACATACGTTTTGTGTGTATAGGGACATAAAAAATCTGTACCAGGTGAGACCACAGACCCATCGTGCCTCCAGCACTAACCGATGGCACAACTTAGGAAGAAGTATGAGATCAGGGTAAGCATGCAGTGATACTTCCTCAGTACACTCTTCTGCAGCACTTTGTGACTCAGGGACTTCCTGAACCAAAAGTGGTACCTTGGTATTTAATAGCCCTCTGAGGATCCTTCTGAAAGAAAATGAACTCTGGATTTAAATGCTGCATAATTGAAAAGTCAGTGAAAATGGGCTTTAGCAGTTTGAATTATAAACGAGGACCAAACCTATTCATTCAGAAAATGCATTTTACATCAAAAGAACATCAAAACAAGGATGAACAAGAGCAGTGTCATTACAAGACAGCATTAAGCTGAAAGCTACAATCTCTAAGAGCAAAATGGCACTGACATCTTCACAGAAGGCTTTTGCTTGGGCTCAGTGCACACAAAACAAAACCAAAACAAACTTCATAGCATATTCTAGGCAGAACCTGCTGTGACAGAAGTCAAAACAAATGGCTAATAACTCAGCGGCAAAATGTAGGACCTTTTCTATTTTGCAACCAACAATTTTTATAGTAAACTTTTCTCCTGATGATTTTTGGTATGCCCCTTTAAGGTTTTGAAAAAACACCATAGCAGCTGTGTCTTTGGGTCCTGATGGGTATTTTTGAGCTACTTGCTAAATCCATATTAGGAGCTGAGGCAGCTGTGCCAGTATGAAGAACTGTTCCGTTCCTGAGTGGGAAATTCCATGAGATAAAACATTCTTGCATTTTGTCCAGCAGAAATACTGTATTTCCACTGAAAATGCCATACTAATAAGCTCACTAGTGACATTTTTTCTAGAAATAAATAAGACACAAAAATTTCTGACGTGCTCTGTCTCCCCTTTTTTTCTCCCTCTCTTCCTTTCTCCTTCTCTTCAAAATGGGAGCAACTTGGTCAAAACAAAAATCTAAATGCATTTCCCCCCCCCCCCAATAGTAAAGAAATGGATATTCCCTTACTTTTGCCCTGATGTATCAAAAACATACCAAAGGAAAACCATCCTGCTTTCCAAAACTAGTTGTTGACCATGGAGAGGAAAGACTCCCTAGAAACACACCTAGCACAGAAAGGTTCTTGCTTGCTCTGTGCTTACTCACAGCTCAGTCACAGCCATGCAGGTGCAAGTTTTAACATCCGTGATCTGAATCCTCCAAGACTTCCTCTCACCTCCATGTACTTTGTAAACATGACACAAAAGCGTTCCAATATTTTTATTTGGAAAATTAGGGAAAACCTACAGAAATTAATTTGGAGCAGATGATGGAGCAATTCTGACTAGGACAGAAATCAAGAAGAATGCCAAGTCTTCAGCCAAGCTTGGGAAGGAGGTATAAGGTGTTGCAATGTAGAATTCCCACATTCTATATATCACCATCTGATACATATATTAGAGGAATGCTGGTTATGTAATTTGATTCTGTTCTGCCAAAAATTTCCTCATCTGCAAAATTGTGACAGCAGTACTGCCAACCTCAGAGGGATCCTGTGAGGACAATGAACTACTTTGCAGTGCTCCTACACCAGGCAAATATTAAACGAAGGATAAGGGAGTCCGTCACCACCCTATGGCCTACTCATATATCAGAGCAGCATATAGGACTCCTGGCATGAAAAGCAGCCCTATTCATTCTTACTTGTAAATACTGTTGTTATTGATTAGCAGCTACTCAAAGGAGCAAAACGTAAGCCCAAGGTTTTGCCAGCAAAGGCTGTGAAGCAAAAGCAGTTGACACTGTGATCAGTAGATACTGTCCAGGGCAACACAAGAAACACAATATTCAAAGACACACAGGAGTAGGATGGGATCAATTTATCAGCCAGCAAACCCAATATAATTACCACTAGCTAGAAACATGCTGATTGCAGTACTATTTAAACCTAGTAAATTAGGTTTCCTTTCACCAGGAGGAACAATATTTGCTCTGGTGCTCTTCTCTGGATTGACAGGAAGGTAGGGAACCATGCATGCCACTGGGGAAAGATCTGTGATAATTTTACCTAAGCCAGCATTGATCTGGCTTCCTCAGATCACTAATCAGCTTCAGATCAGAACACAACCACTATACTGATGCAAGACATAAAAATACACTGTTTACAGTTGTATGTGTAAGATCAAATTAAATAGGGAAAGGGGAGGACGGGAGTGCAGGACAAATGAATCTAATAAAATCAGATCAGAATACATTTGGGTTGCAAAGCATTTAAGAAAAAAATCTGGAAAAAAAAGTGTAAAATGATCCTTCAAACTAACCCAGTAACTCTAGTAGTCAGCCATACAGCAAGGGCTCAATGTTCAATACTAGCTTTATAGGGAAGGGAAGTATTTTTATGATGTGGAAACTACAGTGGGGATAGCAGGTGACACAAGCCCCTCAAAAGCATTGCATTTTCAAAGCAGTTTCAAACATCCTCTCAGAAGGAGCAGTTTATACAATAGTGTCCCCAAGCCTCTCACACCCCATTAGCGATCTCCATGTCTTGAAACATACATGGAAAAAACAGAGGCATCTCTACAAGGTATCCCTGGAAATGGGCTAATACACAGGAGGGGCAGTTTGACAGAATGACACGATGAGGTTCCCCATTTCTTTTCCCCTCAGCCAACGTCATGGCAGGAGGAAGGGCAGACATAATAAATATGGGAATCCCCCAAAAAACTAAGAAAGACTTTTCTGAAAATACTGTGTGTACATTATATCCTACTCCTTTCCCTCTGGTGGTTACAGTCCAGATTACATAGGCACGCCTTATCACTGAAGACAGACAATTAAATATGGGAACAGCTGTCTAGCAAATGGTCTGCGTTCTTGTGAAACCATTTCACCATTCTTCCACAAACAGGAAAATATTTAGCAAGAGGTGTGCAAACTGGGCACAGATGCAAGAGTGCGATTGAAAGGTGGATGTCATCTGCTGAAAGCAGATCATGACAGAAGGATTCAGCATGAAAACTGTTTTCTTTGTTCTCCAGTCTTAGAATTTTATTCCTCTGGCCTGAAAATATTCATTACTTTTATTCTGAAATTTCGGGTGTTTTCTATTCACACTTTCAGCAACAAACTCTCAAGTGCAGTCCCATATTTACAGTATTTCTCAGAAAAACCTAGACCACAGCAAAATATTCCCCTGCTTGCTCACATAGACCAAAGCATTTGAGCCATTGGAAAATACAGCAGAGAATAAAACATTCAGCTGTTAAAACCCACTTACCCAGTTAGTTTCTAACAGCCCTTCAGAGCTTCAGTTCAGTGACATGAGAAACTCCCAAATCTGGAAAGTGGTCAGTCTGCAGAGAAAGTACTTTCCAATGGCTCTGATGTGTTCTGGTGAGACTCTACATTACTCCAGAAGCTCTGGGGTCATACACTGTAGTAATATAAGGGTTGAAATTTGTCCTTATATTTTGGCACCGCTAAAATCCTGCATAATCCTCATTTTGAATACTTAAGTGAGACTTAAGCAGTACGTAGCCTCATACCAGGTCTTCTTTGTGTTGGCACAAATTTCACCCAGGCAAGACAATATTTGCTCAGGTGCAGTACCTTGGGTGAAAGTTAATCCCTTTCATTTCTGACACAATAGTTATTATGTACAATAACTAATAAAAGCCATTCTTGAGATCGACAACCTACACATTTTCAACTTCCTCTCACGTACTCTAGCCTTTCATAAGCTCCTTTGATCCTGTATAGGTGTCAATCTTTGCATGCATATAGGTCACAAGAAAGTTCATCTCATGTTAATAGCCCGGTCACCTTCAGATACATTGATTTTAAGCCATTTCCATTTCCAAATTTCAATTTATCATCTTATTTCAGTCACTCCATTATTCTCAAAGACGCCAAGCTACAGGTACTGTGATTTCTCAAGTCAAATATCAAAGCTTCATTCATGCCTGGCCAGTTGGACACACGCACACACACTGTACCCTTCCCTGTCAAGGGAAAGTGGGCCATCTGAGGCAGGGTTTACTGGGACTCCTAACACAGGAGCAATACTCCTGAGACAGTGATTGGACAGAAACCACACAAAACGCAGAATCGAATCATGCAGGCCCAGGATACCTCGTGAACTCTGCACTGAGGACTCTGATTCTGGGGAAAGGCAGAGGGCTGCCTGACGCAGGCACCCCAGAAGAGCTCTGATGAAGGCAGGGTGCTGCCTTGGGTTTCTGCGTGGAGCACAACCATCCCCTCTTCCCTCTCCAGCCCCAGAGGCTGAGCACAGCCCTTCACAAGTGTACAAGCTGGACCCTGCTGCAGCCTGGACCCCCCCTCCCAAAGTAAGACATCCTCCATAGTCTTTCCCCTTTTTCCACAAACCACCAGTACCAGATCAATGCAACAAAAGTCCTGCACAGCGACAGTGTGCAAGGCAAGAGAGACTGTACTCAATCTTTTCTGGGAAGGCAAACCTTATAGAAATGTTTGTTTTCACTCTGCTGTTCGACATTCCAGCTAGTGGGAAGCTTCAGGAACTTGTTCCAATGGCTTGTTTCTCCTGCTCCCTCCCATGGCAAATGGAAATCAATATTTTTAGATTCTTGTCATTCCCTTAAAGACACTCTCTCCCTCTCCCCCCAGCCTTTCCGAGGTCACACAAACTTTGCTTTGGACTCCAAACTATTAATTTTTCACATTACTCATTTTAGGTGTCTGAAAAGCTTCTTACTCATCAGTCCATAGAAGGAAGTGTTCCTTTTTAATTTTCTTTTTTAAGACAAAGAAGAGATACATATCTCAGCAACAGAAATTAAGTCTGCTCCATGCCATCGCAACAAGGTGTCTCCAAGTGTGATTTGCAGTCCCCCCCTTGGCACACACTTGCTGGCTTTGCTTCACGCTCACTCAGAGCCCTTTATATCTGTAGGCACAGCAAAAAAACCTGTGCCAATCGAGGAAATCTGGGGTGCCTTTTCATCCAGGTAAAGTAATTGCAGGAATCGTAGTGAAGTTGAATTCATTTCTCACAGGCCGCCAAACACTGTGCCACACGTTAATGACTTTTGGTAGCTATTAGCTTAAGCTACACTCTTAACTAGAGCTTAAAAGCTGCATAGCCCAGTGTCAGCCTCCAGAGCTCAGCAAGGACTCCTGTCAGCAATGCCTGGAAAAGAGATGAGCATGTAACACAGGAAGTGGCTTGTGAAGCAAGAAGCAGCCTTCCTCATTTACCAAAAGTTCCCTTTTCTGCTCAGCTCCTCTCCCGGACTCGTTTGGGCTAGCAGAGGAATATACCAGTGCAGCCCTACCTGTCAGCAGGGAAGAATGTTTGTGCATCTGATTCCTCTATCTCTCTACCGGAGCTTTGCTCTTGGATCTCCTCAGGCTCCTGATAACCTCCTGATGTTACTGCAGCTGTTTGTTTAACATAAACCCATAAAATTCTTGAGGTTGCCATATCGCCGTTTTCTCCTGTCCACACCCAGGACCTCCTCGTCTTCTTACATACAGTAAACAATTCCCCGCAGGGTCCACATTTATTGTGATAACTAACAAACCCATTAAAACTTCAGCTCTGATGCACACTATACAGCAAGCTTCAGTGCACTGCTGTCAGGTAAGACTTTGCTGATGCATTCAGACTTTACAATAAAATATTTGTGTTCTCACAATCATCTACTGAAGTCTCCCAGAATGCCATAGCAAGAGCTACGAAGTATTTTTAAGAAAGAAAGGGGGGGGGAGGGAGAGAGAAAATATTTTTCCCCATAGAGACTTCAGCAAGTCTAAGCTTACGTAGAAGGGTGGAAAGCATTTTGTAAAGGCAAAAAGCAGATGTTGTCACACAGCCACTTTTGTCCAGCTCACCTATACAATTCCTTTGGTTCAGAACAAATTGGATACAAATAGCACCATAGTCAAGTATTTCTGGTTTGGCCTCTGGGTGGACAGAATACAGCTGAAATCCAGATGATCCACATTTTTTACATCAAGTAAGCCAGGATCACATAGAGGGCAAAACAAAGCAATTTGCAAATGCCCCTATCTAGGCTTCAGGTCTGAAAAATATGCTGAGCTACTTGTCCTTGTTTGGAAACACTCTTAAGTCTAAGTGAGCAAGAAGGTCTTTACTTGCTGCATTGCTTCATGCCTACCTGGGACAACGTCCTGTGCAATTGTTTGTACAGCTGGATAGAGCATTCAGGATGTCTGTTTGAGGTGCAAGTCCTAATTCCCCTCCCCTGAGGACACTTGAGAATATATTCTGTGACAGACTATATCATGCAGTTTCTTCATTCAGTTTTCTCTCAAGCTGAGACTACCTTTTTGATAAATACATAGATCTAAATTTACACAAATGCATAGGCATACACAGCAAAAAGGGAGAGAGTGAAAACACTAGTCAATCTGTATTAGCCTTTGTTTTAATAATACAAATATCTGAACGCATTTCTTTTTACATACCTTTCTGTAAGTCCACAGCCTATTTCCCAATCAAAGACAACATGTTGCCCATGCAACAGCAATAAAGCTGTCATACCGCCTTCAGCTGTAACTTGCAATCTGTCCGTATCCAATACTTCACTGAAAAAGAAAAGGTGCAGGCCCTAAATCTGGATGAATTGACTGGCAAAGGGCTGTGCTACCTAAAGTTCAGCTCACTTTTTTCTTGGCAGAAGCATTTAAAACCTCTAATGTAGATTTATGTCATTTTGTCTGGGTGCCTTCCCCACAGAGGCTTCAGAAATTAATCATGCTTTCTCCACAATCATAGAAACATCCCTGAATTAGCATGAAATTACTTTTCAAAATTTTTGCTTCATTTTTTCCACCTCTTCCCGCTCCCCAAAAGTACCTGTCCTGGCTGAAAATATCACATACTATATTTTACTCTCATGGAGAATTTTATCTGTGATGGTTAACAAGATTCTGCAAATGATTATTAAGACTGTAATATCTTCAGCATTTCTTAAATTGTTTTACAGACTTTGCTGCTGTTTCGTCAGACTCAAACACCTGTAAATTCAATATCTTTAGAGATATTTTCCTATTTCACAATTTAAAAAAGTTCCAGACTTGTGATTCATTTTAGAGATAAATGGCCAGCAATAAACGACTCTTTTTTTTTTTTTTTTTGCTATGTTTCATGTTTCATTAGAAGATGCAAAACACCCTGACAAACAGGAACTGAAAAAGAAAATATTGGAGCAGGGAGCTGTGTTTGTAAAGATGTCAGTTTAATATATGGAAAATGAAAGATATTTTATAAAACCTATTAATAAAAAAATATTCCCAAGCTAAACCAAAGTCAACTGCAGCATTTCTGCTTTACTTTAAACAAGATCAGTTTCATAACTAATTATTTCACAATTACTAATATTTTTCCTTGAAGAACTCTGTACTGCCTCATCCTTATGAAAGTGCTGCAAGGTAATACGGCAGTTACATGACAATGCAAATAGGACCCATTCAATTTGCACAAAAAAAGGTTGCAAGGAGCAATTAGCACTTCATTAATATGATATAAAATGCTAATTTGCGATATATCCCAAGTGACTCAAAACTCCTTTCCATCCATATGTGCAAATAATAGTTAATATGATGCAGTGTGTGTGAACCAGGTTCATGGTGCATTAGCTGGAATCCCTGTGTCAGTTTTCTGTATAATAGCTATTAGTTAATATGAACAGTAGCTCATATTTAACCTATGACAGCAGTGTTAAATGATAAAAGGATCTGTTGGCAGCAATATCTCATAATTCCACCCCTGTAAAGTTCTCCCTTCCTTGCTATCCAGGATGAAGTATTGGAAACTGACTTCTAATCTAATTTATAAAGCAGATTGAAATGAAGTGCTGGTAGCACTCAGCTCGGCTGCTCAGCATTTTGAGAGGCAAGATCATTCCTGGTGAATTGCACAGCTCAGGCATTCAAGCACTCACTGGCAGCTTCTAATGATCAAAGTATTTGACTTAAATAATTGATTTATTTATACCAGTAAAGAAGCTCCAGGGGGTTGTGAATATTATGAGATATAATCACACCACTAGGGAATTAGAGACACTCAGATGTGCCTTGTGCCTGCTAATGCCCTGCGGGTGTGATTAGGATATCACACATCAAAGGAATTTGCTCTAAAATTTTTCATATAATAAATTAATAAAAATAATTTATTTAAATAATTCCACTGATTTAACGGGACAGTTCTGATGCAAGATGCAGTATGCGGAGAACTACAGTGAAGTGTGTTGATCTAGGACAGTACAGAAGTCCTGACCAGTTACGCCCAAGTACCAGCAGGATACTCAGGCTAGCGGGTCCCTTACAAGGTATTAGCATCATCTCAAAGCTTACTGTCTGTGATGAGCATTCCCAGAGATTTTAGCTAACCTGCATCTTCTGAGATGGAATAAAATAGTGTTCCTTCAACAAATCCTTTCAGGAAAGGAAATGTTGATTAACAATGACATACAAGGCATCCCAGCACACTGGGACAGGCAGGCTCAGCAATGGCTGCAATACCTCATGGAGAACCCAGGCTCTTCTGGACAGATTATTTTTTCAGGTATTTTAACAGCTACTTTAATGGTTTATATGGCTTGAGCATTGCAGACTACAAGTACTTTACAGTCTTTAATGCACTTCTCACCCTCACATACAAAGACAATCCCTCGCATACAAAGGCAATCGGAAGGTGTCCTTATTTTAATTGTACTTATAAGAAATTGAGTTATCAGAGACCAGCTAGCTTGCTCAAGGGCAGGCTGAAAGTCTGTGGCAGACCGGGGGATTAAACTTGTACTGAGTTTCTGCAGTATGCCTCTATTCCAGAAATACACTGGCTTTTCCACAAGGATATTACAGAGCATATTACAGCAACAGGCAATTAACATCATGTTATCTTTAACCTAATGTGCTGCAAGGGAAGTATATAGATCTTCCTCTTCCAGAAGAAGTACAATCCTTTCCTATATCCTAGGACCCACAGAGAAGCAATTATGGCAGTGACAGTGAAACACAAAGGCACCCTTTAAGAGAAGAGATGTGCATAACCCCTGTAGATCCTTTCAAGGAATATTTGGGGGCGACTTGTGCCTTGGACAAACTAGTACTCCAGGTGCAAAACATGATGGCTGTCCTTGAGTTGCATAAAGAATGAGCCAATAAGACTTCTTGAACCCATGTCTCACTGCCCTGGGGTCAGGCCTAGTCTGTCTCATACTGCTTTAATGCCCTCCAAAGATATTGCAAAAGAACTCCAGAACTGCAATGCTGTTTAAACAAGTCATGCAAGTTCTAAGTAAAGAAATCAACAGCAATTATAAATTCCTGCAAAAGCACCATCTCTATCACTAAAATTAGAAAGGCAGAGGCTTCAAGGGATTTGTTCATACCTATGGGAAAAGCCTGAGACTGTGTTCAATTTTTCCACACTTAAGCTTCATTCCCATCATTGCATACCTGTTCTGATTTTGACACAAGAAGCATTGTGTGTGCCAGCTGGGCACATTATCAACTTATGCCACAGAATGCGGTACCCAGGGGCATATCACAAATCAGATGTGGACCATTATCATGCATGTTTTTATCGCAGGGATCAGATCCGAAATCAGCTTCAAATGTAGCCAAAATTCAGTCTCTCACTCAGCAAGTTCAAAAGAAACTCTCCTGTCTTGGAATTTCAAGATTTAAACTGAGCCTGGAGTCATGCAGTCCACTAACAATTAGCCTGACAGTGCTACATGTGGCACGTTGTGTTGAAAACAAATGTACACATTTCTTTATGTTCATAACCTCTTTCTCTTTACTTCATTTTTCCAACATGCACATAATAAATACAGCTTGTCCTACAGACGCAGCTTCACTAAGGTGCACAACAAGAGAACTTTTTTCTCCCCAGCAGTAGGGAATACAGCACCATTCACTTGATGGGAGTGGCAGAAGCTATAAGGGTGCAGCCCTCACATTTAGGTAGGACTGAATCTGTCCGTATTGTCTTGTAAAATTATGTGTATTTGCTCTGTCCTACTGATGTTTCTCTTCTGCCTGGGTTCTCCCATGCCAATTTACCCTTGTAGAATTGAGTTGAGTACAATTACGATGAGAAATCAGAAAAACTCAGAAACAGTCTTCATATCTAGGCCCACCTTTAAAAAGTAAGTACAAAAAGTCAGTAAATCCCTGACATATCTATCATCATTAGAGACAGAGTCATGTCACCAACTCCGACCCCAATTTCAAATTCTTCCTGTTTTCTGTGACTGCCAACTTGAGCTTCAACAGCTACCTGATCTGAGGGAGTCCCATGTTGATTGCAAAATGTCAGATGCGATCCCGGGTTAGATTACAACATGGTTCAGTAATTCTGATCCTAATGATATCCCAACACACATCCCACAGCACAGCTGCCTGTTAGTTAAAACTGCAAATACCAATAGTCTACCCTTGAAGCACACTGTCAAGCTTGCAAACAGTCACTGAAGATCAAGGATTATTAACAACATCGGCTCTCAGAACTGAGGGGTTTTTTAAACAGTGTCTGTTTTGTTATCTACATCAGCCGTGACCTGTGTGTTACTCTCAAGGATAACAACAGCTACAACACCTTGAGCAAACCAACTACTTAGGAGCCCAGAGAAGTGAATCACCGAGAGAGAGCTCACACCAGAAAGCAGCGCCTGAACATCTCAGCAGTGATAATACCTATTCCTGATTGGAGACAAAACTTGAGTGTCAAGGAATGTAACAGTACTAAAAGCTGAAGCTTATCAATATGCTAGAATTTTCCATGTTTATTTATAACTGCAAATATTATTTATATCTAGACATGAAGGTCTATAAGGGACTATGAAATTCTGTCTCTTTGCATACAACAGTGCCCTTTGCTTTAGCTGAAGTGGGAGGTGGATAGCATTTCTTAAAACCAAACCTCAGCAGAACAATAAGCAACACGGAGGGACCCAGTGTCTACTATTAACATAACAACAGCATGCTGACTGGCAAGCCACAGCTGAGCTCAGAGGCAGGAATGTAATTACATGCCAATACAGGTGGATGAATCACAGGACAAAGGTGACTAAACAGGAGCTTTCATGAGCAGGACCTGGCCTTGAAGGCTTGGCTCTTGTGAATCAAGGATGGTAGTAACTAATGCATGGCTCTGCTGAGCCAGACCACAGTCAATAGCCTGGAGGAACATCAAGGCTTGGGGTGGTAGTGGCTCCTCTTCCCAAGGATACAAAAGTGTCATATTTGCACAAGCTGAGTCTCCAACTTGCCTCCATCCTCATCCTCCATTGCAGGAATTCAGTCTGAAGGTAAGAGAGACATGAATCGCCATGCCAAATCACACCCAAGTGGAAGATGCAAAGTCAAAAAATATCTAGAATTGGGAAAGAAACATTTCAGGGCATAAGAAACCAACAATAGATGCAGCAAGGGCAGCGGGCTTTGTAAATGAAAAGCAGGGGCCAGCTCTCCTCCGATAAGCAGCTTTCCCTTCTGCAGAAAGCCACCCTTCCTTACAGCCTCTCTCACTGCCTGAATTCAGTTAGAAGCTGCTCTCCTTCATCCCAGTGGTTGTGTCCCAGGCATTGTGAAATCTTAGTGCTCACAGCGTTTGCAGCTGTAGGAAGTCAGATATAAGCCCCAGTGCCACCAGTAGGCTGCTGGCAATGGAGCCTGGCAGCCCTATCACCAGCTAGGGCCTTCAGCACACAAAAAAGCAGTTAAATAAACCACAGGCTTGGTGACCAGCAACAGACCTGCCTGCTCATTCTGCCTGGAAAGGAAATTCCCTCCTTTTGAGCTGGCTGTTAACATGCTGCTCTTCTCCAAAAAATACCTGATGTAACATGGCATCCTCCACCTGAACCAGCCAAGCTCCTCAGCAAAAGTTTCAAATCTGGAACTTAAGTTAGATGACTGAATCCACACTTACTCCCCTGAAAAAGAGAGAAGGATTTTTAGGGGCATTGACCACTCAGTGGCTCTGAAAGACAAGCGGTATGAGAGATATAAGTGCCAACGCGACGCCCTGCAGCTCCAAAGTGTTACTCCAGGTACTGATCTCCTGGTCTGGCCACCCCCTAGTCATGGAGGGAGATACCCTACCTTGCGTGGCTGCATGCTCTATATTCCTCCTCCCCACTTTGTGGGCCAGTTAGGCCTTCATTTTGAGTAGATATTCTGCAAATTGAATAAACAAAATGTTAACTGCAGGGCCATATTCAGTCTTTGGTGTATGCTTGTAAAGATATAGCCAATACCATCCAGGGAAGAACCCAATGACACATTTCCACACAAGGTAGAAAGAACATTAGTTATCTTTTTAGGGCTTTATACTGCTCCTGATAAAATCAGTAGGAAATTTGTCTTTGGTTTCAAAGGGAGTAGAAAGCTGCACTATATAAAGAGTTTGCAAGGTGTTTTTTTAAAATCTTGCCTTTTTCAATAAACTTAAAAAATGAGAAAAGTTTCTTTGCAACTGATAAAAAGACAACAAACGTAGAACTCGTTACTCCTTAGCAGCCATTGTACATGACAGAAGCACTGTTTTTTAAAGGGCATCCCCCTTTTGATGAAGAACTGCAATGATTTCTAGTAAAATGTTTAAATCTAACTCCTCATTACTTGAAGTTCCCCACCCCCCTGCCAGCCTTGGAGCCCGTGAAAGGAGGAATGTAATGAGTACACATTAATGTTATATACTTTCCACAGTTCTTGTTCTGGTGTGACCAGATTTATGTACGGAGTAGCTTGAATGTAATCCATCACGATTATACATAGCATTGGCTTCAACATTTCTGCAGGTAGCACTATCTCCAAACTTTCTTAGCTGCGGCTGCATGAAAGGAACTGAGATGTGGTGACACAATGTTCATTTGTTTTGGTGGCAAGACTCAATTAAAACAACATAACGGGGTTTAAAAAAATACTAATCTGTGAAAAAATGTGAAAGTGAGTTAAGTAAAACCTTCAAATATTCCCTTGTTCAGGACAAGCTGTGTGGGCTGACAGCTTCTCCCAAGGGAGCGAGAGGTCTTAGAAACAGCCCTGCTGCAAAAGGACTGGCTGTTAAAGCAAATCCCCACCAGTTGGAGCCCCGAGGAGGGTGAAGCCCAGCTATTGAGGCCCAAACACAGAGAAGACATTGTGAAGGAAATATGGGGGATGAGAATGGCAGTGGAGGAAACAAAATAGGGACTGCCTCCCACACAGGGGGACAACAAACCTGTGAAAATAAGAAACTGCTTTTTCACTAGACAGGTTTTTAAGGAAGACAGACGTGTCCTATGGCTTTCAAAATGCCACCTGGGCCGTTAGGGAACTCCATGCTATCACTGCTTGAGGCATGGAGGGAGACAAGAAGGCAGGTTATTGAAAGTAAAACAGAAATACAAGGAGGCTTCTTTGCAAGTAAGAATCATTTCAGTTGCTGTTGTCTTCGGTGGGGACAAAAAAAAAAAAAATAAAGTCACCTCAAGTATTGCTGTCTCCCTATTTTTATCCCAACTTTTGCACTAGCCGGTGTTGTTCCCAGAGCCCCAAGATCCTCAGGTGTTGTCACCAGAGCTCTCATTTTTCAAAAAGGATTGCAGTCCAACCAAGTCATGTTTTAAAGCCTTTTCTTTTCACACACAAGCTATAATCATGAATATAATGCAAACTGTTAGAAATAAAGTCATTTTAGACATTCTCAATTGGGAGTGGGTGAGGGAGAGGGAGAAGGCCCATGTAAGCAGCTTTGAGTCTCTGGACCTGAGAGTAGCTTCACAGAGCTCGGATTGCTGAAGGGAAGAAAAGCTCTCTCGTTGTTGGTGTACATTGTCTAGAGACATAAATGGATTGTAATTGAAGGCAATAACAACAATACTTTACATTTAGAGAGTGCTTTTCATTGAAGAACTTACAGGTAATTTTACATATCTGCAGTTCTCATAAGCCACTACACCTCTCTATATCGTTGCTCCTATAGCTGTTTCATGGCATACTGTACAGAAGCACTGAAAGCCAAAATGCTGTGCCTCAGGACACAGTAAGAACAGCTGACAGGACCACAAAAGCCCTCTTTCCAGACCCCAGGTCTCACCAGAAGTCCCCAACATATCTGTACAGGCAATGCTGGTAAGTGATATGACTCTAATAACTAAAGACGAAAGAAAACATTGAAGAAGGATTCAACGCTAAAGAAAGGCAAGGAGTTTCCTTATTTAGTACTGTAATGTTGTATCTCGAAGTCTCTTGTACTGCTCCTAAGTTCTTCTAATACATGAGCTGTGAGAGAACAAATTACTGGAGGCCTGCACATGAAAGAACATGTTCCATGTGTGAGGTTGGATTTACTTTCCCCAAACTTTACTCTCCCAGAACTTTACTCCCCCAGAACCTTTTTCCATGAAAAAAATCCACTAAGGGAGAGGAATTTATTTGCAACCTTCATTCTTCACAGTGAATTGCCTAAGATGGAGGTTGTTCCCACAAATTAAGCAGGGTATTCAACTGTGGAAGTATAATTAAAAGACATCTGTACAGTTCTTGGAGTCCTCAAAGAGAAGATATGGCCAGCAAGACCCAGGACAGCCCATTAGCAGCTTGGTTTTCTCATGATATGAACTTTCTTGCATACCCCATGGCAGTATCCATTAAAAGCAGTGTTGCATTTGTTTAAATTTGCATTAAGAACAGTAATGCTTTGTTTCTTAGAAAGCAAAATCATCCCAGCAATTACTTTACTAGACAAGCATCTCTGCTTTCATTTGAAAAAATAAAAGGAGCTGTCTCTGGTGTGTGCGGAGAGCTGCAGGAACTACATGGAGCTGGCAACACTGAATCTAACAAAGAAAGAGGTTGAAGGCAGCTCAGCCCTAAGACAATGCCAGCAGGTCACTCGCAGTGAGGTGACAACAGGACAGCCCCATGGCCCTATGGTATCCCAGACAGCCCTGCCCTGACCCTCTGGTGGCCTCCAGAGAGTCTGTGAGAAGGGATGTATGCTCAATGAGCACTGCTCCTTACCCTTCCCATTTTCTACAGCTCCTGCCTGGGCCCAGTAACACTGAAGTTCAGCTCTCTGTGCACAGTTAAGCAGAATAAAATGTTAGGTTTAGCATCAATAATGGCTAATACAGCTCACCTCCAAACGCTCCCACCCCTTCCACTGAGCTACACGGCTCTAAGTGCCCTGAAAATGACATCCCTCTCACACGTACAATAGGCCTTTATCTTGAGATGCCGAGACAAAGCTAGGAAAGGCATGTACCATGTGTTGCTTTAACATATTCAAAGTTTCTTTTGGATCTCCGTCTCCTGTGTTGGCACTTCTGTGCTCAGGAACTGGCAGCAACAAACAGTGCACAACCCAGTTGAGGTGACACTGGATGGGCCATTGCATTATGAAAATTATGAATTTGCAATGTGGTGCTGCTTAGGAACTCCAAGCCACAGGCCCCACAGCACTGTGGGCACTCTATGAACTGTAATAAATGGGGCAGAATAGATCATTAGCTACTGGACTTATGACAGATCATTTCCTGTAGAGGCAGCATATATTTGTGTCAAAAATGGGCGTGCTGCTTTTGAACAAATCACACAGAGACAACAGTGCTTCTGTTTGCAAAGGCCTCACACAATGAACTAACACTATTTCCAAATAACTACCCTAGCTGACCACACAGCAGTAAGTACCTCTGTTGATGCTGATACAAAGAAAAGTGCATTAACATAGAAAGAGTTTGGGAATCCCAGACTCTCTTTTCCCAGGTTCCAGTTGTTACTTTATTACTATTACCATCTCAAAATCCCAGAAAAAGAGCTGGGGATTTCAAACAGATTATCAACATTATAGCAACATTTGTGGAACTTGGATGTAAGTAGAAAAGATGTAAGAGGGAAGACTTTGGAGGAATTACTTGAAAGTCAGTCTGTGTGCACTGCTGGAACGCTTAATGCTTCTCCAACAAAGTTTCAGTTTAGTTTTACAAGCATGGCATCCTTTTCGCATTAGCACATGGTATGTGAAACATCACCCTGCTTTCCCAAAATAGCAGCTCTAATGAGTTTCATGGTAGATGTCCTGCTGATCAAACATGGGTTTATGAGCAATACAAAGAATCAATAGGATGATTGCACTCCATGCATCAGCCCAAGTACAAGCACACTGCAGAATGCCTGCCTTCTGCCCACACAAGCACTATTTGCTGGCCAATGAACAAGGAGACACAAATACAGTCATACTACAGCTCATTAATAAGTTCAGCTGAAGTAGTAACATACAGTTGAAATTGTCCAACAAAATATTTCAAAATGCAATAGGCTGGATACAACTTTCTATTGGAAAAAGGAAGCTAAGACTCAGCGGTACATGGGTCATGAAGGTTTAGCCTCTCTCCTCCAGTGGAGATACGAGAGAGGGAAGGAAAGACCATAACCATGACCGTCCATGACCAGGGTGAAGGTGCATGGCCATAGCCCCATCACGCAACTGAGAAAGATCCTGATAACATGACTAGAGCGGAAGCATCCCAAGCACATGGCTGTAAGTCCACTAGTCTTTATACCACAGAGTCCAACATGCTGCCGTTGTGCAAGGCAAGAGTTTTTCCACATATGACAATTACGCAAGAGGGAGTGACCCATCAAAAAACCTAGGCAGCCTGCAAACCACTCCCTGCCTACAGCTGCAGGGACTTTGAGGCAGCAGGGAGCTGGCCTTGAGCTGGATGAATTATGCAGCCCAGGTTGGATATGACTTGCAAGACCTTAAATTGGGCAAACCTACTGCAGAGGGAAAAAGAAGTATTCATATATTGCATAGTTTCTAAGCTCTCTCCATCACCCAAAGAAGCTCAGCAAGGTGAACTGCTGCATTCCCAGCAATTTTCCCCTGCGATATCCATTTCCCAGGAGGCAGGGACTAGGCCTAGTTAAAATAATCAGGTCCCGGCTCATAACATCTTGCCCTCCTTTCTGCACTGGGAGCACCATTACACTGGTATGCATTGCTCAGCCTCTCACTATCACACATACAATTAAGTTCAGCTTCTAAAAGCCCTACCTGTAATTGGAGCCAGCTGCAACCTTTCTGACACATACTAATTGCCAGTAATAATTTAAGTGCAGTAAATTCACATGCTGCAATTGTTTTAAATAAAGGAATCTCTCGTAGCTTTTCCCTGAGAAAAATCTGTTAATCTTTGCTGCTGACTTATCAAATCCTCCAGTCACCTGTTTGCCATCATTTTCATGAGCTGATAACGTGTTTATTAGAGCTATAATATGCAGGTGGAAGCGTAAAGGTCTCATTTGGTGGAGTATGAATTCTGTCTCATATCTGTATGGAGAAAGCTTGGTTTTACCATTCAGCTGTGCCTCAGAAAAGAATAAGATCCAAAATAGTATCTTTTATTCTTTTCAAATGGAATATTAGTTCTTTTAAGCTCAGTACATATCTCAAAATACCACTTGGATGAGCATGACAGGTTGTTTTTTGTTAAGCCCCAGATATCATCACTTCCTATGGTGAATCTATCCATCCTTAGTTAATTTCAGCTTAATTGTACTCCCCTTTTAATTATTTTTCATATATAAAAGCAAGTTCTACAAAACAATAAAATGTCATGTTGATTCTACAAAGCTGGTTTAAGAGTTCTTCCCACAAACTATTTTAATTTCCTGCAGAAGACCTTACCTGAGATATTGCAGACAATACATTTCTGGCAGAATGAATCCAATATCTCTCTGGAAGTTTTGCTCTCCCTGCTGCAGAGTTCGGGGTCTATGGTTGGGTTTTGGGGTGGGTTGGGTTTTTTTTTTTGGGGGGGGGAGGTGCTGTTTGTTTGTTTTTTAAGGCACGCTAGTGAAATTACTGCAGTTTGGAAATCACTGCACAGGGTTTATCAGTCTACTTTTTCCACCAGGGAGTTACTCGGAGTGGACAATCCCATAGCAAATGGGTGTTCTGCTGCAGCTGAGTTCACTGGCTCTTTGGCTGGTTTATCTGTGATGTACTGAATGCCCTCAGCTCCTGGGGCAGTGTGTACTAAAACCTAGCCTTATATGGGGCCTACCCCAGGTATCTGCCATCTCCAGAAAGATGTTCATAACCCTTGCCTCCCCTGTGAGACTGCAGGGGAAAAAAAAACAATGTATGGACCAGAATCTGAGGTGAGGATGCTCAACCAAGTATCTTTAACTATATGAAAGAGAAGAGAAATAAGTACCAAAAGAGAAGTATTGACCAGCCACTCAAGGAATCAAGACAGATTTTTCATGTGAAAGAGCAAGCCTGAATCCAAAGAGAAAATACATGAGAAAGCAATGTTTCTTCTGTAAACAAGAAGCCAAGTGAAAACTTAAATTATGTTTGGGACAGCCAAACTTTCCAACTGCAAGAGGAATTTCATCTGAGTTAGAATTCCTTGACTTGGTTCCTGAAAATGTAAAGCAGGGGCCTAATTCTAGGACAGTATGTGGTTTACTATAAAACAAATCTAGCATATAATAATTTCCTTCCACAATTCCCATGACTTGTGGCACAGTCCCAAAACCTCTTCCGTGATTCACATCCAAACCTCCCAGGAGAGATGTGATGGCCAAACTGTTAGTTTTAGTGCATGAGTAGTTTGGGTGAAATGACAAACACTAACACTCCGTCATACTGTGGAGAAGAGATGACCACAGTTATGAGCGGACAGCAGAGCTCCACTGACAGTTTATTATTAGCATCTTGAATATGTGTAAAAAACATTGTGTTTTTTTAAGGTAAATAACATTTTCCTACCTAACTGGCCAGTCCTCAGGGACAATTTGTTAGTCATTCCACAGCACAGGCCAATTCTTCTTTTCCAGAGAGGAGAACAGAATGTCTCAGCAGATCCAATAGTCCAACAGGCTGACGTTCCGAGGTACCTTACAACTCCTAAATTCTGCTTCTGTGCCCAGTAATCTCCTGAATCTGCATTTCATACAAACTCTGAGCCAGTGCTGACCATGCCCAGACTAACACCTCCTGGAATAGCTTTCCCAACCGCTGAAAACCTTGCCAGAGTAAATAATGTACCAGTTTGCTGATGCAGCCTATTCCAGAACTCCTCCTAGCTTTAACCTTTCCAAATAGTCTCTGAATCAAAAAATACAGCTAATCTGTGGCTTCAACTAGTCAAATTACGCATTCCAAATTTCATGTTTGTCATTAATTATCCCCTTTTTCTTCCTGTTTGCAGATTAATCACAGATCAATCCATCAAATCATGCAGAGAAACAAGTCCCAGCTTCATGGTCTCTGGTCACTACTCATTGCTCCTGATACAAGAGTATCAACTTACACCACAGGTTATTTCCTCCTTGTCCCTGACTACGTGGCTGACTCTTGCATTGAGGAGAATACTGACAAGTATTAAATAATTTATGCAACTTCGGCACAGCTTTGCAGAAAAAAAAAAGGCATTTCTACTAAAATTTGTGAGCATTCTGGATTCACCAGTCTTTCTAAAAATACCTCCTAGATATCCCGGTATTAGCAAACAAAAAAATTAGAGAATACAAAGAGGAAAAAGATTAAGAAAGAAATGGAAAAACCTTGCAATGTTTGACTGTAAAAGCTATCACTGGAGAGATCATATTATGCAGTTAGCTCTATCTAACCACCTCACCTAAAACTTGTGGCAATTAGAGATAATTCGACAGTGGAAAGCAGAAAGGCAGAGGTATGCCACAGAGGACCAGCAACATCCTTTTTTTTCATCTCAGAGCAGTTCCTACTTCACGTGTGGTGTCCCACACACCCAGCTGGACCACGAGCTCTGAGAGGGAGCAGCAAGCCAGTTATTCCTGTTTTTGAAGGGGAAGTGAGGGCAGAGACAGGAGGACACGAGAACGGTGGTGACCACTGGAGAAGTAGAATTTGAAGAGCAAGATTTCCTGATTGAGGTTTGAAGAAAAGATGACTAAAGAAAGAACTATGTCTCCCAAGATATTTTCCGACACCTCCCAAAAACGTATCTAAACAGCACTGGTCTTATCAGATAGAGGCACTGAGAAACGGGGGTGAGCCAGCGGACAGCCACATGAGCAAAGGAGGGCAGGGGACAGGAAACACGGAAAGCTCACGCTACTGCAGAGCAGGGGAAAGCATACGGTGCTTACTTTCCAGGCAGCCCCTCAAGCATGGAGAAAGGAGAGGAATACCACAAAGACAGGCCATGCCTGAAAGCCTGGGTGCTAAACATTCAAGGACATGATGGAAAGGAGTTGCTTAGAGCCGTTACAAACCCAGCAGTGCTGATAGGAGTAAGAGTTCAGTTCGGGCCAAGGCACCCCAGCCCAGCTTGCCAAACTTGGAAGTGGCTCCACACAAACCTAAGCAGCCTCTTACCCTTCTATCTGATGGGCTTTTAATGCAGTTCCCGCATCTCCCACGTGTGAACAGACAGTTGTAATGTTATGTTCTTACTTGCTATAGAATACCAGAGCTGTAATAGCAGTGGAAAGGCTGGAGAGAATTCAGGACAAGAACCAAGGATTTAAGAAAAATGCCTGGTTAATTGTCATTAATAAAAAATCCTTCACAGAGTAGCAAGTTTCTGTATGCTATTTATCATGTGAACTTCCCTTGAAAACAAACAATCGCTAGCCCCCTGAGGACTTTTCCAACAGTCACAGAAGATATCTAATGAGACAATGTTTAAGAGACCTAATTATAAGAAAAAATAAACCTTGATAACCATCTTATCCCACGTACAGCTCAAATATGACTCAGAGTTTATTTTAATAATCCTCATAGGTTAACACAGCACAGTCCAAGCTGCACTGCAGCAATGCAGCTACTGAGAGGTCATGAAGAGGAGCTGGGAACTCACCCACAACAGGACACCTGACCAAACGGAGGTGAAAGAACAGAGATGCGTTATGGAGGGCTGAAAATAGCAGCCTTGAGAAAGCAGGGCTTTGCATTGCAAACTAATATCATTATATCAATTTTGGCCACTTTGCTCTGATCACCTGTGTCAACAAGGCATTTCCTCTGTTCTGTACCTTCAGCCACATTGCTGCACCTGCCCTTGAGGGAGGAGTTATTGGATTAACCCAGCTTCCTCTTATCTGTGTTTACTCACCAAAACTACTCTGCAGAGAAAACTCCCTGAATCAGTCCCGGAGCTGCAGTTTCACTCATATGCAAAAACCCAGATGTAGCATTAAACATGCAGAGCTACAAAAAAAAAAAAAAAAAAAGAGAGAGAGAGAGAGAAAAAAAATATGACCTCATTGTGAGTAACCACCACAAGCCAAACTGGGTGAAGTCACTGGGGATTTTTCTTTCCAGCACGCCTACACCGCTGGGACTCTTTCAGAGGGACAGACACCTGCAGTGCTGCTGGGCACAGGCAAACCTTTCTTCCCCACTTTCCCTGAACTGGGGGCAAAGAAAGTGGGTAACCAACAGAACAGACAAGGAAACAAGTTCAGACATGTTACTTTTGCTGCCTGTGCTAGGCCAATAGTGAAAAAAAAAAAAAAGAAGAAAAAAAAAGAAAAAAATATGATGGAGTCATAAGGAATTCTGCTTGCTAACACCACTGCTGGCTCTGCTCCAAACCCATGACCCTTACAACATGTCACTGTAGGATTGCTGGGCAAGCTGCTAGAGTTACTGAAGCAAGAGAGAGAAGTCCCCAGATTTCCTACTGTGTGTAATTTTGTATAGCATGAGCTAACCATAAACCCCCTGAGATACCTCTTGGTTTTAATCTTAAAATGGGCCCAAAAAAAGAAACAGAAGAAAAAAACATTTTAAAAAAATGAAAACCACACAACCTTTTGCTTTAAAGCAAGTGAGTTCTCATGGCCGAAGATACCAGGCTTCAGCAACATTTTGTTATGTAAAGCAGCCGTTCAATCCAGAACTGGGAATAAAACCTCAGGGCTGACTGCCCAATTGCCGAGATGGGGCAAGATGCAGTTCCTAATGAGTCTTCCCACCGAACAATCGGCTTCTTCAAGGTGAGCAGAGATTTCAACTGAAGGATAAACAGGAAACTGTTAATGACAATCTTAAAAGGTTAGATAAGAAAACAGGTGCCAAAGTACCTTATATTTATCTACTTAGCTTTCACCTGCAGGTACTTGTCACCACTTACTGCCTCCTCTGTGGACCTTTAATGACCTATCATATTGCTTACAGAAGCCTTCACGTAAGTCGTTTGTGTTCAAGAACTGTAAACTCATAACTATTTGTGGAAAAAAATGAAAATGTTCTCCTTAAAGGCAAAGGAAGCTGGCCATTTCTCTCACCTATAAATGGTATTTTGCCTCTGCTGAGGCCATTCTCTAATAATATAAGCCTGTGCTTATGTCAAAACAGTGACTTGCATCTTAAACTCAGGAATCCAGAAGTTATTCATTCAATACATCTGCTGAACTTTTAACATACTGATTTCTAAGGGGCAGAGTTCCCTTCACAGCATCCTGAAGCTCAGGAAGCTCTCATCATGACATAAGGGCCAATTCAAAATTCACCAAAGACAAAGCATACCTATGTAACTGATGCAAGTTTAAAGTTGCACCTTGCAGCTTTCCAAGACCTTGTGCCATTTCTGCTGACAGATGAGTAAACCCTGGACAAAACCAGCCTACACCCACTAGTATGCCAAACTGCAGTTTCAAAGAAATATATCAGCGTTTTCCAAAAGTAGGCAGGAGAGTAGGGTATCAGCACACTGAAACATTTTCTCAGCCTATATTTCTAAGTACTTATAGCAGTACTTCTGAAGTCCCCTTCTTCTATCAAGTGGAAAATTTCTGAGATTCCAGAGGCCCACACGTGACTTGGCTAGAAAAATGCAAGGCCCAACCTTTTAGCACACAGGCCACCCACATGAAGAGATCACTCACAGGACCTGGGATAAGAAGTCTGAACTCACAAACAAATCAAGAGTTTGATCTTGGGCAGGTTCAGC
>NW_008825566.1:4080817-4081864 GCF_000699105.1 Pygoscelis adeliae | reverse complement strand
AGTCAAACAGACATGATTAGAATACTCTGGCCCTTTGCTGCTAAAGCTTTGTGATAGAAGAAGACAATGATCAATATTGAAGAATAAATAACGGGAATGTAGAGTGGTGGCAGAGGTACACTGGAATACTAGACATTTTGAGTTGTAGGGGAAGAGGAGATGGGAAAACACAATTTCTCACCAGGGGAAGGAAAATTAGGACAGAAGTGAAAAAGAGTAGTTGACAAGCAAACAAGCACTCTCAAATAAAACCTGCTGAATCGAGACATTCTCCATACCTAGAACATAGAATATATCTAAGGTGTTGTGATGCCTTGGTACCACATCATTTTCTGGTTGTCTGTAAATTTACATAGCTGTAAGGCAACAGTTTTCCCTGATAAAATCATTCAGCAAGCAGGTTTCTAGTGATTCACTCGACTTCTAAAATAAACACTATCACAGCTGATTATAAGCACTTACCCATGCTGTAACTGCTGTCATGTTCAGATACACAGGAGTATAACACTACCTTCAATAACACCACCAGGAAAATGACATTAGTTTTCTGAGTCAAGCAAGGTCTTACTTTCAGCTTGAGGGCATTCATCTGTCTGCCTGTAATATGGGAACTTTTGAATGTCATCTACAGGCAAGCCCAATGTTCAGGAGAAGTTCTACAAATCAAAGCACAGACCATATGATTTTGATGACAACCCATTCACCCAAAGAGAAAAGTGCAGGATGCGTGTAATCCATCGCCTCCCCCCAGCCAAACCAATACCTTTATTTCCCCCTGCAATGGCTTATATACTGAAAAGAAAAATAACAGTTGCTATTAACCATCTGCTTCTCACCCCATTACAGCTAAAATGTGGGCAACTGAATAATTTACTTCTTTTTGCTCTGTCTGAGAGATAAGACTGGTGGGGAGGAAAAGCGTATTCCCAGCTCCTAGCACAGGAACAAATAAGGGACCTCCAGTAAATGAGAGGGAGAAGAGAGATAAGAAAGCCCCTATTTCCCAGTAGAAATGGAAATCGGGATACTCCAAGCATAGGAGGACAA
>NW_008825566.1:4063456-4080523 GCF_000699105.1 Pygoscelis adeliae | reverse complement strand
CTGAAGAAGCAGTAGATGGGAGAGGACCCTGGAGAGAGCCCACAAGAGGAAAAGCATGATGCAAGGAGCTCTCAGTGCCTACAGCACGTTCAGGGCTGCAGAAAACACAGCACATGGTGATTTCCAATAATACTACATCTTTCCAAAACTAGTTAAAAGGGCCCCTCTGACAGCCTGAGAACTTTTTAAGAGCCACGTTTGGTGAAAGAAGTGGGTTGAAATGAATTCACGAGGGATGCTGGTCTTACTCTGTGTCATGAAGAGCGCTGGAGAAGCAGAAAGAGCCAGGGTGGGCAAAGGTACAGGCTGACTGTCACACCTGGGGAGGGCCAGGGAGCACAGTGTTGGCCTGCACGTACGCATCTCAGGGCTGGTGCTTGCTGATAAAGAGGCGGCATTTTTACCTCAGGGTAGCTAACATGCACGTCAGCTACCCTGAGGTAAAAAAATAGTGAGGATAAGGCACTATAAGTTTTACCATGAGGTGACTTGCCAAGATGAGTGTTGTACCCCTGCCTGGGGTTGACCTGAGGGAGTTTACCTCATGATAAAACTAATGTGTGTTGCCTCCACTGAGCTTTCATATTCAGACAGTTGACATGTACCTTTGTTACCCTGAGGAAAAACCACTCAGGCTTTTTGACAGTGAAAATATGATGATTCACAGCTAGGTGCCCTGTTCAAGAAACTGAAACCATTTTGCACTGGCTCTGGGTGTCATTAGTATTTTTTCTTCACTTACTTTCACTTAAAAGCAAATAATTTGACTAATAGACAGATGCATATGTGCACCAGACAATCCGCAAATTCTGCAAAGAACTTTTTAATAGGCTGCAAATTTACTTTACAAAGATCTGCACATACTAAGCAAGTAGTTTTGACTTCTGCACGCAACCTGAACATTTCGCTGTGTCATTGTCTTGCAAACAGTTAAGAGGAAATTAATACAACACAAATTAAATATTTTACCACCATCACTCTGGAGGAATAAACCATCTTGTTATTCTAATTTAGAATAAACCTTGTTGTTCAGCATTAAAAAAAAGAATTAAAAGTCAACCTGCAGGTGAAAACCCTTTCATGCATAGACAACCCCTTACTATTCTCATGTGCCAGTATCGCAACATACTCAATAAATACATATTAAACCTTTCACAAGCGTTAATTATTGAGAAGAAAGCTAAATTTTTGCATAAAATCCATATTATTAAAACATTATCAGAAGCTTCCACACTAAACTAATTGGGGATCATTTTCATATTCCCTGCATCACCCAATACATATGCTGGGCAATAACCATAAGCTCTTCAGGGTGGGGACTGGCCCTTCCTTATTTAAGAAATGGCCAGTACCATACAGATTTTTGCTCCTAGTTCATTGTGAACTATGATCAGTGACAATTAGTAGCAATCATCTTAATGATTTGCAAATGCTCCTTTACAAAGGATTTTAGAAAGAGGTCTTTTAACAAAAGTTATTTTAATTAAAGCAATCTTGGCCTTTCTGTAGAAATACAGCACAGGAATTGGATTGCTTATAATGTGCCTCATTCAACCAGGCAAGATACAACAGGCTGGTCAAGTTCCCTCTGACCCTCTTCCACACTCTTCTGCCACAGTAAAATGACCTTTCCCATTCTGCAGTACCAGGAGTGGCTGGCTGATGGATATAACTGGTGGCTGTCCCCTGTACAAAACTCTAAAAGTTTGTGTATCTGTACACAGCAGTCAGAAACACATTGTGTGTCTGCTAGAAGTGTTTTGTACTCAGTGGTAGATAAGGTCTCAGCTGGTGCCCCTGGCATTTCCCATCAGGATAACAATACATCTACAGGCACATCCTGGCCAAGACCCAACACCTCACATCTGCCCTGCATCGAGGGAGCCACCGTTTCAGATGCCTGTCCCCTTTGCATGGCCGCGTTAGGACCTCAAGAATGTGGGAGATCTATGCAGCAACATAAGTCTCCAGGAAGCTGGGTCACGTACCAGGTAGGAGTTAAGCAGACATACGCAAACGTCTAGCTTTGGGCTTAGATTCTCCTCTCAACCATCCCAAAACACTAAAGCTTTCCAGGCTTCCAGCTACATGAACAATGAATGTTTGGGTAGAAATAGTTTTGCAGTCACAACTAGTGCAGCCATGAAGAACATGCAGGCATAAAAAAGACCTTATCCATCTCTCAGAGCACTTCAAAGGTCAGGAGCATTATCCCACTTGATTCGTTCGTTTTCATTACAAGATGAGGTTATGGATTACGTAGTTGCTCTGAGTCCAGACATGCAAAGACAGTATTAGCAACTAATGCAATATACAATGCAGTAAAATATGGCCTGGGTTTTTTCTATTTCAGAGGTTTTAGTCACATTTCCAAACCTTACTGTATTGATAGGAGGGCTAAAAAATTAGTATCCTGGTGAGAGCCGAGATGCTCAATGTCATTACCTTCATCCAGGAGCTAGAAAAACATCAAGTATTGCAAGAATCACAATAAAAATCACAAGGGAAAGCAACTGACAGTCTAGAGGAAGACCAAATCTGCCATGCCACATCAGGCCAACCACTCATGTCCAGCATCCCACTCCTAGCAGAAGTATTTAATCACTACCTCAGATTTAGAGAAAGACAATAACCCCATAATGCACCTGGCCAATTATGAAATGCTGTATATGGATAAAGGAAAATCCTTCCTGATCCCTATAGAGACTAGCCAATGTCCTGAAATATGAGATTTAATTAAGCCTGTCTTATTACTTCAAATGTTACAACTGTTCATAACATTTTCTAGGCCCTTTTCAATCCAGCACGGCATTCACATTTACAACCTCCCGTGGCACAGAAGTACACTGGCTCAACCTCATGCTGTGAGGCACCTTCTGTGGATGAATGAAATTTATTGGCCCTTTTGCCTCATTTTCTTAATACAAAGCCATAGCAGCCAGAAATGTATGGCTTTTCTGATGATGTCACCTACCTCAGAGTCACTCCCAAGTGCACACGGCTGTTGGCCTGGTGATAGAACAGGGAGGGTAAGAGAAGGAAGGGAGGCCAATTTAGATGATGCACCAGGACTAGCAACACAGCCCATTCTCAAGCTTGCCTAGGACACTCTGAGTTTGCCTACATGGGAAAAATCAGGATTATATCTATAATGGAACAATTATTAATAAAAAATAATAATTAATTATATTACTGTTACTTTAACATCCCCCCTGGAACATCCTCTGCTTTCTGCCTCTGCAATCCCACAAAAATTCACTATTAACATGTTGAAAGCAGCAGATAAGAAAGAAATGCAAAACCTTAGGTCCAACTATAAAGAGAAAAGGAAGGAAGGAAGAGGGAAGGCTACAAGTTAATAATTGTTCAGAATCTGAAGTCTACAGTAAGAGGGAAATAGTTTTGTTCTGTTAAACAAACACCTTACTAATGACAGGGTCTCCTGCCCATTTCTCACAATCCTCTAGGTAAATTAAAATAAAAGGATTTATAGGGTCAGCCTGTGCCTTACACGAAGTCAGTTCTGAAGGAAATTACTTGGGGGGGAGGAAAGAAAAAGGGGAACTGGAGAAGTCAATTCGGAGAAGAAAATGTTGCAGTTTTGGAAATCCTCCTCCCTGAAATTACACAGTACCTCATTTTGGAAACTCCAGAGTAATGTTTCAGCAGTCCTGGAACTGAGTGAGACCCTTGGCAACGCCAGCTGACAATCTGCCCCAACCATGGCTGCAACACTGCAGAGCCAGTGAGGCCAGAAGCCCTGCAGCCCATTGACTGACTGCATGGACCACATTTGAACTGCAAACAGTTTTCTACAGGTAAAACTGAAATTTCCCATGGAAATTTTTGATTTTGAAGGAATTGGGTTTCTTCCTGTAAATCTGTATGACAGAGAAGCAGCATATCAACAAACCGCAGTGAATTCAGCAGAAGGCCACCAGGGCTGGAGCACTTGCCCAATGAGAAGAGGCTGAGGAAGGTGGGCTTGTTCAGCCTGGAGAAGAGGTGGCTTTGGGGGGACTAACAGCAGCCCCCCAGTGCTTATGAGGAGGCTATCAAGGAGATGGAGGCAGGTTCTTCACAGTGATACATAATGGGAGGATGACAGACAAGAAGCATAAGTTGTAAGAAAGAGGAGTTCAGACTGGATCTGAGGAAAAAGATTTTTTTGCAACGAAAACAGTAGAAATCAAGCATGGGAACAGGTTGCCCAAAGAGGTTGTGCAATCTCCATTCTTGGGGGTTTTCACTACCTGACTGGACAAAGCCCTGAGCAACCTGGTCTGACCTTTTAGCTGACCCCACTTTGAGTAGAAGGTTTGACAAGAGACCTTCTAAAGTCCCTTCTAACCTGAATGATCCTATGATCTTAAAACTTCCAACCTGCTTCACCATTTGGAGCAGTTGACTTATTAAGGTGCAAAACACACCATGCCCTTCCATTTTCTCTAAATTGTGTTAGAAATCGTTCAGCTTCTCATCATCATCAGTGCCTCTTGATCTGCAGTCTGTGTGACTAGAGAACTCATCAAGTACTTCTTCTGTTATCTGACACTTGTTTATAAACATTTCTACAGCATTCACAAATGCTGTGCAAACAGATAATGAACCAAGGTTCCTGGAATATCCAGAGCACAGCCTGCAGCCACCGACTCCCTGCAAGGCTTGGAGAGGCTCCATCCCCTCCTTTTAGTTGTCTTGTCCTATGAATGATATCACCTGTGATACTGAGGGTTCTGTTTGCCTTCCTGTAACGCAGCATGATATGGGTAGGCTTTACCTTACTATCGTTAGCTATCTAAAAGATTTGAGGAGCATATGGAGCAAATAGACCAATCCTTTTTAGGTACTAAACCCTTTCCTTCCTGTTAGCATCATGCTTGTGAAATTTGTGGATATCAAACAAGTGCATAATATCTACTGAAACTTAGATTTTGACAAGCTCTTAGCAGTCTTGAAATCAGCCTCTGAAATGTGAGGACATTCAATACACAACAATAAATACATCGGTCCATACGGTCCTGAGGTCATTAAAGTCCAACACAAAGTATAGGAAGTCACTGCAAAGATTCCAACAAAACTTTACAGGCTTTGGAGCATGCAAACAGAGCAGGAACAGCAGATTGCTATGATTTTAGAGAACTTTGTGAATCTCCCTGTTTGGCAAAGCAAAATGTCAAGAATAGTAATCCAGGGAACAACAAATGTACAGCCTTCAGACTTTTCACTGTCCTATACAACCATGGTAGAGCACATCAAACTCTTCAATGTACCAATCTCCTCAACACCTCTGCAAGGTAAACACAACAGCCCTGTTTTACAGATGCTGAGGTGAGGCACCGGAAAACTAAGTGATATGTTGAAATCATACAATGAACAGAGAATTGAATCCAGGTCTCCCGAATCCCAGGCCAGTGTCTAGATCTGGTAAACATTGTTAACATACATCTTCTTACAAAAATTAACGTGTTTTCATCCTCAGAAAAGGTCTGCAAAGGTTTTAAAGAACTTAATTTTCTCTCAATCTACCAAGAGTTCAGTTTGTCAAAATTTAGACAAACATTTGACTGAAATGTAACCCAATAAATGTTCAAACTAGATCACTTTTGAACACTGTGAAATGGAATTACCTTGGAAATTTTGAATTGCATGTGCTTTTTCTACCTTTTTATTTCCATTTTTGTACAGCAAGAATAAACCTTTGTTGGTTGAATAAATGCAGAGACTGGGGTGGTGGTGTCTAGAAACTACAAGATTAGACAAGTAAAATCTACCACAACACCTGCTGCTCCTCTAGATGCCCCACATGCAGCATTTTTAGCAAGAATTACTGAGTCAAGAGATATCTAATTAACACAGTCCTTGTGCTTTCCGAGTCTGACCCAGGTGCAGCAGTGAATATGCTAGCTGAAGTTTCAGTTTTCTAGCTTTCCGTTTTTAATGAAAAAACTATTTTTCTGTCAAACAACAGTTTTAATAGAAGTTTTTTTGAGCAGTCCCATTGCCAAGTGCTCTCAAGCCCCATTAATTCACCAAGTAAGGGCATTTAGTATCTCTAAGTGCTCAAGACTTTTGTACTTGACCCTCTGGGATCAACATAACATGATACTTAGAGCAGAAAAGTAGTTCCAAGTAGCACAAAACCTAAAAGTGTTGATTCACATTCGCTGGCAGATTTAACTGGGATGGATGAAGCATTTACTGTTGCCAGCTGTCACCTCTGTCCCTCTGTTGGAAGCTACCAGCCCAGGGACAGTTTAGCAGAACAAGTATCCCCTCTTGAGTCAGCAGGGTTTACAGCCTGAAATCAGCAGGAGCTCACGAGTACAGCAGGCAATAAGCTCCCCTGGCCAGGGTGCAGGCACACATTCACGTTCAGCTGGCCCTGTGGCAAGGCAGCATCCCCAGCAGAGGGTAGGGAAGATAGCTGGGAGCTGTTTCTACTTCAGCTATCTCTGACTGAACTCTGTCACCAAGCATGAGTCAACACCCAAAGCCGGTTAGCTGGCTGCTAGCATATAGCACTGCTGGTTTATAAAAAGGAATGACCCTATAAAAATAGTTAGGGCTCAAACTTTCAGTGTGCACATCTGTTCTTGGAGACGGACTCTAAGGTCACTTTGAATCACGGAATGAAATATACAGCTAGTGAAATCCAAGAAAAATGACTGCCTTTCCCCTTGTGTCTGAACTTTTATCTGCTCATCTGAACATTTTGCAAAAACCAACAGAAAACCTATTACAAAGATTGCTGGTGCATGAAATGATTGAGACATATTTGCAGTTTGAAAGCAGTTTCACTTCCTGCCTGATACCACAAAGAAGCTTTTTAATAAAGTTAACATCACTGTTATTTGTTTTACATCTATGTCCTTATTTTGTCTATTTTAGATTTCTTGAATACTTATGTTAAAACAAAAAAAAATCCCTGCTCCTAAAGCCAGAAGCTCATGGTTTTTCATTGTAAGCCACACTGCTGATAATGTAATAATGTTTCTAATAATAATACTTTGTGCTTACACTGTAAAGCAGCTTTCATCCAAATATTTCAATGCATGCTACCAATTTTAGTTAAGCTACCTAAATATATGCATACCATTTTACAGCTGGGCAGACAGAAAGATTTTGTGACCCTCTTTCCACGAGCATAGAGCCTGAAAAACTAGGTCCCGAGTTAAAATAACCCCAGGAACCATTAAACTATACTGCCTGTGCAACACCTATTCACAGTAGTTAAGCTCCAGAGCTGGTAGAATACTAATTAAATTAATTTTGCGAATGCTTCTGTGCTGCTATTTGTGAGGTTGTGTTCCAATATGCAGACAAGCTGTTAGATAGTCATAAAATATATTTGTGAGTCCTGAAAGTAATGAATTTCAGCATGAATAACTAGCTAAAGACTGTCCTATGAAATAAAAATCATAACAAAAAGCTATCGTATGTTCCCTACTATTATTTTTGGTTACTTAAACTGTTTCAGCTACCCACTCAAAAAGCCACGTGACCAGTATCATAATCTTGCAGGCTATGTCTTTCTAGAAACTACTTGCACTGTGACCAGAATAAAAAGGCTAAATTTGCTCATTACAATTTTGACCAATACAGTTAAATACAAAACCAAATACCGTTCTGACCCACAAGGGAATTGCCACAGGGATGGCTGACCAATAGCTCTTGCTTTTAGATCAAAAGGAGGGTCACCGGTTTCTATGACAGCCTCTTCGAAGGTTGTGTCATTGGCAGTGGTAGCGTGGCAATTACCTGATTAAAATCACATGGCCAATCTTTGCTAACACGGTGATACTTCAGCCCATGTTCTGCATCGCATCGAAGGTCATGTTTCTTGCATCTTCTTCTGAAGCCATCTGGGGGCACCTGCTGGCTGCTGGACTTGCTGGACCCTTGGTCAGTTCTTGCAGGATACTAGCCATTCCTACATAACTAAGTAATGTGACACAAAAAAGTCTTTTTTTTCACCTTTTTTTTTCTGAAAGGGAAAGTTAAACATGCATATTTAAACTCAGGGCTTTTATTCCTGTAGGACTAAATGAGTTGCAAGCCCCACACCAAAACACGTTTCTGGATAGTGACAAATGTGGGAAAAATGCAGTAAGAGGGGGCGTGAAGGGCAGGAAGCAAAGATGGTATCTGGGCCATTCATGCATGCCTCTTTCTTCCGTGCAAAAATTTCATTGCCCAGGGATAATCCCAGAATGAGATGAAGGGTGTGAAACTATAATAATGAGTATATTCCTCCCACATAGGTTGACTTGTGCAATTTAGATCCTTCCAATGTAGCACACTGGAAGGTTTATGCACCAGTACCTGAAACAACTGGAAATAGAGAAAAGCTTTTTCTGATGTGCAGAGACTTCCTTCCCCCTTGGGGAGTCCTCACAGCAGGCTGAGGCTTTCGCTGCTCTCTGTCTCAGCTATCAGTTGCCTACTGCCCATTGCCCACCATGCAGCAGGGAAAGGCTGCACCACCATCAGGCACGCAGGATTTGCAGCATGTGTTTCCAGGTGGGAAGTGTCACTATGGGACCTGCAGAATCCCTGATGCTTTGAAATTCTGCTTTTATCCTTCTTTCTTTCTTTAAGCATAGAATTTCTTTTTCATTCCCTGATCCTAACCATGCATTCAACCACACAGAGATCGTCAGGTCACGGGAGGCAGTGCTGGGTTGGCAGTAACCCTCTGCGCATGCAGATGTGCATACGCACACACCTGGCAGGATGACCATGTTTCAAACTGGAAAGCAAGACACCGACAGTGGATGACCATTCAAGTGGAATATATGAAAGGAAACTTGGAAATCAGAGGACAACCTTTCCCTGTTTCAATAGGGAAAACAGGGTCAATTTATAACAAGAGACAAAAATTACAATGATGGAATTATCCCTGTATGATACTTTTTTTCTGCCAATTCCCAGCATTTCCAGTGTCTATGCCAGGACGTCTTCTATACCCATACCGCTCAGCCTTGCATTGCAACCCACTAACCTTACTCTCACCCCAGTACCTTCATATCCACCACTCCAGCTTCTTATAACTCTAAAAACTCCATACAGACCTATCTATATATATGGAACATATACATAACTATGTTCCTTTTCACCCATATGAAGAGCCTTTAGGTAACACTCTCCACTGCTCTAAACCTCCTTTGCTCTCCAACTCCTCTTCTCTGCATTACACAAGGTTTAGGACCAAACCTTAAGTGTCCTTCTAGAAACAGACATAGGCACAAACTGCAATGTTAAGAGTGCTGGGAATTGCATCTCTTCATACCTACTTTCCACTAGACGTGAGCACTTGTCATTCAGGGTGTTAGCTTGGCTTCTCAGGTCTCTGGAGCTAAGAGCTCCAGAGAAGTCAGGCTGTATTTGTTCACGCTGTTTGGCTAACATATATAAAATATATTTGTACCCATCATATGAAGAATGGATGTTACTATGTTGATGGGCACTGTAATAAATAACAGGTTACACAATAAAATGAAACAATCACCCATGCCATAGTAATAACAGTTGGTAAACACACTGGCTCCCTTTTTATGGAGCATTTCAGATTTTGTCTGGTTTTTACTGCACTGCAGGCAACATTTGCTTTGTGTTAGGTTACTCTTCTCTTTTATTCTCTTTAAAAAGCAATGGAGATTTGTTCTATAGTTACTGAATTTTTATTCTTATCTTATATACCACTGCACTATCCATATAAATGCAGCAAGATTAACCGCTCAAGTGTGACTAAAGCAATCTTGGAAATAACAGGAATAAAGTGATATATTCCCCAACCCCCACTTCAGCACACAAACAAAAAGTTGCTAAACAGTACAAGCCAGCCAACATAGAAATCTCCAGCATTGTTCCCTTCTTGATCTTGATTTAAAAGGCAGAAAAATTGGAAAATGTGGGAGAAAAAAAAAAAAGGCATAGACAAGTACAGTTATGAGGACAAACAGAAATTCCCATATAGTGCATTCTATCAGATTTCCAAAGCTTTTTCTAGTGTATACCAAACACCTCCTCATTGATTCAACTAACAGAGGAAATCACAGTCTATTGATCCAGTTAACATAACTGCAAGTTGTATGTGAGTACGCAGACACATATTAAACACATTTTGGAAACAAAAAGTAGTTTTTAGTACATCACCCCTCTCAACATGGCTGTAGCAATGCTGCCAATTGTGCTGCAGTTTAATATAGATTTCCTATGGAAATTTATTCCACATGCTGATGGCTTACTAGTTAATGCCTATGAGTTACTCATTTATCTGTTTTGCATTTATCGACTGTCAATTTCATAGAATACCCCCCACCTTCTCATGTTATGAGACAGTGAATAGTAGCTCCTATGTTTCCTCTACTCAGTAGTTTCCAATAACTGTCTTATGCTTCTCAAGGAAATTTTACAGTGTTTTAAATCTCTTTTTATACAGGCCTCTTAACTAGGATCATTACACTCTTAGTTTTTTATTTCATACAAAGTTTGTGAGGCAATCAAATACCTTTAGTATAATTGATAAGCTTCTAAATTATAGAGGATATTGTTAATATTTTCCTTATCAATCTGTTTATTTGCAGACAAAAAGCAGTTGTTAGGTGAAGACACGTAAACATCATTGTTAAAATTATAGAGGACAAGCTGTATATTTGCTTTCTCCATGTGATCTCATGTATTTCTGTAAGACTGACTGAGTGTGTTAAGGCTATAATTTGGCTTGAGATCTAGTTTCGCAAGGAAAGCATTGTTAACCAAAGCTGGATCCTCTTACTCTGCTTTTTATTCTACTTTATTCTACTCCAGCAAGACTTCACCTGGGAGGTTTGCAGCTCAGAAACAGCCTGAAGTCATTGTCTCAGATTAAGGAAGCATATCTAGGGAGACCAATTTCCCTTCTGTATTATCAGTGCTCTTCATGTATGTGATAATTATAGGTCAGGGCCTGATTCTCAGCTTACCACAACAATAGTGAAACTCTATTAATGTCCATTGAGTTGCTCCCAATACTGTAGAGATTTCCAAACCCTGCAATCAGTTAAGATAAATATTACTATTTTGTGAATGACCTTGTGTGGATCTTGGTGACCACATGTTTCAATTTTAACATGCATCCTGGACATAAACATCAGCACATTTTTTTCAAACAAATTGTGAAAGTGGTTTTGTTAAAAGCAACATTTGGTAAGAAGTCCTTTAGTGGATGAATTTCTGCACTTAACAGAAAGCAAGAAAACAATTGTTTCCTGTAATTGGACAGTTTGATTAGAGGCAGGTGGTGCAGAGCTGAGAAAACTGGAGCCACAAAGCCAATTTTAGTGTCAAGCACATTTCCTTTTGTTTTAGGATCCAGAAGCATAACATGTAAATTGCTTCCCCCCCCAAAAAAAAAGAAAAGAAAAAAAAAGAAGAATAATGTAAATTTAGTTCCTATTTATTATCCCTACTGGTATTCTGTCCATAGTAGAAGTTTGCAGCTTGGAAAGAGGTGCATACTTGATGTTCATAATACACAATGTACACAGAATCGCAGGTATAAAAAGAACACAGACTTAAGAGCAAAAAAAAAAAAAGGTCTTTAAGATTTCCTTGAAAAGGTAGGCAAGAGATGTGGTGAGGATCTGTTCTTGTAAATCCCAATTCAAACAACACACCTTCACTAAACTATTGTCAACTGCAGCTTTATTACTTATTATTTTTATTACCAGTGCACTGAGCAGTCTCAGTGAGGGACCACTGTGCTGGGCACCATACAAAGCAGCACCTTTGACTGCAATAAATTAAGTTTAATTCAACTCTTGCTGGGATTTCAGTGGATATCAATCTCAATTACTGCACAAGTAAATACAATAACCAGGTCTACTCAACCAGCCTCAGCACACATTAAGCCAGACACCATATCTAATCAAGGAAAAACTAAAGTCCTGCCATGGGATGAGAAAGAGCTTGACCATTTTATATACAGCTGATTTAAAGTATACAGAATACCTAACATTGAACTGAGAGAGAATTTTCTTCTTCATAGCCCACTTCACATTGATCATTCATAAGAGTATGGTTTAAACAACTGAAGGATGAAAACCCCAGGGACAAATTTGCTGCTGGTGTATACCAACATGTAACTTTGGTCAGTATTTGGTGTAAGAAATACGTCTGAACAAAGGGAACTTGCTCCTCAGAGGATGACAACACACCAAGAACTGCCAGTGCCACCAAACCTCTCTGGAAGCTGACTCCTTATGCACTATGATGGGAGATGCTCGTCACTCCCATTCTGACATGGTACAGAAGACGTGACCTCATCCCACCTGCTCCAACCGAAAGCCCTCTGCACATCTTGACAGCAAGCGAGAACAGAAAAGCGATCCAAGCGGCACTGCGTTCACAGCACTTTTCAGCTCGGCCCTGCGCGTGGGAGGAGGAAGCCGTCTTGGTTAGCTGTCACCCAGCATGACTGCGAGCGATTGCACACTCCCACTCCCACCACCTGCATCCTACTCAAGCGAGCTACACCTCTGATCTGGACTTAAGACGCTGTGTGAGCACAAACTCTCCTCCCCAGCATTGCTGGGAAGGGGACGGGGAAGGCCCGTGCGAACGGCAAGCACTAAACCACTAAACGCAGTGAGCAACGCAGAGGCAGGAAGGAGTTGAACTTCTCAAGTGCATGGCAAAACTTGCAAGGGCTATTCCTAGGCTTGTGAACCTGATATATCACACACAGCTCACAGCTGGGCCTAACGTCCCCACCTAACCTCGAGCATGGGAGTGTCTTTGGGCAAAGCTTCATCCAGAAGCACTGCCTGGTGAGCTACCTTAATGAAATGCAGACAGATCAAGTTAGAAGTGTCAGCAGCATGATCACAAGGACAGCTGACACTCATGCGAAATATAGGAGGATAATTTGCAATGAAGGTAAGAGGCACCACTTACGTATGTGATGGGGCAGAATGAACTTCCCCAGCTGGTGCTTGCATGAGAGACGATTGACACATAGATATGTTGGTAGTATTACAATAGTAATATTTTCACTAGGAAGATCAGTACTGAGTAATATCTTTGCTGTACTGGGCACAAACATAGCTTCAATCAACATCAGCCATGCATGATCTCTTCTCCACCTATTCTTTCCCTCAAAGAGATATTTATTGTGGGCAACATCAGGCATACTTGCAGGGCAAGTGACTTTTTACATCAGTACTCAAACCTTTTAGATGAGGGTAACATGTATATTATATCCTCAATATTTATAAGTTAGGCTTAGTAAGAGTAAGGGACAACAGACATTCCAAGTGGTTTCTTAATGTCAGAAAAAATGCTCTTTGTTAAAGAAAATTACAAATCCTGAGAGATAGAAGTGAGGCTATATGAAATCCAGGAGTGCCTATGTGTCTCTGACACAGTTCAGTGGTCAGCACTAGTAACTTGTTAGTACCAGCTCAAAATATTCTCTGGCTTTTTCTTAGTTGTCCAAAAATTGTTCTTACTTTGGACATTAATTCTTCCAGAGCAGTCCAGCCAGGATCCAGCAAGATGATTGTGAAGCCCATCATCGGTTCAGTTGTGACCAAACAGAAGGATTTGACATAAGAGGAACAGTCATTACCAACAACATGGGAAATGAAGCACTTTTTGAGCATCTCCTAGAGCTCACGCCTCCCTTGGCAAGTCTCTGTGACATCCACTAAGAAGAGAGAGAAAGGATCAGTTCTGATAACACTCTGGACACTGGTCTGGAAGAGGCTCCCTAAAACTAGGAACCTGCTGCTCAGCACTGAATAATCTTGATCACCCTGTGTTACATCTATAATATCCAATTGTTCCATAAGGTCTGTAAGTTAAACTCTAATCACAATGTCAATCCACTGGAATTCTTTGCATTTCCTCAGAGAAGTCAAAACCAAACAGATTCTCTTTGGTAGACATAGTATTTCTGACGCAGTCATGCTGACTAATCATACTAAATACTATGACACAGTATTTAAGCTGTCTCACTATATTCCTCTTCAGCTTTTCCAGCACCCTCCCCATGGTTATTGTCTCTTTTCATACTACAGTATTTTCCTAAATGATGCAAAAGCACAGGGACACTGTGTACACTTGTGCAATTGCTAGATGGACAAAATTAGAATAAAGTCAACACAGATTTTAAAGATGTTTAGGCATTTAGCTCCCACAGCATTAAGAACTGTCGTGGTTTAACCTCAGTCGGCAACTAAGCACCACGCAGCCGCTCGCTCACTCCCCCCCACCCGGTGGGATGGGGGAGAGAATTGGAAAAGCACAAGTGAGAAAAACTCGTGGGTTGAGATAAAAACAGTTTAATAATTGAAATCAAATGATAATAATAATATGATGATAATAATAATAATACACAAAGCAAGTGACGCACAGTACAATTGCTCACCACCCGCCGACCGATGCCCAGCCAGTCCCCGAGCAGCGGCCCCCCCCGGCCAGCTTCCCCCAGTTTATGTACTGAGCATGACGTCACATGGTATGGAATGTCCCTTTGGCCAGTTTGGCTGTGCCCCCTCCCAGCTTCTTGTGCACCTCCAGCCTTCTCAGTCGGTAGAGCATGGAAAACTAGAAAGTCCTTGGCTAGTGTAAGCATTACTTAGCAACAACTAAAACATCAGTGCGTTATCAACTTTGTTCTCATCCTAAATCCAAAACACAGCACTGTACCAGCTACTAGGAAGTAAATTAACTCTATCCCTGCCAAAACCAGGACAAGAACAAGACATCCCACAAAATCTGGTTGTTAGACTGGGACTGGAACAGAACTGCATTCCTCTCTACAGCTGGAGTCTGATGGTTATGTCTGAAAAGGGTCTTTATCCCTAAAGTGGAGAGAAAGAAGGCACAAATCAGCTGGAGATAAGGTCAACAGCTATGGCAAGGGAGGAGGAATTCCTGTCCTTAGTTTGCTAAATCTCCAGCAATTTCCAGTCCAACCAGACCTTGTCCAGGAGCAACTGATACTGTGAAATGCAGTCTCCTCCCTAAGTTACAACCTTCCAGTTCAGGCACAACACACATTTCTCAGCCCATCCTGTTGCAACAAATATTCTACAATACACAGACTAATAATAACAAAAAAATGCTCCTGAAACAAGGCCCTCCAAGACACACTTGTTCTCCCAGGAGGAGAGGCTGAGAGAGCTAAGACCATGTGGCTGATGTTACTGAAGGTGCTCAGATACTCCACTGATGACTGTGGTGCAGAAACACACATAAAATAGAAACCACCCAGCTGACAATATTCTGATGTACTTTGATTCGCAATAGGTCATCACTGACATTACACTCTTACGAGTCCTCCAGCACCTCCCAGTTTTCTCATTTTGTCCCATTTGCCTCAGAATTCAGAGAAGCTGGTTACCTCGGCATGGGTTATATCGACCTTGAGAAACTGAGTTTTCAGGCATTTCGATTTCATGATCACCTGTGCAGGTCTGATCCTGATCTTCTCTAGTAATTCTCTTTTCTCCCTTGGGAAATTTCTGCCATCTGTCCTCTTATACCTTCCTGAAAATGGAGGCAAAAATACAGGTTTTAGCAACATCCTCAGTAAATGCTTTCACTTTCTCTCACAGGCCCCATCATCCCTTTCAGCAGCCTGCTATTCCAAATGCACTGCAACCAAATACATTTAATTCTCTTTAAAAGTGAGCAAAGGTTTCAGTTACCAGTTTCATTCTTGCCCACTGCACATATTTATTTCAAACACTTATGCACATTTCCTTTCATTCTCCATGTGCCTTTTTTTATTTCCATTCATTCTTTGTTGTGGATTGTCATCTAATGTAGAGCATTATAATGGAATTCAGGTCTTCTAATTCAGCTGCTTATCCCTCAAACTTGTGGTGTGACCCTGTGTGTGTCATTAAGCCTCAATAAGCCTCTATTTCCTACCTTTAAAAAGGATGTTGTGTGTTTGAACCATTATATTAAAATTGTTTAATTGAATCAGAATAATAATACTTTATAAATGCTAAGTACTATTTCTATTTCATGCCAATCATGCCACCCACATTAATAAACTCCTTTGTGTTTACCTCTGGGCTGATACATTTGCCATAATCAATTGTCGAGCTCTGGGTTCACAGTGAGTAGATAAATTTGACTTCGTGGAGATCTCCTTTGCTCCTGAACCCTTTCCCCTCCTGCGCGACTTTCCTCCAAAAGTGCTTCATGAAACCACGCAGAGAAAACCTGTTAAAGAGAAACAGAATTTTTAAGTTGAACAATAGCTAATGTAAATAGTATGGTCCCCTGTACTGCTAATTGTTCTCGTTCTTTAGAGGTTTCAGTAAAGAGTATCTGAATGCATGCATTTGCCCAAAGCATTTTCAACACAATGCAATCACATTGAAATAAGGGAGGAGAACCTAGTACAGATAATAAGGGGATGGATCCCAACTATTTATTTGTGGCTCAGAGAGATGCAGAAAGCATGTAACACTCAAATAGTGTTAACAAATTAAAAATTGATACAATGTGTTTTGCTTTGGTTTGTTTGGGGATTTATTTGAGGGGTTTTTTAACTTCAGTATGATATTATTTAAATTAATTGACAGAGATAGGCTACTCTTATTTTAGCTTTGAATGGTCTCATTAACATTCAGCTCCACAATTTCTACTGTTTCTTTTAGCAAAGCAAAAACATCCTTCCTACTCAGAGCAACTCAACAAACCCTCATTTGGTTACTGCCACTGGAACCTTTGTAGACACAAGTCCAGGTGGCCTTTGTGCTTCATGCAATAATTTGCTATCACCTTTTACATGTTGAACCTTAGCTGCATTCCCCACATGCCCCAAACTCCTCTCAACATTATTTGCATGTTAGAATATTCAAGAAATGCAGGATCAGACCCAAGGATAACAGAGCATGTGTTGTACAATTTATTGGGATAGAAACATCTAAGTCATCATTTGTCCTTGATTGTAGGAGGTTATATTACCTCTTCAGCTCTGGTTGCTCTAGCAGAGAGAATTGCCTACCACTTGCTTTCTGTTACAATGTCAGATAGTGTCTGCCTTGGGCACCTTCAGTA
>NW_008825566.1:4061195-4063431 GCF_000699105.1 Pygoscelis adeliae | reverse complement strand
AAAGAGTGTGAGGTAAGGGAAAGATTGTGAGGATTTTCATTATTCCTTTGAAATATGAAGGCTTGATCAATGCCTTGATCCTAGCCATTGAGAGGACGGGAGCAGAGCGGAGTGCCTATTTCATGTCCGGTATTTCTCTCCTCTGACCAGATAAAAAGGGATAGGGAGAAAAACACAGCCATGATGCTCTGTCAGACAAACAACCCACAGCAAACCTGTCAGACAAAATAACCCACAGCAGAAGCACTCCAGGAAATTTTGAAGTTCTGCAAACCACAACTTTTTCTGTAAGATGCACCTCACCCCTTTTTTTTAGTGATTCCTGACTAGGCTGTTGCAAAGCTCAACACATGTTCATAGTTTCCATATATGCCTCCACAAGGATGTTACTTTTGTGCCCTGGCCCCTCAGACATTTCCCGCTACCCAACATTCATGATTTTTTTCTTGGATTCTGTTTTCTAAGACTTTTCTTCTCCCTCCAGCAGCAAAGTTATCTATTCTTCAGGTCACCTGGTGTCTCAAGTGCTCACCACTAGTTTCTCCCTGTCTCTCTGATTGTCTAAACCTTCTGCAGAGATCTCTGCCTGTCCCTTCCCACTAACCAGTATTAAAAAGCAGGTAGGGGCTGCAGAAGATGCTGACTTCTCAGCAACTACTTTGCTCTCAAAGACTAAGTGACTACTATTTTTCATTCATCACCCAAAGATAATCATATACATTTACCAGCAAGAAGGGTACTGCTACTCAAATATGTTAATGTTACACAGACTTACATCTATCCAAGATGGATACCATTTCCCTCTTGCCTTCTGCAAGCCTCTTTCTTTGACTTCAGGCCTTATTTTTTCCTTCTTCCCTACATGAGGGTATTTCCCCCTGTGCTCTGTTTCACAACAATGCAGCACTTTCCAAAAGATTAAGGATTGATTTGGCAACATCAGGCTCTTCCACTCCATCTTCCCCACTGGTTCCTTACCCCTAGAGCTCAGTCCTCAGCCAACAACCTGCTGAGACTTTCACCCCGCAGGCTGCTCCATCTCCAGCCCACTTAGCTGGCTTCTGCTCTCCATATCTCTACCTGGGAAGTGCTGAGTAGCATAACTTGCTCAAACCTCTCACCTTTGTATTCATGCAGCTTTGGAGGCCTGGTCCCAAGGCACATCCTCCTGTGGTCCAATATCCACCCCCTTTAAACTCACACCTTGCAGACCTCCCTCTCGGAAAAAAAGGGAAAGGGCTTGTCTCACCCACAGACCTTACAGGCTCAGCTGAACCTCTGGTAGAGGAAAATATTTAGAATATATATTGCTGCCATAAATTGTAGATAGTTAAAAGAAAAAATACCCTGTGGAGATACCTGAAATCTAAACTCAGACAGGCAGCAATCTAAAATAAACTACAGCCAGTGTTTCAGCCTTGATTCTGCTCCTACCAAAGGCAAATGGCACAATTCCCATTGATTCCAATTAAGTCATAGACTAGATCCTCTTCTTACTCATCTTTCTCTTTTAGATGTCTCTATTTGCTTTTCCATAGTAAGTTTTCCTGCAATATGGTGTGGATCTCATGACCATGAAAATTTTTCAGAGAAATCCATAAAAGTGCAAATCTTGGTATTATTTTTTTATAAAGAAAGTAGGTAAGATTTTTAACTCCCCTAATTAGTGGCATGGAAGAAAAAGCATCATGCACATCTCTCTACTTAAGAAAAAAACCACTCTCTTATGACATAGCAGAAATGCTAAAATGCACCATTATCCATTTTGCAGTGAGATGGGTGTTTAACCCTTATGCATCTAGCTTGACGTTGACATGACTTATCTCAAAGCAGAATCACACACACACACATTTTTAGTCTGTGTTTTGCACACATGCATACAAAAGAAGCCATGCTGATGGTCCGAGCAGACAGGGATCAGGTTAGGAAAGCTGAAGTCCTGATAGAATTAAATCTGTCCAAGCACATTAAGGGCAACAAGAAAAGCTTCTATAGGTATGTCAGGGATAAAAGGAAGACTAGGGAAAATGTGGGCCAAAACAGGAGACCTGGTTACCTGGGAAATGGAGAAGGCAGAGGTACTCAATAACTTTTTTGCCTCAGTCTTCACCAGCAAGTGCTCAAGCCTCACCTCCCAAGCTGCAGAAGGCTGGGAGAATGAAGAGCTGCCCACTGGAGGAGAAGATCAGGTTCAAGACCATCTAAGGAACCTGAAGGTGCACAAGTCCATGGGACC
>NW_008825566.1:4058291-4060443 GCF_000699105.1 Pygoscelis adeliae | reverse complement strand
AGTATCAATACAGGCTGGGGGATGAAGGGATTGAGAGCAGCCCTGCCGAGAAGGACTTGGGGGTACTGGTGGATGAAAAGCTGGACAGGAGCCAGCAATGTGCGCTCACAGCCCAGAAGGCCAATTGTATCCTGGGCTGCATCAAAAGAAGCGTGGCCAGCAGGTCGAGGGAGGTGATTCTGCCCCTCTGCTCTGCTCTGGTGAGACCCCACCTGGAGTCCTGCGTCCAGCTCTGGAGCCCTCAGCATAAGAAAGACATGGACTTGTTGGACCGGGTCCAGAAGAGGGCCACGAAAATGATCAGGGGGATGGAACACCTCTGCTATAAAGAAAGTCTGAGAGAGTTGGGGTTGTTCAGCCTAGAGAAGAGAAGGCTTTGGGGAGACCTTATTGCAGCCTATCAGTACTTAAAGGGGGCCTATAAGAAAGATGAGAACAAACTTTTTAGCAGGGCCTGTTGTGACAGGAGAAGGGGGAATGGCTTTAAACTAAAGGGGGGAAGATTGAGACTAGATATAAGGAAGAAATTTTTTACACTGAGGGTGGTGAAACACTGGCACAGGTTGCCCAGAGAGGTAGTAGATGCCCCAGGTTGGACAGGGCTCTGAGCAACCTGATCTAGTTGAAGATGTCCCCGCCCACGGCAGGGGGGTTGAACTAGATGACCTTTAGAGGTCCATCCAAACTATTCTATGATTCTGCAATTCTATGTGCGACATCCCTGTGTTGGTTCTGCCATTCTTGTGGGAGTTGCATCGCCACAAGCTATGCAGCTCTGCTTCACTCTCCATTCTTACAAGGACAGCAAGAGGATCTTCTGGTTTACATTTCAATGGTGACACAGAGCGTGATACCGAATCTGTGCTGTGGGCAGTTCAGTTGCAGCTGTTTTGAGATATTTGGGGGTAAAGATTCAGGGTTGTCCGCTCCCATGCTTTGCTGGGCTCACAGTCCTCTTTCCTGGAAGTTATTACCTGCTGTCCTCGAAACTCTGGCCTTCCTGGTTGTAGAGAAAAGCCTGAAAACATGGAATCTTACAGTATTTTGAAGAGTGACTCATGAATTTTACCATGAAGGGTACATACTATTGCCTCCTTTCAACTTCCCTTTGTCTCTTTGCATGCAGCCGCACCTGCAGATGTTCAGGGAGGAGTGCTTGCACTCATGCACCCTAAAAGCAGCTTCTGTGTATGCAAAAGTCAGCACCCGCTTGCACAGGTGTCACTATTCCCAACGGGCGGGTGCAGGGGTTCTGCTTGACGGGGCCGCATGTGTATAAGCAATTGCCCCTTTGGGCAAACTAGTCTCTAAATATCACATTTTAGCAAAGTAGCGTAGATTCTTCCATGGGTTCCTTCCACAGCACATGTTTGAAAGCAGTTTTATAGTGTTAGATATACAGATGTCTATCTCGAACTTTTTTTTTCCACTTGTACTATCTGACGCTACTGTGCAGAGCTTATAGTTTTATGCCACTCATGGATCCTGGGATGAATTTGCTCTCTTTTGCTCATCAGAGTTCTTAAAATAGTCAATACAAGTTGTGAATTTTTAGGACAAGTTTAGATCCATTTCCTGCATGTGTACCCAAGCAGGGCACAGGGTACCAAGAGCCTCCCAGAAACAAATTACTGTGTATCGGGCACAAAAAAAGATGTAAATATCAAAACATCATTGTCTATCACCCCTTCAAGATCCTCACTTCTCCCCTTGCTTCATTTCTGCCTCTTTTTTTTTTTTTGTGCTTTATTGTATTTCTTGCATCCCACCCTCCATGATCAGGCCAGCCGCTTATCTTCCCACATTTCCTTCTCTTTTGTATCTTCTGCCAATCTCCCCAGTACACAGCTTTTCCCTGAAAAAGAGGATGACCCCTGTTTGACTCTGTGAACGCGACTCTGATAGCAAAGGGAAACAAGGACCACAACACAAGCCAACCTTCTCTCTGTACCCTGCCTGAGTGGCTGTGCCTCAGAGAGTGGCCATCTTGGGGCAGGAAACGCCTCGGTGTTTTTGTTCCACACAGCACCATCAGCACCAGATCTCAAAAAAAAAAAAGAAGAAATCGTGATATAATTCTGAGATTGCTGCAGAGAGGAGGATAGAGGATGCCAAGGTGAGCTGGCACGGGATCCTAACAGCGTGGGGCAGG